>NW_006922056.1:2172525-2199905 GCF_000298275.1 Orycteropus afer afer | reverse complement strand
AAAAAAAAAAGAAAGAAAGAAAAGAATGGGAATTCCAGAACACTTAATTGTGCTCATGAGGAACCTGTACATAGACCAGGAGGCTATTGTTCAAACAGAACAAGGGGACACTGCATGGTTTAAAATCAAAAAAGGAGTGTGTCAGTGTTATATCCTTTCACCATATTTATTCAATCTATATGGTGAGCAAATAATCCGAGAAGCTGGACTATATGAAGAAGAACGTGGCATCAGGATTGGAGGAAGAGTCATTAACAACCTGTAATATGCTGATGATACAATTTTGCTCACTGATAGGGAGGATGACTTGAAGCACTTACTGATGAAGATTGAAAACTACAGTCTACAGTATGGATTACATCTCAATATAAAGAAAACGAAAATCCTCACAACTGGCCCTAAAAGCAGCATCATGATAAATGGAGAAAAGATTGAAGTTGTCAAAGACTTCACAGTGCTTGGTTCTACAATCGACGCCAGTGGAAGCAGCAGTCAGGACATGAGACGACACACAGCACTGGGCAAATCAGCTGCAAAGGACCTCTTTCAAGTGCTGAGGAGCAACGATGTCTCCTTGAGGACTAAGGTGCCCCTGACATAAGCTATGGTATTTTCAATCACCTCACATGCATGTGAGAACAACTGCAGAACAATAAATAAGGAAGACTGAAGAAGAATTAACGCTTTTGAGCTGTGGTGCTGATGAAGAATGCTGAGAGTACCATGGACTGCTAAAAGAACTAACAGGTCTGTCCTGGAGGAAGTGCAGCCAGAATGCTCCTTGGAAGCGAGACTGGCCAGACTTTGTCTTATCTACTTTGGTCATGTTGTCAGACCTGTTGTCAGAACATATTGTCATGTTTTCTCCATTCCCTGGAGAAGGATGTCACGCTTGGTAAATTGGAATGTCGATCAAAGTGGGGAAGACCCTCAACAAGATGGACTGATACAGTCACTGCAGCGATGGGCGCAAGTACAGCAAGGATCATGGAGCTGGTGCAGGACCGGTTGGTGTTCCGTTCTGCTGTGCACAGGGTCGCCATGAGTCGGAGACGACTCGATGCACCTAACAACAACAGGAGCAGGGCTGCCCAAATCCAAGGGAGCAGAGCTGTCATCCCAGGGGTCCTGGAAGGTGGAGCTGTAGCCCAGGGATGAGGGGCCTCAGAATTCAGAGGGCTGGGCAACACCCAGAGTGGAGGGCGGGGCCGTTGCCTACATGGTCTCACAGAAGAGATTATTCTCCAGCCTTGTTAATTAATGTCACTTGTTCTGCTGGGTCTGGGGCTTCTTGGTGCCCGCTAGCCCTTTGTTCCCCCCGAGTCTTCCCCCTTTGTAATGGAAATGTCTACCCTGTGCCTGTCCCACCTTTGTGCTCTGGAAGCAGACGACCTGTAGTCCAGACTTCATAGAGTCCCACGTGGAAAGGAATTTTACCCCGGGATGGAATTTGCCTGAAGTCTCACCCACATTAGAGTTAGGTGATTCAGAAGATGAGATTCTGGACTTAATTTAAGTTGATAAAAGACTTTTGGCACGATGAGATTCAACATGTTTTGCGTGTGGCCAGGACAGGAGTTGTTGTGGACCAAAGGGTAGAATGTTATCGAATGAATTATGTCCCCAAAATATATGTGCTGCACTAAGGAAAAGGAGCTCTGGTGGCACAGTGGGTAAGGCATTGGGCTGGTAACCAGAAGGTCAGTGGTTCAAACTCACTAAGCTCTCTGCAGAAGGAAGATGGGGCAATCTACTTCTATGAAGATTTACAGCCTTGGAAACCCAACGGGGCTCACTAAGAGTCAGACTCAACTTGAGGACAGTGAGTCTTGATGTGGTACGGAAGAAAAGAAGACATAGAGGGTGCACAAGAGGTACAGACACCAAAGGCCAACACTCCTGCTACACGATCCCACACCTGCGGTCCTAACAAACGCTGATCCACGGGCACATACACAGGTAGACAGGCTGAACAGGTATGTCTAGGCAAAAGAGAACAGAGCCATGGCTGTACCTAAGTCTGGCAGATGATCCTTCTACATACGTACTTGCAAGTGCTACAAGAATGTCCACATACGTAACAGAGTTGACAAGGGGCAAAGTTATGACAACTTCTTAGCTACAGCCAAACACCCTGAGGGAGCGAGCCGAGTTGTTGGGCCCATGGACTAGGGACCATGGTCACAGGGGACATCAAGCTCAATTGGCATAACATACTACAGAAATTCATTGTTCTACATCCTACTTAGTGAGTAATATCTGGGGTCTTAAAAGCTTGCAAGCGGCCTTCTAGATCCAACAACTAGTCTCTCCTCATCTGGAGCAAAGAAGAATGAAGAAAAATCAAAGACGCATGGAGACCATGGGACTAGTGGACCATGGGAACCTCAGCCTACATGACCCTGAGACCAGAGCTAGATGGTGCTCAGCTACCACTGTCAACCATTTGCAAAGGGGTCAGTGTAGGAGATCCTGGATGGAGTGGGAGAGAAACGTACAACAAGTCAAAATCATACAAAAGTTTAAGCTCATTGGTCTGATAGAGACTGGTGAAACCCCCAAGACTATGGCCCCTAGTCATCCTTCAGGCCTGGAATGAACTTACTTCCATGGCTTCCAGTCAAAAAACAAGGCAGTCATCTAGGTGAACCTTTACACAGGTGGTACACTCCTTAGAACAACCAACCATGGGACAGCAGAGGGGCAGTGTTTGCACAGGGAGACAGCTCAGAGGGCAGAAGTGCATAGGAAAGAAGGACACAGGGAAAAGGGAACCAGAGGAAGGAAATGGGAAGAGAAGTGCTACATTATGGGGCTTGCAACCAGTGTCACAAACAAAATGTGTATTAACTGCTGAATGGAAAATGAATCTGCTCTGTAAACTTGTACCCCCCAAATCATAATAAAAACAAATGTGTGCTGTAGATCCTACCCTCTGGCTGTGATCATAATCCCGTTTAGGACTGGGCAATCTTTGCTATGTTACTGAGATGGGGTTAGTGGTGGGTGTACCCTGAATCAATCTCTCCAGAGATACAAAGAAGACTAAACAACCAAGTGAGCAGCAGAAAGCTCCCAGAGATGGGGGCGGGGGAAGCACAAGCACATGAAGGTTACCCAGGAGCAGAAGCTCGGAAGAGATGGAGACCTTTCCCCAGAGCCCAGAGGGAGACGGACCTTTCCCCAGAGCCCAGAGGGACCGAGGCCTGCCCAGAGCCCAGAGGGAGACGGCCCTGCCCAGAGCCCAGAGGGAGACAGACCTTTCCCCAGAGTCCACAGAGGGAGACAGGCCTGTTCAGAGCCCAGAGGGAGACAGACCTGCCCAGAGCCCACAGAGGGACAGAGGCCTGCCCAGAGCCCACAGAGGGACAGAGGCCTACCCAGAGCCCAGAGGGAGACAGACCTGCCCAGAGCCCACAGAGGGAGAAGGGCCTGCCCTTGGACTTTCAGCCTCCTAAACTTGAGAAAATAAATGCCGCTAAGCACCACCACCCCCCCACTGTCCCCCGTGGTATTTCCAGCCCCGCAGCACTCGAGAGCTGAGAACTAAGACAGACCCTTGGAGGGCAGTTCCACTCTGACACATAGGGCTGGCAGGAGTTTGACTCAACAGCATCGGTAAGGACGCCACTAATACAGTGGGTCACTGAACCCAGTGACACCCCGCAGGATGCCAGTCACAGAGATGCCAGTGGTTAAGAGCCAGGGCCTGCCTTCCGTCTAGTCTGACTCCTTAAGACAACACACTCCCCTTCTTGGCCAGCATCACGGTCTCGCACAGAAGGCTGCATGAGCTGGGACTTCCTTAGAGGCCCGAGGAAGCGTGTGCAGGCCCCCGGGCCGGGTGGGGAGGCTGTCCCCTTCCATACCAGTGGTGTGGGCTGCCCCTGCTTGCCAACGCCAACCTGTGTGGGCTGCGTGAGGCTGATGACAGGGGGCTGGAGGGCACTGGTCACGGTGGCCGCCGTCTTCCCGGCCGTGCGCTGGACAGCACTGCTCAGCACCACCGCTGTGAGGGCCGTGGTGGCCTGTGCGGGCGGCGGAGGCTGCTGCTGGCTCTGCTGGATGAAGGCTGCCGAGTCGGGGGTCAGCTGTCTCAAGGCGGGTAAGCTCCTCTGGGTGGGAAGACAGACAGGGTGGGACGGCAGCTCTAGCATCATGCCCCTTTTTTCTCAATTTGGACACATCAGACTTTCAGAAAACAGTCTCACGCTGAAGAAAGGGACTTCAGACGCAGATGGCAACGAGTCGGGGCGTCCGGGACCAGCACCCGCCGTGCCCCGGCCCCTCCACTGTCACCCAGAGCAGGCAGGGCTAGTCTTGGGAAGAACTGCCAGCAACAAACCCCCAGTGTTTTTGACATGCTCTTTAAAGGTGTTGGAGTCCCCGGGTCAGGCTCCCAGCTGAGACACTGGCAGTGGTTCGAGCCCCCCGACCGGGAAGGAAGACCTGGTGACCTACTGCTGAATAAGCAGCCACGTTGTCACGCCACGGAACGCGGCTCTGCTCTGACCCACACAGGTGCCATGCGTTGGCAGTGACTGGAAGACAGCTGGCTGAGGATGAATCGCATCTCAGTAAAGCTGCTCCAGGGAGGGGCCCACACATCCCACAGCGGGGCCTCTCCATACCCTGACCCTGGTCAGTGCTGGTCCCCGGGGGTAGCACAGCCCTTCCACGTTCACACCGAAGTGGCAGCAACCCGGCGGACTGAGGCGAAATGTGAAAGCACGCACTTCCTGGCCACTGCACTTACACAGAATGGAAGGCCAGCACAGTAGGGGGCTAGAGAACTCACGGAGAAGGCTCCGTGGGAAACCTAACATTCTGCCTCGGGGGTGCTCTGTGCAGCCTCTGCGTAAGCCCCCGGCCACAGTGGCAAAGCCCAAGTCCTCCCCAGAGCCGGCAGCAGCCGCTCACAGACACAAAGGACACGCGTGTGGGGGGCTTGACTCTAGAAAATTACCTTTAGGAAAGGCACAAGGTACGGTTGAGGTGAAGAATTGAGTTCTCGGTATAACCTACTAGTAAAATCCTCAGCTTCGATTTTTCCGTCCTGAAAAACAAAACGCACGGTGACCTCCTAGACGAGACAAACGGGACACGCGCATCTCCCTGCCAAGCACAAGCCTGGCCACAAGCCTCGCAGTGAGTGTGCTCCGGCGGTGGGCATCCTCTCGGCCTGCGCCCCACACTGCCACAGAAGCCGAATGCCGGGTCCACGGCCCTTCCCAGGCACAGCTGAGAGGTGGCAGAGAATGTGTCTCTAACTGGGCTCGTCTACCTCCTGTCTCTTCTGTGAGTGTCTTATTCACCTCCGTTCTCGCAACAGCTGACGCTCCCCTCCACCAGAGGTTCCGTGTGAGGAGGGAGAGCCGGCTGGGAGAAGCCTCTTGACCACGGTCCGTGCTGTGAGCACAGGAAGGGACACGCCCAGCAAGGAGACCTGGACGCCACCACAGGAGGGGACGACCAAGCGGAGCCGGGTCAGACACAGGCGCCGCCCCAGCCCAGCGAGAGCCCACACTGCTCCGAGCAAGAAGGCACCGTTCTGTGCTGGAAACGGAGGCTTGGGCGGGGGCACAGCAAGCCTAGGGTGCTGGGCGTCTGGAGCGTCGTCACACAGTGTGGTGGCAGGCAAGAAGGGGACGGGCTGCCAGACCATGGGCGTGTCACTGTCAAAGCCTGGAGACTGGCACACGGGGCTCAACGCACCGCCCGTTCTACTCTGTATGTGTTAAAATTCTCCATTTTAAAAACAGGTGAAATGAGCAAGGAGGGAGAAAAAGAGAACACCTTTGAAAACAGCCTGTCAAGCATGTTAGGTGGGCTCAAGAGGTGTCCATGTTGCCAGCGTGAAGCTCCCAACTGGCAAACCCCTGCCACTGGAAAGCAGGTTCCATAAAGCAGCCGCTGAGACGACGGGCAAGCACACAGGAGTCAGAACGCTCTGGGCGGGATGCCCACACTCAGGGCCGAGGTCCATGGCCGGGCCACCAGAACCTCCAGTGGACATCGCCTTCTCCCCAGCACATGTCACATGCAAACGCCACAGGGCGGGGATGAGCAGCGTCCATGCTCCTTACCAGCAAGTTTTGCACAAGCTCTTTGACGTTTGCTGCCGTCTCTGTGGACTGTTTCCCAGATGAAGCTAGCTTGATCAGCGTTGACAGGAAGTTCTTACACTTCTTCACGTTCTCCATGGTTTCCTGGCATGAGGCGAAGAGAGACACGTGTGAGTCCTGGAAGGCAGGTATGCACAATCCCTCTGAGCCGACTGAGATGCATGTGCGTAAGACAGGCGTGTCTCCTCTGCACGGCCTTCAAGAACACACAGAGGCTCCTGGCTGATGGCGTCCACGTGGGGTCCGCCTCCCCCAGAGGACAGCCTGACCCACACACCAAGGGCCCTGCCCGAGGTCCCACCCGAGCCCCACATCCCCTTTCAGGGATGCAGCTCACAGACGTGGACCCACAGAGACGTGCATCCTAAGGCGATTACCACCAGCAAACCCTGCCCCGGCTACAGACACCAAAGGAGGTTTCTCGAGTCCCTCGGACTGATGGGGGTGCCCAGCCGAGAAAGGTGGACAAAGCGAGTGATAAACATCAAGTACAGCTCTGCTTTGTTTACAACACTCCACACACGCAGAGAACCACGGCACGCACAGACACGAAGGGTGAGGTTGCAGGTCCGCACGCTTCAAGTTCCATACAAAACATGTGTTGCTTTCCAACCCGTGACTGCTCAAATTCTTATGACTCAGACATTGCAGGGCATCAAGGCCTCATGTCCATGGCGGAGGCTGCTTGAGGAAGACCACAGGGTGCAGATCAAGCCCGGTCCTGGGGCTGCCTGGCCTCCTTCTAAGGCGCAAGCGCAGAACCCCTCCCACAACAGCAGCTGGGCAGATGTTACCTCAGGCCCAGATCACATACACAGTCACCCAACTCACGTTCCTAGCAAGCACTGGACTGGGACCCCAGGGTCAGCCCAGGTCCTGGGAGAAGGAGATGGCAGGTGGGAGGAGGAGGAGGGAAGAGGAGGAAGAGGGAGGAGGGAGGAGGAGGAGGGAAGGAAGAAGGGGGAGGAGGAGGGAGGAGGGGAGGGGGGCGGGGAGGAGGGCACCGCGCTGTGGCTGCAGGAGGCGGCGGCTCTCACCGTAGCAGCTGTAGAGGTGGTGGCTGCTCCCGGGACGGTCCGCTGTGGCGTCCCCGTCTGCACAGTCGTTGCCGTCCCTAGTGATGCTGCCTGGGCAGTACCACCCAGGACAAGCTGAGGCTGGAAGAATCCAAAACACCAGGTCAATGTACTTCCTGCCACAGACGGAGGATAGGGAACAGCTGTCCTAGAGCAGGTGGGAAGTCACACAGGGAGGGCCAGCAACTGCTGTCTGCAGAGCAAGCTTGGCGCCAGGAGGCAGGGCCCAGCAAGTTCCACCCACTGGGAGCACACACCCGCACAGACACCTGAGGCCGGCGGCGCCCTCCCTCCCGCCGGGCGCGCCCATGAATGTGGAAGCGCAAGCCCGCAGGATGCCCACAGTCTAAAGCCAGTGGAATGATGCCCAGGGGAACGGAGCCACCGCTCAGAGGCAGCCACAGCTCATGTAAGGAGGAGCACAATGACACGACATCACCAACCCAGATCCCCACCTTCTAGAACTTTGAACCAACAACAAAGCAGAAATGACGGCCCCCACCCCAGAAAGCCGGGGGTCAGGTCATGTGAACAGGCCATGGGCCAGACTGCACAGCCACATGGCCCTGCCTGAGGTGCCCACTGACCCACAGCACAGGGAGCTCCCTGGGGTGCCAATGGCTAGTTCTAAGGCCCCACAGCCCACATGCCAGCCTTCCCTTGCTCACCATGAGCCCTACAGAAAAAGGCGGTTACACACTGGCTCAGGAAATTGTGGGTCTGGGGGAACAGCCTGACCGACCCTCGCCTCTCCTCTGGATCAGAAGGGGTCACCTAGAGAAGCCACTCTGCTCAACAAATGGAGTCAAGCACTGTGCCTTCCACCCGACACGGATCATCAGGGAGGGGCTAAGACCGCGGGTAGGAAGCTCGCGCTCCTCAGGTGAAGTCAAGCTTCCATGTTTCCCTCTGCCATCACGTGTGCTCCAGGGCCCGGCTCCTATTCCAGGCCTGGGTGCAAGTCACCCGAGGTATATCCCAGGTGCTGGCACGTGCAGGCAAGGGGAGCCGGCTGGCTTTTTCTCAGAGAACCTTTGTCTTCTGCTTGTGACTGTAAGCATGCAATTAGAAGACTTCAAACCTCCAAACAAAGAACACGTGAGAGGCTCGCAAGACCCCGAGTATGGCCAGGGCCATTGGTCCAAACTCGGCAGGTCTGTGCCCTGAGAACCTTCCACAGCCACCTGCTCCAAGAACTGGCCTCCCGCCGCCTTTGCTGCGGCCTGGCCTCAATGCACCTCCGTCATACCGGGGATGACGGTGCTCCTGCCTGACCCGCAAGCCGCCCCCCACGCCCTCCTCGACCCAGGACCTTACAAAGCAGTTGCCTCCACAGGTGCCTTAAGGAGAACACAGGAGGCACCCAATGACACGGAGAGCTGCCCCTACCAGCTGCCTCAGTTCACTCATCAGGAATGGGAACAGTCCTAGCTGGCAGGCCCACCGTGAACTGCAGGCGAAGTGGCCCTGAACACACGGGATGTTTCCCGGACAATGAGCGTGCTGGCCACCTGCACAACGGTGCACGCTCCGAGCACGGCAGAAGCCAGCACCCACCCTCTGCTCCAGAGGCCCCAGCCCAACCAACCCTCGCCTCTCCTCTGGATCACAAGGGGCCACCTAGAGACACAGAAGCCCCTCCGCACAGCCTCCCAGCCCAGGCCCGAGCAGCCAGGAGCGTGGGCACACACTGGGCAGGGGCCCAGCACCCGGTCCGGGTGCGCCTTCCCCTGCTTCCGCATCACTGCAAAAGCAAGCTCCCAGCTGATGTGACAAAGTCCAGAAGGGAGGCCTGACTCCTGGCTACAGGACACATGTCCAGGTGCAGAGCCGCCTGCTGGCTGGCACACACACTCCACGAGGCTCACAGCCAAGACCAGGGCCAGTTCCGGGACCCCTCACCTCACCTGTGAAACAGCCTACGAGTAAAGCAAGAACCAAGGCAGGCAACCCTTGTAGCTGTGGGAGAATTGCCGCCCCACCTACAGGGAATGGGACAATGGCAGCTGGGATAGTGTGTGCTTGAGGAGCCACCCTTCTCACGCTGTGCTGCTGGCCAGCCCGGCACACGCCCCACCGGCACCTGGTCCTTTCTGAACCAGGCAGCAACACTGTGGAGCTTCTTACTCCGGTCCTGGCACGGGGGGCATCGTTGGAGTGAGGCTGGCCAAACTGTTGGTCTTGTTGAAAGACCCTGCCCTCTTCGGGAAGAGCTCTCGTTCCACAGTTCAACTCAGAACCTACTGAAGAAGTTCCCGGGGTGGACAGCGTGTGCACTTGGCCAACCCACAGACTGGGGTTCAAGCAGCACCGCAGAAGGCAGGTCTGTGGTCTGCTTCCACGGATGTCACAGCACACAGGGTCACTGGGCTGGCGACAGTGGGCATGAGGGTAAGAGCCCTAAGGCCTGCTCTCTGCATCAGGAAGTCCATGCTCAGCCTGCACCCGAGCCAGCAAGCTCCCCAGCCCACCATGTGCCCGCCCCGCCAGCCTCACCTGCACACCGGCCGAGCGCTGTAGCGTGGTGCTGGGCTGGGCTGTTGTCTGGGCCTGAGACACTTGCTTAATTATGGTAGTTGGGGTCACCTGCCGGGCGATGATGGGCGTCCCAGGGGCCTGAAACACAAGAATCGGAAAGTGAGGCACAGGTAAGGCAAGTCCCCCCGACCCCATGCACACAGAAGCCACGCCTCCAACAAGTAACGACCACGGTCAGGTATGCCTATTTGCACAGTTCGTGAAGCCCGTGGTCCTAGTGTTTTCTGGCCAAGGGACACACGACTCTTCATCTGTTCTCCAGAGGCCCCTCGGACAAACCAACAGACGCCATCTTCAGAGAGCACGTGCGTCTGGAAGCCAGTCCTGCGAGGACCCCTGGGGTCTTCCTAACGAGAACCACAGTGACAACAGTGAAGGCGCCTGGTCACGAGCAGCAGGAGGACCAGAGGAGACGGTCCAGGTGGCTGCCGGCCCCTCAACCCTGAGAGAAGACCACCTCGGCGTCTGCAGGACCAAGCGTTGGCGTGAGGCCACCCAGTGCTATGGCCACCCTTCTCCTAGCAGACAGTGAGCTCTACACGGGGAAGGCACTGCTCACCACTGCAGATCCCAGAGCAGAGGCAGGGGCCCAGCACACACGCCTGTCTGTCTACACTGCTGTGAGCTGGAGGGAAACGCTCCCAGGATGCCGTCTCCACTTCAGGCACTGAGGAGCCAGCACCCGGAGCAGCAGCATCGAGACACACGTCAGGGGAGGACCGGCAAGGTGCCGGCAGAGCCCTCCTCACAAGGACCGTGTCCGACCAGAAACGCAGAGCACGCGGACAAGGGGAAGGTCGCCCTGGGCTCTGGGTCTGCGACTCTGCAGGCCTATGGACCATGTGAGGTCTGGAGCGGCCTGACGGCAGCAGAGCCAGCCGGCTCAGCGCCCACTCTGCTCCTAACACCGCGAGGCTCACTCCTGGGAATAATCTCCCGCAGGTGAGGGCGTGAGGCACAGCGTGGGGCAGACTCTGCCTGCGGTCAGCCTAGTGCCAGCCACCGTGGTGTTCGCAGGGCCCCACACGGCTGGCCTCCACGCTTCTGAACGGCACTCTGCCCTCGTGTGGCCGGTGCGGACCTCAGCCCTCCAGCGTGGTGGGCGGGCACTCACCTGTACGGTGGAGATCTGGACGGGAGGGGCACTTGTGGGGGTTGCAGGGCGGGGAGCCATGGTGGTCTGAGGCTGGGCCTGGGCGTGGGCCTGGGCCTGCATCTGGGCCAGTGCCTGCTGAGGGATCATTAACAGCTGCCCGTTTTCACTGCGCACGAGGACCATACCTAGGACACAGGAGACCTGGTCAGGAGCACGGCCCTGCCCCGCGGGCATGCTGGGGACACGAGTCCCACCAAGGGGCTGCCGGGGACTCTAGGAAGAAAGGAGGAGAGGTTGTGAAACAGACGGACCTGCTGGTGCTGACAGGCTAGAGGCAGGACAACCATAAAGGAACTGACAGAATGTGGACTGAAGCCGCCAGGCTGGCGTGTGCCTCACAAACAGGCAGCAAAGTGAGTATAACACGCCCCACACTGCCACCACACTGCTCGCACACTGCCCCCCACATTGTCCCCACACACTGTCCCTGCCAGAGTCCCCCACATACTGTCCCCCCCATACTGCCCCCATACACACACTGTCCCCCCACACACACCGTCCCGCAAGAGCCCGCGAGACCGCTCCACGGCACAGGGACCCCGACGTAGGGACGCCGAGCTTGCGCCGGCCCGGAGGCAGCAGGTATCCGCACTGGCACATCCGATGCTCAGAGCTGCCTCGCCTTGGACCCAGACTGCTGCCTACCCCATGCCCTGCACAGCCAGCCAAAGCCAGGCCAAGTTCACCAACAGGAGACGGAGGGGCCTGGGGCCAGAGCACTGCTCCCATCTCCTCATCCCGTCCCCCAGGCCACCCACTGGGCGTCACCAAAGCATGCAGGCGTCAGTGGCTGCCTCCTCCTGCCAGCACACAGCGTCTCTACCACCCTCTGCCATCTCTCCTGCCCACGCGCCTACCTGCCCAAACCCAGCCCTGGGAGGTCCCCACAGGAGCACTTCTCAGGGCAGGCAGTGTGTGAGGGCACGGCCGACTCCGAGGCCAGGCTGGGACCCCACTGCACAGGAAGTACAAGCGGGAGCCACCCCTCACGCCTCCTGCACTACAACCCTGGGTGCCCTTTCAGCTCTGTCAAAGGGCCAGCGGTCTGACGCTGACGTTTAACTTCCCGCCACAGGAGTGGAGATGAAGCTGCAGGAGAGCGAGTCGCAGCCTCCTCTCCAGGGAAGCCACACAGTTGCCCTGCACCGTCACACCCTGAGGACAGAGGATGGCAGGGTTGAAGCACCAGTGGCGCTTCCTCCCTTTTAGGGTGAACGGAGAGCCGTGCTCTGCAGAAAGGGACAGGGACCCAGGGTACTGCCCAGGCACCATCACACGGGAACACGGGGCTCCACCCCTTGGGCTAAGGCCATGCTGGAGAGCCCTTACAAGGCCTAGAAGGGTCTCCGACGCTGTCCAGCTCTGCACCTGATGTCCAGGAAGAAGCGAAGCCCTGCCTGGCCTCCTGTCCGGCTTCTCCGTCCACAGGAACCGCACCTGTGCCCACGAGGGGAGCTGCCCCCCGGAACACCCGCCCAGAACACAGCACATGGAAACCAAACACAAACGCAGAGCCCGGCTGCTACGAGACATGCACTGTGCAGTGTGCACGGCCCAGGGCTCTATCCTCTGCTGCATCCTCCAGACCCAGTCCCGCTCTCTAAACGCCCAGCTGGCAGTGCACAAGGGCTCACTGCGGCTCTGAGGCCAGCCACCCAAAGGCAGACACTGTGCTGGGACCCAGGACGAGGACAGACAGAATGCCCCCCGACTCTCTTCTGTCATGAGGCCTGCTCCTCTTCGCAGAGGCACCCGTCCTCTGAAGAACTGCACAAAGCCACTCTCAGTACCGGTGGAGAGCACCCCAACGACCAGGAAAGGACAGAAGGGGGCGCCGCTACCCAGCTTCAGTCACTGGACACGCGGCAGCGCTCGCAAAGCAGCACCGTGGTTAACGGTCTAAGAAAATGCAAGTGTCACTGTGGACGCGCCAGGGTGCGTGGAAACAGCCACCGCTCCCACAGGTGGTTTTCTGCTAATGACATGCCATGAGGGCAAAGATGGGGAAGGAACCAGAAGTCCCCTCAGGAAAAGACCTGTGTTGCGAAGCAGGTGACAACCTCTCAGGTATGACAAGTCTCCAACCAGGTAACAGGCGGGCAGCAAGGGAAGGACACAGGCACCTGGACATAACGGGCACGGAAGCTCATGTCCAACAAGAGCGGCACGGACTGGGCCTGGAGGCTCCCCCTGGGCAGCGTCCCTGGTTACAATCACCAACTGACGGCAGTCAGCCTCGCTCAGCAGGCCAGCGCACCAGCCCGCGCACCGGCCCCAGGACGGCCGACACACTCAGAACCGCACAGGCCAACACGCCAGCAAGAGTCTCACCCTCTGGTCTTGTAATCTTGCTCAGAACCCCGCCTCGCAAACACACGGATGACCGCAGTGGTCTCCTTACGCAAAGGCGGAACAAGCCTGCCTCCCGAGGGAACTAACGCCAACTCCAACTTACGGGAAATGGGCGTGAGATCTCCAAGGCAGCGCGGCCTCCCAGCCCACCTGGCTCTGGGGCAGCAGCCGCCACTGCACTCAGCACGGACGAGGGACAGTCACGACGGCCCACTGCCTGGGGACACACACCCACCTCACAGCAGAGACCAAGCCTCTGTCCAAAGGGGACGGCTGCCTGGAATGCCAGTCCTCTGGTCCCTCACCCAGCACACCCCCATGTCAAACAAGCACCGCACACCAACACCACCACACACCACTACACACCTCACACAACACACACACCAACACCTCATGCCAACCCCACCACACACCTCGCCCACCACACACCTCACCCACCACACACCTCACGCCAACACACACCTCACGCCAACATACACCAACACAACTCACACAACACACATCTCATGCCAACACCACCTCACACCAACACACACGTCATGCCAACACCACCACATACCAACACACAATACACACCAACACCTCACGCCAACACCAACACACAATTCACCTAACACACACCTCACACCAACACACAACTCACACAACACAAACCTCACACAACACACACCTCATGTCAACACCTCAAACACCAACACACAACTCACCCAACACACACCTCACACAACACACCAACACCTCATGCCAACACTTCACACCACCACCACAGACCAAGACACACCTCACACAACACACACCTCATGCCAACACCACCTCACGCCCACACACGCCTTACACCAACACCCTCTCACACCAACACCACCATAGACCAACACATACCTCACACAACACACACCTCATTCATGCCAACACACACCTCACACAACACACACCTCACGCCAACACCACCTCACGCCCACACACACCTTACACCAACACCCTCACCTCACCTCCACACACACTTCAGAATCACACAGAATTATCTTACCAACACACACCTCACATCGATACCACCTCACACCACTACAAAGGAAGGGCTCCCAGTCCACCCACGTCGCAGCACCAGCACGTGCCCTGGGCGCTCTGAGTCCCCACAGGCCATGAGGGGCTCTGACGGCTCCAGCAGCCCCCACGGGGCAGCCCCAGTCACTGCACCAGCAGCAAAGCCACCGCAGGCTCCTGAGCCTGACGAGGACACTGGCCACGCTGACTGACGCCATGGTCTAAATGTTCCTTCTACCCTTCCGGCTCCCTGTGAACTTCTGCCTTTCAAATCATGGGGCGGGGGGGGATACCTAAGACTGCAGAGCTGTGAAAACAGGAACACTTGAGGGGGCTGAGATGTGTGCAGAGATGTGGCTGTTTGTCCTTCTGTCGCCATACTCCCTCATAAAACGCCAGCCGGAGGGAACAAGACCTATGGACAGGACAGTGGGCCCTCGCCACGCAATTCCGACCGGGCCACAGGAACCCGCTCCCCAGCTGCCTGGCGCTGACTCCTGGGCCTGCGAGTCTCCAGGCAGATGCTTCAGCTTAGCTTGCAGGCATTCTGGAGACATGCCTACCGACTCTCGGCCTGCAAACCTGGGCTTCTTGTTCTGGACAATTCTGACCACACAACGGGATGGGTGAACCAAGAAATAGCCCCATAAACATGATAAAACCGAAAAGACAGCAAGAGTGACTGACCCTGTGCTCGGTGTCCCTTCTCACTCAGGACGTAAAACAAGGAGAGGCGTAAGGGTGACATCAGCAAGACGGTGAGGCAGGTATCTCCACGCCCCACCCTACTCCTGAAACACTGGAAAACAAGCAGAAACCATCAAGACTCTGGAAAGCAACCCAGGGGAGGTGACTAAAGGCCCCTAGAACGCAGAGAACTCTCCCAACTAAGACAGTCAACATCCCAACACACAGACAGCACCACTTCACCAAAGACTACCTGGATGGCAGACAGACACACGGAGAGGTCCTCAATTACACTGTCACGCGCCAATACCACCAGCTGCTATTGAGTGGTCTGACCCACAGAGACCCATGCCATCAGGGAAACACAAACAAAGCCACCGCGTAATAAAATGACACACGCACCAAAATGGAAGACTGGCCATACCAACTGTCAGCCAGGGTGTGAAGGAGTCGAACTCCAGACACTGCTGGTGGGAACAGAAAATGGTACGACCGCTTAGGAAAACAGACCTATATTCTTAAGAAATTAAACGCACCACTACCATAGATCAAGGAGCCCTAGTGGCACAGCAGTTAAGCACACAGCTGCTAACCAAAAGGTGCGGAGTCTGAACCCACCAGCCACTCCACAGGAGAAAGATGAAGCAGTCTGCTTCCGTGAAGACTGGCAGCCTGGGAGACACTCTGGGTGCAGTTCCACTCGGTCCCCTAGGGGCGCTGTGAGTTGGAATAGACTCCATGGCAAGGACTGGTTTGGGCTTTGCTTCCCTGAAGGCTGACAGCCTTGGAGACCCCCTGGGGCAGTTCCACTCTGTCCTTTAGGGGCGCTGTGGGTCAGAATGGACTCCACGGCAGTGGGTGGGGTTTGGGTCTGCTGTGTATATTCTCAACAAAAAAAAAAACTGGGGAAAACATATTGCATGTGAAAAATTCCCAAAAATAAAGCTGAGGTAGCCGCTCTGCTTAAATCAGGCCCAAGGGGCCAGAAGGAGGTTGGTCAGGCCAGAGGGGCCGGAGGGAGGAATGGCCCCAAGGTACCCGGCTGGGTGATGAGGATGGAGTGAGGTCAGCCTGAGGGACAGGCGTGAGGAGCAGCCTCTTGCACCCAGGACATGAGCTGCAGGTGCACAAGCCGTGTTCCAGGTGGCCTCCGTTTTCTTCCAGGAAACCAGCTGGTTGGAAGCCAGTGGGACAGGTGTGCCCCCCAGGCAGGGTCACCCTCTCTGGAGTGCTGGGACAGAGAAGGCTCTGGGCCAACCCGATGCCCCAGCACCCGCTGACCCATCCCGGCCACCATGTGCTCCCTGTGGAGGTGGGGGCAGACCAAGAGCCCCCAGTCTTCACAAAATGTACCTCAGGATTCCTGCTCTGCACCCCTACCCCCCAACTTTGATTCAGGTCCCACCTTCTACCTAATTGATCAGCAAAACAGTGCACTACCTCACCGTGTCCCCATCATTCAGCCAAATTTCACAAATACGTAGTTAGCGTCTCAGAGCAAAGCTAACCCAACCCCAGAGACTTCTGCTGGTGCTGTGTGGTGGTTTAGTTTGTGTGTCAACTTGGCCGGACCTGGCTGAGTGGCTGGGCAGCTGGATGGAGTATTCCCCATGATGAGCCTGGCAATCAACTCCACAGTGGACTCTACTGTGAGCAGCTGAGTAGCTGGTTTGGGTATGTGGTCTGCTTCCTGTATATAAAGAGAAGCCTTGGGAATGGTCTCTAGCCTATGGCACACTTGGACCCTGCATGTAGCCATGTCGTTGCTCAGCAGCCTGCCATGCTCTGCCAACCTTGGGACTTTCAATGGACTTGAGTTGATGGCCTGCCGTGTGGTTTGGTAACACCGGGACCGTGTCTTTTGACTTGTCAACCTTGGGCTTCTCAGCCTCAGCAGCCAGTGGCTGTCTGAGTGAAGAAACGCCTCTAGCTCCGGCAGGCCGGGAGCTGGAGGCAGAGTTTCTGAAGCCCAAAGCTGAGGGGCTTTCACCCAGCCCTAGAGCCTAGTGCTTTGAACTTGGACTTAAAGCCTGCGAACTCTAAGAGAATCAACTCCTATTTGTTAAGGCCTTCCCGTTTGTGGTACATTCTTGTCAGAGCAGCACTAAGGAACCAGAACATGCTGCTTCTGCCCTGGCCTGTCTGTTCATTTACCCATCTAACCATCTAACTGGTTGTCAGGTATAAATGGGGAAGGACCCTACTACTAACCAAAAAGTTGGTAGTTTAAACCCACTGGGAGGCACTGGAGAAGACAGGCCTGGCCGTGTCCTTCCAAAGCTCACAGCCTGGAAAGCTCAACGCAGAAGTTCCACTCGGTGCACGGTGTCCCGTGAGTCAGACTCAACTCAATGACAACCGACTCCTGATTTTCATCCGGTAATTCAGCTCTGACTCAAGAGAAAGCTCACCCTCGAGGCTGTGTATAAAAGGAACGGGGCACGGTCCAGACAGGATCACAGTCCCCAACATGTGAACCTTGAGTCCCAGACTCACACGCACACCACAGACCTGCCTACCCTCCAAATAAGGAGGAACCCGGGGCCATGCAGGTGGGTACTGCTGCCCCCACATCTGGAACAGCATCAGCACGGGCCGTGGGGCCCCGCTGGGAAGGCCTTGGCACCTCCTCCTCATCTCCCACATCTCCCGGAGCTCTGCGTGCATCCACCATGTCCCCGCCGCTGTCCCTCGCCACCTGACACCCATGCCGTCTTGGACCTTCCCCACCATTCTTGTCACTCACCCTCTCACTCTCCTCTGCGGGCCACCTCCTCTAACCACCCAAGGCCCTGGACCGACAACCCTGCTCTCCTGCCCTGGGCTCTCTGCCAGGGGACCCTCTCCTCT
This sequence comes from Orycteropus afer afer, assembly GCF_000298275.1. NCBI lineage: Eukaryota > Metazoa > Chordata > Mammalia > Tubulidentata > Orycteropodidae > Orycteropus > Orycteropus afer. Next base: position 2,182,080 of record NW_006922056.1, on the reverse strand, counting down.
GACTCCGGGCCCCGAAGTCCAGTCGCCGCCCCACCTCAGTGACCTCCCACCGCCTCCAAGCAGCACATGCCAGCATCTCAACGAGAAGTCTCCCCAACACCTTCCAATACTGACCCCCCACCCCCCATCCTCCACCGTCCCCGTGACCCACCATCCCACTCAAGACAGCTGCATCTTCAGACCCTGGCCTACTCTGAGCCATCATCTCCTAACGGGCATCCCCACAGAGAGATCCGCTCCAGTCCTTGGGGTCAAGGCAACCCTCCCACCGTGGCCCTGAGGCCTGCAGCGGCAGCATCTCCGTGCCCCCTCCCCCCCTTTCTTGGAGCCTCACCTCTGAGAACACACCTTCTCCCCTGGACCCCACGGTTGTAACTGTCAGCCCTGGCTCACCTGTCTTCCCACTCACACTCCCTGGGGGCAGGTTGCCCCAGGACATTCCAGGAAAGCCTCAGGTACCTGCATTGCACTGAGTCCCTGTGGCACCCCAACCACACAGTCCCACACCAGCCACCTGTGATCATGTCAAATCCCACCGCAGTCCCTCACCAGAACTGTCTTCATCTCTGTACCCCGGGAGTAAGATCAGCTCTTTACAAACGCCTGAACCTCTCAGGCTTTCAACAGGGTATATCACACTCACTCACTCACTCACAGAGCACGGGGCAGGCAGTGGGGAGCCCGGCAGCCGGGCTCAGGTCCCTCTGTGCAGGGGAGAGGAAGGCATATCACTGAGAAGTAAGCCCTACTCATGGCCCACAATGTCCACGTGTCCCTCCCTGTGCACACCAGCTGGCTCAGGCAGCACTGTGCCCTCAGACAGGACCCCCAGTCAGTACAGCCAGGACACAGAGGCTCTGAGCACAGTTCCCGTCACAACTTTCGAATGAGGCAAGCACCCCTCCGAGATGGGGGCTCCAGGCACATGCTCATCAGGGGCTCCACTGAGACAGGGGCCAAGCAGGATGCCTACTTGCTTAGAGGGGACAGTGGGTGCATGACAAGGTGGACAGGCCCACAGGGAGTCCCCTCTGTTGGCCACAGAGGTAATTACAGGGCTCAGGGCCTCCTTGAGCCCAAACAGGCCCCAAAATGTTGTCACTTAAGTTTTCTGAAAGCTCAGTTTAAATGACCAATGTACTTTGGTAAGATTATTTCAAAAAGCTAGCTATGCAAGAACATATGTACATGAGTATGCATGTATACCTGTGCCATTTATACATGCGTGAGTGTACATGTACACACATCACTGTGTATACATGTGTACCATGTACACACATCATTTATGTATATGTGTGGGTGTACACATGCAGGCATATGTGTATAAATGTGTACAGTGCACATGCACATTTGTGTATACATGTGGGTATGCATGTGCACATGCACCGTGTGTGTGGGTATACATGTACACATGCAGCATCTGCATGTGTACAGTGCACATGTACATTTGTGTGTACATGTGGGTGTGTGCGTGTACTTCCATCATTTGTGTGTACTTGTATACATGAGGTGTATGCACGTGTATATGGTGTATGTTTCATGTGTGCATGTGAGCATATACATGCATACACGTGTGTCTGTAGAATGCACATGCATCATGTGTATACAACCTGTGTCCACATGCAACTGTACTTTTGTACGTGTATAAGGTGTAAGTACATGTGTACAGTGCGTGTTTCCCATGTATAAGTGAATGTATATTTGTACACCTATCAAGTGTGTACATGTGGGTATACATGTGCACATGTATCACTTGTTTGTACATGTGGGCATATATGTGCACATGTATCATTTGTGTGTACCGTGCACATGCACCATGTGTGAAGACGTGTACACGTGGGTGCATGTGCATATGTATTTGTGTGTACAGTGCACACACATCATGTGTACATGAATACATATATATACACACATATCATCTGTGTATGGGAGTACAGTGCACACATTTGTGATGTGTGGGTGTACATGTGCACATGTAACGCTTGAGTATGTGTGGGTATACATGTGCATATGTATCATCTGTGTGTACAGTGCACTTGCATCATGTGTGTATGTAAGTATACATGTGCACATGCATCGTTTGTGTCCTTGTAGATGCACATGCATCATGTGTGTGACATGGGTGTCCATGTCTGTATGTGTGGGCATATGTGTACACATGTATTGTTTGTGCGTGCAGTGCACACGTATGTGTGTATGTAAGTATACACGTACACGCATCATTTGTGTGCATGTGTGACTTGCGGGTGGACATGTGCATGTGCATCACGTGTATGTGTGTGTAAGTGCACATGCATCGTGTGGGTGACGTGTGGGTAGACATGTACACATGCATCACTTGCGTGTGTATGTGTACACGCATCCTTTACAGCCAGCTTATGCTGGACACAGAGCTCAGTGGCAAACTATAACATGAAGCTTTTCTGACACTTGCCATGTGGTTCTTTTGCGTCCATCCACAGATGCTCCCCATGGGAGCCATGCGAGAAGACTCTGAGGCCGCAAAGCTGTGCCTGACAGCTGTAACAACATTCACCCACAATCCTCATGGCTGCGACAGATGAGATTCCCTCTGCTGGAACTCTCTGCAATCAGGGACTCCAGGGCAAGCACCCAGGTGCTCTCTGTGGGTTTCAGGATTTCAAACCAGAAACAGGAGGCAAGCGTGCCACCTTCCTGTGGACTGAGCGTGAAGCGGAGCAGCAAGGGAAGCAGGGTGGACCACTGGGCTCTAACTTACACAGGCGACGGGTCATAGCCTGCAGTGACCCACGCACAACAAATCCACACACCTTCCCACAGCCATCTGGTCACCCTGCACCCCAGGGCTACCCTGTGCCAGGCTCCGAACTGGAAACTGGGGCCAAGAGATGACGGGATCTGGTTCTCAGCTGCGGGAGCTGACCGTCCAGCAGGAGACATAGACGGGATACACGACCAGCCCAGGGTCCAGCCCAGGGGAGGGCAGGTGACGAGGACATGAGGAGCGAGCTGCCTGGAGGCACGAAGCAGGTGATTCTGGGAAAGGCAAGAGGCACTGGTGCTGCAGGGGGCTGTGGGCAGTCCAGTGGCCAGAGCACCAGGAAAGGTTTGGGGACTCGAGGAGCAAGGAGAGTCCGCTGAGGTGCCAGAGAGCTCATGTATGGCGCCAGGGGCTGAGAATCATGGGTGAGAGGGTAGGCGGGTAGGTGGATGGGTGAATAGGAAGGTAGACAACTGGGCAGGTGGACAGGTGGCTGGTGCCTGTATAGACGGGCGGATGAGCAGACAGGGAGATGGGTGGATGGTGGATGGATGAATAGATGGGTGAATGGATGGCTTTGTGGGGGGAAGATGGACAAATGGGTGGGTGGGTGGATGGATGGACAGACAGACTGATAGCTGGACAAATGAGTAGGTGAATGGGTGGCTGGGTGGCTGAATGGACAGACAGACGGAAGGATGGGTTGATGTGTGGACAATCGGGTAGATGAATGGGTGGGTGGACTGATGGGTGGATGGGCGGACAGACAGGTGAACAGGTTGATGGGTGGTGGTGGTAAAGACAAACAAGACCACAGGAGGCGCCAAAATCCAGAGGGCCAGGAACGAGCCACCCCATGTTTGCTGGGTGAGTGGCTGACAGTCCGAGTGCCGGCTCTCTCCAATGGAACAGATGCACCAGCGTCGTCCACAGGTGGACAGCATGTCCCCTAAACCGAGACCATGGCTCTTCTCAGTCTACTGCTCATTTAGGTTTGCTTAACGTGTAAGCAGACGCTGAATTTCCACAGCCCCAAAATGCTAACACGGTTTCCCAGTCATTTAATCTTCCCAACCACTGCAGTGCCTCGCAGCCAGGAGCTGCTCCTAAGGTTCCCTGCTTGTGCCCCTGTCCCGATTTCAATCCATCTTGAGACCAGCCCTCTCAGGGAGGCTCCTGGGGAGGGGTCCAGAGGGACTTTATCTGTCCCAAGCACTGGGGAGGCATTTCCCTTTCAGCAGGAAAAGCACCCACAACACACACCCTCAGCAGGTTTCATCTGACACTCGGAGAAGTGAGAATTAAGGTCCCACCGCAGCCTCCACACAGCTCAGCCAGGAGAGGCAAGACGCCAAGAAAAATGACACGGACTTAAAGAATTACCTTTCCAAACCATCAACACTTTAAAAAATGCCAAGGATCAGAAAGGGATCTGAAACATTGTTGTTAAAAAATGTAACCACTCGCTTCTAGCCCTGGAGGCGACACCCTACATCTCACCTTCACCCTGGGGACACACACACACCCCACCTGCAGGTCCCCAGCATAGCCGGCCTCAGGGTCTAAATCTTCTCATTTTATAGAGCAATTTTGAGAGTCCTGATGGAAACTGGGACAATTTGAAGTTGCCTGTCCTTTGCAACTCTGTCAACTCTCAGTCTGAAAGTCTCACTGAAGTATACATGTGCACATGTGCAAATACACGTGTGCACATGTATGTACACAAAGTTGCACACATACACACAGGGCACAGACAGCTTACATGCACGTGCCCAAGTGCACATGCATGTGCATGCAGGTACACATGTATCTATATGCATAGACACATGCAGTCATGTACACATACACACACGTGCAAACTCACATGCACGTACACAGAGAACAGACACAAAGATGGCATGGTCGCCGCAGCAGATAGATTTGAGACTGCGACCAGGTTCTATGGAGGGAGGGCTTTTCCTTCCAGCACACACCCCCCTACAGGCCGAAATTTCCGGACTGGCATGTTAACAGGAACAATTTCTGAAAAACAAGAGTTTGCCACAAAGCTTCACGAGGTTGCCAGTCACCATAACTGTCTTATCAACATTAAAAACTGGTCAAAGATCTATCGCGCAATTGGCAAAAGCAACACAGAGGACCAGACAGCAGAGAGACTCAAGCCCCTAACGGCAAGAGGAGGCGAGAAACGAGAGGCTGCTGGCCGGCCGCCGACCGGCCTGGCAGAACCTGCCGTGCCGCGTATGATCAGTGCAGGCAACGGAGCAGGTGTGGGGGGATGTCTCCTGCGAGAGCCCCTCCGAGGCAGGACCCGGTGCTGTGCCCAGCGTCAGCTCCCCGTCCTGCAAGAACGCGGCCTGCACACGGCGCCCACCGACAGGGCCCAGGCCCCAGGGGCAGGGCAAGAGGCTCCTCTTGGTATGTGGCCCTTCTGGCCGAGTTTAGAGTTCCCCCAGAGTGACTGGCTGCACCCACAATCTTCCAAGGAACTGGTCAGTGAACTATGGAAACAGGGTCCATAAAACCACCTGACAGGATTAAGTGAGCTGTGGGACCTGGTTGATTACTATGCAAATTAAGCAGCTGTGGCTTCTCTAGGGGACCGGTCAGGTCAGTCTGTGAGCCGGAGGACCAGGACGTGGAACTGGCAGGCTTACGTAAGGGCCAATCCCACGGAGATGGACGGGGTCCTCAACATCAAGAGCCAGGGGCAGAGTGTGTCCTCTGGATTGAGGTCCCTCCTCGACACAGAAGAGAGAACCGGAAGCAGAGACGGTGAGAAATGGCAGAGCCCAGCGGCAGAGAAATGCTGACAGCAGCATGAGCAGAGAAAGTCAGGACAAGGCGGCTGCAGTGGGCTGGCTGACCCCAGGAGCGGGAGGGCTGGGAGCCTAAGGGCAGGAGACCTGCTGGCGGAATGGGGTGCCTCCAGGCACGTGCTGGCAGCGCTAAACACTTGCCTGAGCAGGGTACGGCCAAGCGAACACCCAGCAGTGAGCAGCAAGAGAAGGGCTGCCCGCTTGAGGCACGGCCGAGAAGCTGAGAGCCGTCTTGGATGGCAGCCATCCTGCTTGAAGAAGTGTATCCTGTTCCTTCCAAGTTGATCCTGATCCTGAATTGCAACCTGTTACTTTCCTAACAAGCCCCACAATCACAAGCCTGGTCTGCAAGTTGTGTGTGGCCACTGCAACAGATTTTCAAACCGAGCAGAGCAGCAGAACGCCGTGGGAGGGCCGGCTGGTGTCAGAACTGATAAAACGATTGGTGGGCAGAGGTGTATCTGACCTCCACCTCACGGCAACCAGCTCTATGCTGACCGTAAGCTTTGAGGTGATCAGGCACTACTGGGTCCCACCTGCGACCACCGCACAGCCCCACAGTGCAGGACCTGGGGGTGCTGGCAGATGGTCCCAGACACTCCCATGAGGATCCGGTGACAAGACAACTGCAGAAGAGCACACAGAACGAGTCAGTGCAGAGGCGTGTGCACCTGTGTGCGCGTGCATGAGTGCAAACACGTGCGCGCATACTCAACCACGCACTTCAGATCAAACAGGAACCACGGAGACCTCTGAGCACCGTGTGCACTGGGGTGAGGCTGGGGGCTCGGGGCTCAAGGTGCACGTTTTTATTCTATTAAGGGTGCTCTATTTACATCCCTAAAATCAGCATAAAGTCACTTCATAATTTAAACAAAACAGCAGACAGTACCCCAAGTGCTCAGGATGATACCATCGGGAGACCCTCGAGGTCCCCTCAACGTCCTAGGGACACCAACCTCCGCCCTTCCTCTTCTACAAGTCCTGCCCAGCCCCCAAGCCCCCTCCAGCCGCGTCTCCTGAACAGCCCATCTCCGTCGGGCTCCGTCCCCACCGTCTGCCGGTCCCCACCTCATCCTCCCAGTCCTCATCCCCACGTCCACCCCGTCCCCATCATCACGCCTAGCCCCACTGCCCAGCGTCCTCAGCCCAGGGCTCTCGGTCCGGGTCTGGCCACCTGCCTCCAGGTGCTCTGTGCTGCCCTGAGACATCTGCTCTGTTTCCCAGGATGGCCGCTGGGATGCTTAACACCGGGGACGTGTGTGAGTCTGCCCACTTCCTGACATCCCACTGCTGAGGGCTGGGAGGTCAGGCTCCCAGGGCGCCCGTCACTGCGTGCCAGGCCAGCAGCAGGAGGGACCTCCCACCGACTTCCACCTGAGGTCCTGACGCCCTGGCACATGTGTGTGGAAACCATCACCGGGGCCCTCGGAAAGCAGCCACCCCATCGAGCTCTCCCCAGCCCATCCTGGCCTCCCCCACTCAGGAGGCGTCCGAGGAGCTGGGTCCAAGGCGAGATGGGACAAAACGCTGTGTGCGCCTGCCCTTGGCCCCGGGTGCCGGGGGGGCCCCGAGTGTGCACACTCCAGGAGAATGCCCCTACTGTGGCCTTGCCCCAGCCTCTCCTGAACAATTCAGACAAATCACGTCCGTCTGACTGTCCTGATGTCGAGCCCTAAGCACCCTCCCCTCACAGGGTGCCCTGAACCAGGTGAGTCTCAGGTGGCCTCTCAGGTGAGGGTCGAGTTCTGCTCAGAGGACACCTGGAGCACTCCCTGTTGTGGCGGACAGGCACTCAGCTCCCAGGCTGTGCCACCCACCCGACCCACAAGCCACATCGGGCACATCCGCACACAGGCCCAAGCTGCCTCTCCCTCCTCTAATCTCCTCTCCCCGACCTCCCATTCACTGAGACTTCCATACCATGAGCATTTTTATGGCCAACGTAAGTCCCTCTGAGAGTGAGGCACTGCGTGAACCAACCACAAAGACCACCACAGTACTACCACCACAACCAAATGGACACAGCAAGGCCTACAGGCAGCTCCCACCGCAAACTGGCTAGTGGCTTGCCGTGAGAACCGGGAAGCCGAACCCACAAAATGCTCCAGACACGAGTCCAGAACTTTCTCAAGAAGAAACAAGGAATGAAGCACGTCCTTTGGACCCAGGATCCTATGCTGGGAACCTCTTAGACCCAGGAGACAGAGAATGACGGTGAGAAGTGGTGGCCCCAGAGACAGCAGGACCGAGACCCACAGGAGACAGTGCAGTGGGCTTCCCAGAGTGCCTTCGGGCAGGAAGCCTCCCGGCAGAGTGGGGGTCTCCAGGAACTTGGTGGGGCTGGGGTCACTGACCTACCAGCAGGAGAGCAGAGCACCTCAGGTTGTAGCGTACCAGCAGACTGCAGTGTCTCTGGGCACTGACTGTCAAGCTGAAGACCTTCGTAACACTTACCCCAGCAGGACAGTCACACTGGCCCAAACGGCCCCCGGCCCAAAGAGAGGTGTGCCTGTGGGCACTGCTGAGAGGAGGCTGTCCTGACCCGAGTGCTGTATCCTGAGTTGCTTCTGATCCTGAACTGTACGCTGTTACTTCCCTAACAAACGCCATAATCCAGAGTTTTGCCCGTGAGTCGTGTGTGGCCACTGCTACGAGTTATGAACCCAGCAGAGGAATGGAGTGTGACCTGGAAGGACCCACTGCTGGTGTGAGGACTGGAAACCAGGCTGGAGCGAGGAGGTGTGCCTCGCCTCCACTCACACAATCAGCCTCGGCCTGCTGCTGCCCACACTGATCCTCCCTCCCGCCACGCCACTTCCTGGAGTGGCGCCGAGCCAGTTCAGACCGACAGCGACCCAGGGCCCAGAGCAGAGCCGCCCTGCAGGGGCTCCCAGCTGTAATCTTCACGTGAGCAGGCTGCCAGGTCTTCCTCCCACAGAGACACTAGGTAGGTTCCAACCACTCTGCTTTTGGTTCGCAGGTGAGCACTTAACCACTGTGTCACCAGGGATCCTTGAGGAGATCCGGCTGCCTAGCGCCCATGCCTCCAAATGACCTGGCGTCTGAGTCGGTCCAACTCAGTCACCTGTCTCCTTGGACAGGTCAGCACCGCCCCTTGAGCTCCTGAACTCCACAGGTCTGTCCAAACCCAGCACCTCCAGACCTTCACATGGGAACTAGTAGTTAAGGCGGCACTCGCCCAAAGCCAGACAGGGACTATTTTACCGGCCAGGGGGGAGAAGCAGCAGTGGTTCAGTGGTAGAACTCCCGCTTTCCACGCTGGGGCCTGGGTTCCATTCCCAGCTGATGCACCTCACACACAGCCATCAGCCATTTGTCAACAGAGGCTTGCACATTGGGCGGCTCACCCAGAGGTTGGTGGTTTAAACCCACCCAGTGGCTCTGCAGAACCAAGGCCTGGCAACTGTGTTCCGTGAGGGTCCCACCCGAAGCCCCATGGAGCACTGGCTTCTGTGAAGGTCCCGTCCAAAGCCCCACGGAGCACTGTCTTCTGTGAGGGTCCCACCCAAAGCCCCATGGAGTGTTCGTTGTCTTCTGTGAAGGTCCCATCCGAAGCCCCTCGGAGCACTGTCTTCCATGAGGGTCCCGTCCGAAGCTCCATGGAGCACTGTGTGCTGTGATGGAGGGTGCTGTCATGAATCGGGGACAACTGGGAACAGCAGTGGTGACGCTGACCAGGCCTCAGAAGAGCCTCCAGACCAGGGGGTGGGGGGAAGGCCTGACAAGCTACTTCCAGAAGGTCACTGATGCAAACCCAACGGGTCCCAACGGTCTGAGCCACACTGATCACAGGACAGCGCGGAGCAGTGCAGCGCTTCATACCACTGTGCGCAGGGCCAACTTGACAGCAGCTCAAAACGGAAGCAGTGACAGCAGAGAAGGGGGAGGAGTCAGCCAGTGTCTAAGGGCGTGGGCTGCACCAACAGTCCTGTCCCCACAGAACTCGCCTCCTGGGCACCTGGAAGCAGC
>NW_006922056.1:2165567-2171249 GCF_000298275.1 Orycteropus afer afer | reverse complement strand
CCCCAGAACTCCGGTCTGAGGGCCGGCAGCCCAGGGGACACAGCAGCCTGCACCCAGCTGTTCCTGCTGGGCAGCTGCACTCACTCCTGAGCACCCCCAGAGAGGGACACAGCCACCAGCTGGGGCCCCATGGACAACACAGCCATGGCCAGTGCCACTGACAGCCATGTAGCCTGGGAAAGCCTCCTGAGCCCACCTGAGTCAGGTGGTCCAAGAAGGGAAATGGCACCAGGAAGGGGTAGGGTTCAGCCGTAGGAAGGGGTGAGGGGGAGTGGGGAGCAGCACAGCGTAAGCAAAGGCAGTGAGAAGGACAGAGGGGAACTTGAGGGGCTGGGAGCTGACAGGAGAAGGACGCAGCCATGGAAGTGAGACCCCCGTCCCAGCAGCAGGAGGAGCTGTGGGCCCAGCAGAAGCAGCAGGGCCAAGCAAGACCCAGGAGGGCGGCCAGGGGAGCCAGCGAACCGCGGGGTTCAGTTCAGAGGGACAGGCAAGGCCACAGCTGCAGCTGACAAAATCAGTGGCTAGAGTGGACACCATCCTGACAGAGGGACAGGCAGCCATTCCCTGCAGAAAAGCAGCTGTGGTGTGGTGAGTGACTTGGCATGGCTTTCTTTCCTAGCCTAGTCTTTGCAGCTCCCACCGGATTACTGGGGCGGGGGGGCATGCAGACAAGGTGTGCAGAAATCTGATGCTGGGACTGGTCAGTACAGGGGCTTAGAGAGAACACCCGAGCCCCGCCCAGGACTGCTGAGAAGACAGGATCTGCAGAGAGGAAAAAAAGACCGACTTTTTGAATTTCAAGCAAGCAGTTTGTCTTTGGTTGCACGGCGGCAGGAAAGTCATGGCCAGGAGAAAAACCCCTTCTGGGACTGGAAGTTAAAGGGAGCCTGTGAGTAGGAGGCTTGTCTGCTGCTCACTGGTGACCACCCGGGCCCACCTGATGCGTGGAAGGGGGCGAAGGGCAGCACTGAAGAAACGGGCTGAGTTTGGTGGCCTCTGACCTAGGCCGCGGAGGCTGGGGATGAGAGGAAGAGTTGGCCGGTCTGAAGTGCAAGGAGTCGTGTGGACTCCTGAGCCTGCGGGCACTGGAACTAGCACCTGAGGAACCGGATGAGAGAGGTGCTGGCTGGTCTGAAGTGACGGGAGGAGTGTGACGCCCAAGCCTGCAGCTGCTACCCGGGACCTCGCTGGGATGGGCAGGGCTGAGCTGACCGGAACCTGACCAAACGAAGAGCAGCATGTTTGACACTGAGCTGGTGTTGTTACTGCAATCTGATGGCGTGCTCTGGACTGGCCTTTGCTTATTTGTGGATGCAGATGCTCAATGCTCTAACTGGAACCGAAGATTCTTGAGAGAAAGAAACAGGCTTGTCTCCTCAGTGCTAGTTTGACAGGGACGGGCAAATTGGAAATCGGCTATTTAAAACGAGGGGAGATAAAGACATGCAGTGGCTGGCTTACACATTTTCATGGGTGTGCTTATTCTTAAACTGATTGTGAAGGGAATGTTAATTTTTGAAGTATAAAGGGGGCAATGGCTAGAAAAGCCAGGGGTGGCCTGTGGTGCAGTGAATGACTTCATAATTCCCACCGGGTTACTGGGTGGGACCTGCTAATAAGGTGTGTAGAACTCTGATGGAATTGGTCCTCGACGATGGTGCACTGAAGGCACTCCTGTAAAACCAGGAACGATTTAGTGCCGCCACCCTCCGCGAGGCTGCCTGCTCTGCTGGAAACTCCAGCAGGCCCAGTGACCAGGGAGGGGCGGGGAAGCCGGAAGAGGCAACAGAAGCCAAACAGTATAAACTGCACACCACAGCGTCCTTACGACATCCAGAAAGTTTACACACAAGCTCACGCCAAGCTTGCTAGACGTAACATCAATATCCAATATCCAACTGCAATTCACCACACCATGAACAGGGAATCAGAAAAGGAACTTTTACAGCCCTGTTTACAACAAACAGTGAAAAACAGACAATGCAAGACCCACAAGGAAAGACTCCTGAAACCTGACAGAAAGACACTGAAGAATCTAAGGAACACAGCGATGTGTACGCCACACTGGGCAGGCGGCGGTCCCGTCGTTCGGTGTCATCAAGTGGACTCGGATTCCCAGCAGCCCCATGTGCAGAACCAGCAGCCCAGCCGTGCACCACCTCAGTCGCCGTGTCTGAGCCCAGCACTGCAGCCACTGGGACAGTCACCCCACTGAGGGCCTTCCTCACTGGCCCCTGCTTTACCCAGTACTGTGTCCTTCTCCAGGGACCAGTCCCTCCTGACAACAGGTCCAAAGTATGAGAGGTAAGGTCTCCCCGTCTTCATTCCAAGGGGCGTTCGGACTGCACTTCCTCCAAAGCAGGTGTGCTCATTCTTCCGGCTGCCCACAGTACATGCGACAGCCCTCACCAACACCACGTTCAACGGCACCAGCTCTGCAATCCCTCCTGATTCACTGTCCAGCTTCTGCACGCAGATGAGGGACTGAAAAGACCATGGTATTTTCAATCTTCGCCAGTAAATAGACACATGATGGGGGTCAATTTTCCATAGATCAATCTACAGATTCCATACAATTCCAAAATGTCAAGAGCAGCAGAGCTGACTGTCAAGAAGAACAAATGGGCCACCAGTCCTGGCAGATGTCCGAGAGAGTCCGATGCTGTCACTGAAGAGTAAGATGCTGCTAACGAGGACAGACAGACAAACCGAGGGGACAAACACCGAGCTGAGAAACAACGTGGCCATGCAGACGCGGGAGGACTGCAGAACCACTCAGACACAGAGTTGCTCCGAGCAGGAGGAGGCAGGAAGCACTACCACCACCATCCTGTCCAGTTCCGGGACGATTCAAGATTCAAAAGTGAAAAACCCTACAAATGAAAAGGTGACACGGGAGAGTGTGACTTCAGAGTTAGAAAGAACTTTTTAGAAATCACTCAGAAACGTTTTACCGGAAAAGAAAAGTAAATTCAACCGAACTCCACTATCTTAACATCAACCTGTCCTAGTCATAAAATGACCACACAAAGAAGGTGAGGACAGACCTACAGGGGACACGACACTGGCCACACGTACAACCCAGGAAGGACCAGAACCAGAACCCAAGGAGCCTGGTGGCACAACGACTCAGCGCTTCCTGCCAACCAAAAGGCTGGCAGTTCGGACCAAGCCAATGGCTCCCCAGAATAGGGAAACAGACCTGTTTGCATCCCGACCAGCCCTGGACACCCTCTGGGCCATTCTGCTCTGTCCTATGAGGTCAGTACAAGCTGGAATCCACTCGACAGCACCTAGGAACCACCACCCCCAGCAGAACATGATGTCCACCAAACTCTACGAACAAGGTAAAGGTAACCAAAACCAAACCAGTCAAAACGGCACAAACGCTTCACAGAATACCACAAACCGCAATAAACATATCAAATTATTTCAACTTCCTCAATATTAAAACCAAAACCAAAACCCACAGCCACTGAGTTAATTCCAACTCACAGCAACCCTACAGGGCAGGGGAGAACTGCCCCAGAGGGCTTCCAGGGCTGTAAATCTGTACAAAAGCAGACTGACTCACCTCTCACCTGTGGAACAGCTGGTGAGTTCAAACCACTAAGCTTTTGGTTCATAGCCCAATGCTTTAATCCTCAGTATTGAAGGATATGGAAATTAAAACAACACTGTAATAGCACTTTATACCAGCTAGATTTGAAAATCTGAAAACTCTGACAATTCCAAGTGCTGACAAGGAATAAGATGACGGCAGGTGTGCTACCGCTGGCAGTCTGCCACAGAGCTGACTCCAACTCAGCGACCCTGCGTGCACCAGAATGGAACCCTGCCTGGTCCCGCCCCAGCCTCACAATCTTTACTATACTTGAGCGCCCCGTTGCAGCCACTGGGTCAATCCATCTCAGTGAGGGCCTTCCCCTTCTTGGCTGACCCTCCACCTTACCGAGCATGACATCCTTCTCCAGGGAACAGTCCCTTTTGACAACGCGACCAGCGTAGGTGAGATGAAGCCTGGCCATTCTCGCTTCCCAGAGGCATCCGGCTGCACCTCCTCCAGGACAGGTCTGTTAGTCCTTCCGGCAGGCCATGGTACTTTCAGCATTCTCCGCCAGCCCCACAAGTCAAAAGCATCGATTCTTCTTCAGTCTTCCTTATTCATTTTCCAGCTTCCACATGCACATGAGGTGATTGAAAATACCATGGCTTGGGTTAGGGCACCTTAGTCTTCAAAGAGACATCTTTGCTCCTCAGCACTTTAAAGAGGTCTTCTGCAGATGTGCCCTGGTAGGAGACACATGAACTGCTGCAACTGGCATTACTCAGCTACCAAAACCCAAGACAGACTCAAGAACACTACAGATCTATATCCCCCAGGCACAGAGACAGAGTTTCAACAAATCAAATGCAATACATAAAAAGGATCATGACAAAATCAACACCTTAACCCAACATCTCCAACAATTAGAAAAAGAGCAGCAAGAAAAGCCTACAGTCACCAGAAGGAAGGAAAATATAAAGATTCAAGCAGAAATCAATGAAACAGAAAAGAGAAAGAAAACAGAAAAAAATCAGTAAGATCAGAAGTTGTTTATTTTTAAAGATTAATAAAATTGACAAACCACTGGCAAGTTTAACAAAGGAAAAAAAGGAGAGAATACTGATAACACGAATAAGAAACAAAATGGGTGACATCACAACAGAACCAACTGAAATAAAAAGGGTAATACCAGGATACTATGAAGAACTGTACTCCAACAGAGTTGAAACTCTGGAAGAAACGGACAGATTTCTAGAGACACGCCACTCACCTAAACTAACACAAACTGATGTGGAAAAGTTGAACAGATCCTTAACAAAAGAAGAAATTGAACAGGTCATCAAAAAACTACCAACAAAATAAAAATCCTGGCCCAGACAGTTTCACCAGAGCATTCTACCAAACATTCAGAGAAGAACTGACACCATTCCTACTCAGAGTATTCCAAAACACATTAAAGGATGGAGTCCTCCCTGTGGTGGTTATGTTAGTGTGTCAACTTGGCCGGGCCTGGTTGAGTGGCTGGGTGGTAGTTATTCCCCATGATCAGACTGGTAACCAACTCCATGGTGGGATCTACCACAAGCAGCTAAGTAGCTGTCTTTGGGATGTGGTCGGCTTCCTGTATATAAGGAGAAGCCTTGGGAATGGTCTCCAGCCTATGGCACGCTTGGACCCTGCACGTAGCTGTGTCGTTGCTCAGCAGCCTGCTATGCTCTGCCAACCTTGGGTTTTCAACAGACTGAAGTTAATGGCCTGCCGTGTGGTTTGGTAACATCGGGACTGTGCCTTTTCACTTGTCAACCTTGGGGCTTCTCAGCCTCTTCAGCCAGCAGCCGTCTGAGTGAAGAAATGCCTCTAGCTCCAGTGGGCCAAGAGCAGGAGGCAGAGCTGGACGCCAAGGTTGAGGGGCTTTCACTCAGCCCCGAGAGCCCGGCACTTTGAACTTGGAATTAAAGCCTCCAAACTGTAAGAATAAACTCCTATTTGTTAAGGCCATCCCATTTGTGGTATATTTCTTGTCAGAGCAGCACTAGGTAACCAGAACACTCCCTAATTCATTTTATGAAGCAAGCATAACGCTGATACCAAAACCAGGCAGAGACATCACTCTAAAGGAAAACTACAGACCAACA
>NW_006922056.1:2161878-2164657 GCF_000298275.1 Orycteropus afer afer | reverse complement strand
ATAATGGCTAAAGCACTTGACTGCTAACCAGAAGGCTGGCGGTTCAAACCCACCAGCCACTCCTCGGAAGGAACGTTGGACAATCCTACTTCCGTAGTGATACTGCCTCGGAAACCCAAGGAGGGGTCGCTATGAGTCAGGGCCGACTCGACGGCACATAACAACAACAACAACAACCCAAAGCTATCTATACATTCAATGCAATCCCAATCCAGATCCCATCAACATTCTTTAGGGATATGGAAAAACCCATCACTAACTTTATACGGAAAGGAAACAGACCTCGGATAAGCAAAGCACTGGAAGAATAACAAAGTAGGTCTCACACCGCCAGATCTCAAAACCTACTCTACAGCCACAGTAGTCAAAACTGTACTGGTATAATGACAGACACACAGACCAAAAGAACACAATTGAGAACCCAGAAATAGATCCATCAACCTATGGTCAGCTGATCTTTCACAAAGGGCCTAAATCCATTATATAGGGAAAAAAATGTTTGACAAATGGTGCTAGCAGAACTGGATATCCATTTGCAGAAAATGAAATAAGATCTGTACCTCACACCATACGCAAAAACTAACTCCAGGTAGATAAAAGACTTAAATGTGAAACCTGTAACTATGAAGTTCCTCAAGGAAAAACCAGGGGCAAATTTAGGGGCGGTTGGGCAATACTACTTCCGTAGTGATACTGCCTCAGAAACCCAAGGAGGGGTCGCTATGAGTCGGGGCCGACTCGACAGCATAGACAACAACAAAAATATAGGGCATAAATAGACTATCAAGCATAACCCACAATGCACCAACAGCAGAAGAGAAACCAGATGAATGGGACCTTCTCAAAATTAAATTTTTATGTGCTTCCAAAGACATCTCCTAAAGAGTCAAAAGAGAACCTACAGATTGGGAAAAAATATTCGGCAAAGACATATCTGACAAAGGACTTATCTCTAGAATTTATAGAACACTCAACAACAAAAAACAAACAATCCAATTAAAAAATGGGGAGAAAACATGAACAGACACTTTACCAAGGAGGATGTTCAGGCGGCCAACAAACATATGCAGAAATGCTCACGATCATTAGCTATTGTTGTTGTTGTTGTTTGCCATCGAGTCGGCCCCGACTCATAGCGACCCCTCCTTGGGTTTCCGAGGCAGTATCACTACGGAAGTAGGAGGAAGTAGGATTGCCCAACCTTCCTTCCGAGGAGTGGCTGGTGGGTTTGAACTGCCAGCCTTCTGGTTAACAGTCAAGTGCCTTAGCCACTATGCTACCAGAGCTCCTATCATTAGCTATGAGAGAGATGCAAATCAGAACAACAATGAGATAGCATCTGGCCCCAGCACTAGTAGCAAAGTCCAACAACAGAGAAAATAACAAATGCTGGCAAGGTTGTGGAGAGTTTGGGACTCTCATACACTGCTGGTGGGACTGCAAAATCGTACAACCACTGTGGAAAGTATGGCAATTCCTTAAAAAATTGGAATTAGAAATATCATTTGACCCATCCATTCCACTACTAGGTATATATCCTACAGAAGTGAGAGCCAGGACAAGAACAGATACATGCACATACATGTTCACTGCAGGACTATTTACAATAGCCAAAAGATGGAAACAACCTAGATGCCCATCAACAGAAGAATGGATAACCAAACTATGGTACATACACACCAAATGGAATAGTAGCAACCCTTAAGAATAACGTAGAATCTGCAAAACACCACATAACATGGATGAACTTGGAGGACATTATGCTGAGTGAAATAAGTCCATCACAGAAGGACAAACATTGTATTAGTCAGTTATCGTAAAAAGTCAAGGAAAGGTTTATATATGGAAGGAAATGTTCTTTCTTGGTTACCAGGGGTGGGAGGGGAGGGGAGGGAGCACTGTTAGATAGGTAGAGACAAGCACTGATTTGGGTGAAGAGAAAGGCAGTGTACCAAATGTGAGTGATCAACCCGGTGGCACTGAGGAAGAGAAAGACAGAGAGAGGTACATGGGAGGTACAGACAACAAAGATGAAGCCTTTTACATATACAGTACTGTGTTGTCAGTGAAAGCAAACATGGTTACACGGGTGGATAGCTCAGGTAGCATAGTGCCTAAGGCATTTGACTGCTAACCAGAAGGCTGGCAGTTCAAACCCACCAGCTACTCCTCGGAAGGAAGATGGGGCAATCTATTTCCATAGTGATACCGCCTCAGAAACCCGAGGAGGGGTCACTATGAGTCAGGTCTGACTCAACGGCACATAACAACAACAACAACAGATGGGTGGACAGGCTGAACTATTAGGTATGTCTATGCAGGGGGGAGTGTGGCCAGGACCATATATAGGGTTGGCAGACAATGCTTCTACAAGTGTATTGCTATGTTCTGTTAAGAATTCCCAGGTGTATAGTAGAGCTGACAAGGGACTAGGTTGTAGTCACTTCTTGGCCACAGCCAGCTACACAGAGGGAGTGAGAAGTTGGACCTGTGGGCTCGGAACCATAGTCACAGGGGACATCAAGCTCAATTGGCTTAATACACTACACAAAAACATTGTTCCACCTCCTACTTTGGCGAGTAGTGACCGGAATCTTAAAAGCTTACAAGTAGACATCTAGATGCAACGATGGGTCTCTCCTCGTCCAGAGCAAAATAGAATGAAGAAAACCAAAATTCATGGAAACAATTCATCCTAGCAACTGGTACACCATCTGATCTGCAGCCTATACAACTATGAGACCAGAAGAACTAGATGGTGCCTGGCTACCACTGTCAT
>NW_006922056.1:2158836-2161493 GCF_000298275.1 Orycteropus afer afer | reverse complement strand
GGGATGGACACTGGGAAGAAGTAACTATGGAGAGGAAGTGGGAGGGGAGCTGTTACATTGTGGTAAACTGTGGTCAGTGACATGAGACAAAGTATATGTGAACTGCTGCAAGGAAAGTGAATTTGCTCTGTAAATCTTCACCCAAATCACAATAATAAAAATTAAGAAAACCCTAAAAAAAAAAAGAAATCAGATGACGGATGCTGTTGTCACGGGCCGTCAACAGCACTGGTCAATCTGCTGCAAAAGACCCCTCTGAAGTGCTGAAAAGCAAGGGTGTCCCTTTGAAGACTAAGGTGCACCTGACCCAAGCCACGGTATTGTCAATTGCCTCACACGCATGGGAGAGCTGGACAGTGAGTAAGGAAGACTAAAGAAAGCTGCCCTTCTGAGTGGTGCAGGCAAAGAACACTGAAAGTCGCACAGATCGCCAGAAGGACTGACAGATCTGTCCTGGAGGAAGTGTAGCCAGAATCCTCCTTGGAAATGAGAATGGTCAGCGTTCGTGTCACCTACTTTGGTCGTGTTGTCAGAAGGGATCATTCCCTGAGGATGTCATGCTTGGTAAGGTGGAGGAGGCTCAGTGAAAAAGGAGACAGACTGACACAGTGGCTGCCACAATGGGCTCAGGTACAGCAGGGACCGTGAGGCTGGCAGTCCTTCGTTCTGTTGTACACGGGGTCACTCTGAGTCGGAGTTGACTCGCCGGCACCCAGCACCACCCACCACAGAACCGGGTCATCAGGCCCCTCCCCCAGACCAGTGGTGGGTTTGAACCACCAGCCTTCTGGTGAGCAGGCAAGCACTTAACTGCCATGCCACCAGTGCTCCCTAGGGTCCCCCTGGGACCCAGACATCCCACCTCAGGTCGAAGCAGAAGAGACCAAAGCCAGAGCACAAACAGACCCTGTGCTGTTCACTGCAGCACCTTCCACAACAAGCCAATGGCAGAAACAACCAAGCGTCCATCCACACACGTGTGGACAGACCACAACACACACACAGTGAGCCCAGATCAGCCACGAGGAGGAAGGGAGTCTGGACACACACCAGGGCACCGTGACCCTGAAAGGGTGCTTGAGCCACGCAAACGTCAGCCCCAACAGAGCCAACTGCAATCTCACGGTTAAAAAAGAGGCAAGTTACAGAAGCCAGAGTGATGAGTGGGTACCGGAGTGCGAGCGATGGGCAAGGGGGCAGTGACTTCACATTAATGGGGGTGGGACGCTTTGGAAAAGGACAGCAAGAACGGGAACAAAGCACAAAAAATGCCAGCAAGTGCTTCCGAGAGAGTGACTGGCAGGACAGCCTGTGCTGCAGCGCAGCGAGCAGCCTGCCACAGCCGCTCCGGCGAGCACGGTGGCCTCCAACAAGGCAGCACACGGCGAGCTCCGCTCCCGAGTCCGCATCCGAGGGAGGCACCGCGTGGGCACCCACATGGACACGTGCCCGCCGCCAAGAAAGGGGACCACGTGGGCACCCGCACGCAAGACATGTGCCACTGTCAAGAAAGGAGACCGCACGTGTGCTCGCATGGACACATGCCCGCCGCCAAGAAAAGGGATCGCGTGTGCACCCGCACACAAGACGTGTGCCCACTGTCAAGAAAGGAGACCACATGTGCACTCGCATGGACACGTGCCCGCCGCCAAGAAAAGGGACAGCACATGCACCTGCACGCAAGACATGTGCCCGCCACCAAGAAAGGGGACGTGTGCACCCGCACGCGAGACGTGTGCCCGCTGTCAAGAAAGGGGACCGCGTGTGCACCCGCATGCGAGACGTGTGCACCTGCACACAAGACGTGTGCCCGCCACCAAGAAAGGGGACGTGTGCACCTGCATGTGAGACGTGTGCCTGCTGCCAAGAAAGGGGACTGCAAGTGCACCCGCACACGAGACATGTGCCCACTGCCAAAACAGGGGACCATGTGTGCACCTGCACGCAAAACATGTGCCCACTGCCAAGTCTGTACCCGAGAAAGGGGACCGTGTGTGCACCTGCACGCGAGACATGTGCCCGCTGCCAAGAAAGGGGACCGCGTGCACACCTGCATGTGAGACGTGTGCCTCCACTCCTCAGTCTGCACCTGAGAAAGGGGACTGTGTGCACACGCATGTAAGACATGTGCCTGACTTGCAGCAGCTTTGCTCAAACGTCCACCGACTGGTGAGTGGAGGAAGGAACTGTGTGGTGTCTGGACATGGAACACTGCCTGCAGTGTAGTAAATTACTTTGTGTGGCTTTTCTACCCATAAGTCTTTGTAAACTCCAAGGTGAGATTTTCTATGAGCAAGTGAAGAGCTCCTGATTGCTGAAGGTGTCCACCTGGAGTATTTCTGTTGGGAGAGGCACAAAACAATGTTCTGGGAGGTGCCCACTCTCTCTCAGGTGCTTAGAGTTCTGATGCTATAATTGGCTAGTTTGACCACCCTGCGCGCTCTAAAGGAGGCCTCCTAGAGGCAGTACTCTCTCTGACTGCTGGCTGAAGAAGATGTGCTGCTGAAAGCGACACGGGCTCCTGAGACACGCATTGCTGGCAAAGACACGCAAGAGACAAGCATTGCTGAGTGAGACACCGAAGGACCAGCACTGCTGGGAAAGAGACTGTGAGAGACTCTTGGCTGAGGGACGGTGGGCTGGGAGAGAGACTGAGC
>NW_006922056.1:2154875-2157316 GCF_000298275.1 Orycteropus afer afer | reverse complement strand
GGTTCAAGCACTGTGGTAGGTGCATCAGAAATGCCCTAGGACAGGCTATTGCCATTGGCTGTACAGATATAAGGAAATACAGGTCTAGATGACAGAGCTAAGCCAAGTTTAGCACGTGGAAATAGGACTTGAGCCCAGACTGTCCCACTCTGCTGCTGTAAGGGAAGAATATTTTTGTAAACCAAATTGTTTCCAAATGTACAATACAGAATCTAGATTTTCAACTGCTCAGAGATTTAGCTATACAATAGTACTGATTCCAAACCAAGTACGGGCAGATGACAAAAACACTTCCTGTTCTACACACCCGAACTTGTGATGCGTTCTGAACTTGTGATGCGTTCTGGCTTCCCTGGTTAAGGCCATGGTAGCAGAGTCTGGAGTCAATCAACATTTGGCTTTCATCAAAGTATCGCTGGAAGAATTTCCTCCAGCAAGAATCATTATTTTGCTTTATGGACAACTAATGAACCTGAACAAGGTCTGGAGATGAAGTAATGGGGCTGGATCGAGGTTAATATCCCAAATCTGGTGCTTTCATTTGGTTACAAGAAAGCCTTTGTTCTGTAGGAAACACACACGAGTATTCAGGGTCAAGAGGCATCGTGTCTGCAAGTGACTCTCATCAGTTCAGAAAAGGATGCATGTGCACGCATGTGGGGGTGGTGTGAATGAATGTATATGCGTGTGTGAGGGTGTGAGTGTGTGTGGATGTGAGTGTGGACATGGGTGTGGATATGAGGAGTGTGTGTGGATATGTGGATGTGAGTGTGGGGGGGTGAGTGTGATGTGAGAGTGTGTGTGTGTGTGTGCATGGATGTGTGTGGGGGTGAGTGTGTGAGTGAGTGTGGATGGGGGTATGGATGTGAAGGCATAGACATGCTTGCTTATTTTTACAAAGAGAAACGCTGAAGGGACCGGCCAGAACCTGACGGAGTGGCTGTCCTGGGCCGGCCGGATGACTGGGAGGGCGGCAGAGAGCAGGACGAAAGCAGGCCTCTGACAGCAACCCTTAGGGAGCACAGCTTCTGCCCTCGCACCACGCAGCTGTCTGCAGTGGCTGGAACTCGCTATCTGGTCAGCTTCAACTCCTGCAAGGCCACGTAAACATTTACTCATTCAAAACAAAATTCAAAGAGAAACTAAAATTGCCAACAAACCACCAGAACTGAGTGCCATCAGGTGGGCAGTGTGTCCACCTGGAGAAGCAATTCCTCACACTGCGTCCGGAATGCAGCTCTACCCCCAGGCCGGGGGGGGCGTTCTCTAAAGGCAGTGCCAGCACCGAACCCCCCACTCTGCACTAGTTTTGTTGTGACGCTTACAACTACTCTGAAACTCGTGGTAGGGCGAACCAAGTTAAGCCGCTCATATTATCAGGAGCCGAGATTTTCTGGGTGAGAGAGGAGACATACAAGTATTCAGAGAATTCACGGGAAACCTGCTGTGTCAAAATCAAAAGCAGAAAACTCAGTCCGAATTCACGCTGCTTCAAGCGCCTGTCTAGCTCCGCACCCTGACAAGGCTGGTGGCAGCGACACATCCGTCCAGGCGTGGAGCACCCCGAGCCCACCTCCCAGTTCAAACACTCCCCTCTAAAAGGAACCACGGCTCCTTGGAGAATGTTTGGTGAGAAGCCCGGCCAGGGGAAAAGCCGAGTGAGGCTGGGACATCTTCTGTGGGAGGACAATGCAGCAAAGGGGCCCAAGGGTCAGCTGGGGGGGCAGCGCCCACGTGCGACAGCCTGTGCCTCCAACACCATGGAGCAGGCACTTGACATACACTTACAGGATTGATCAATTAACTAATGTGTTATTCAGCATTTGGCACTGAGAAAACAAGACAAACCACACCCACTGCCACAGAGTCCATTCTGACCCACAGCGCCCCTAGAGGACAGAGTGGAACTGCCCACAGGTTCTCCAAGGCTGTCAATCTTCACAGAAGCAAAGCCCAAACCACACCCACTACCGTGGAGTCGATTCTGACCCACAGCGCCCCTAGAGGACAGAGTGGAACTGCCCACAGGGTCTCCAAGGGTGTCATCTTTAAGAAGCCAATGGCCTCATCTTTCTCCCACAGAGCAGCTGGTGGGTTTGAACCATTAACCTTTCAGTTAGCAGCTAAACACTTAACCACTGCAGCAACAGGGCTCCTTGCTAAAAACACTGGCTGCCTCCAGACAACAAAAACGAACCCTTTTGTACATACAGTACTGCGTTGTCAGTGAAGGTAAACATGGATATATGGGTGGACAGATGGGTGGACATATTAGGTATGTCTATGCAGGGGGAATGTACCCATGAGCATGTATAGAGTTGGCAGACAATATTTCTATAAGTATATCTGTATGATCTGTAAGAATTCCCAGGCGTATAGTAGAACTGACAAGGGACAAGGTTATAGTCACTTCTTGGCCACAGCTAGCTACCCAGAGGGAG
>NW_006922056.1:2152855-2153480 GCF_000298275.1 Orycteropus afer afer | reverse complement strand
GGTCAGCTCACTCTGGGATGTCTGGAAGCTAAGGCGTTCCTTCCAAACCCCGTCTCCAATGCCGCCCTCTCTCCTCTTTCCTCCCTCCCCCCAGGGCCATGTGGGCCATGTGAACCCAGTGCTACCTGCCTGTCGGCCCAGCTTCGCGGAGGCCGCCAGAGACCCTCCTGCAGGGACAGGGCACTCTGCCTGCAGCCTCCTTACTGCCGTCCTGAGGGAGAAGCAGGTGTGCCACTCAGCCAAAAACAGAAACAAAGTCCTGACGCAGCACACGGACACGACCTGAACCCTGAGGCTCGGACAGCAATCAGTCAGACAACCGTGTGACATCACATGCCTGAGGTGACCAGGACGGTGAATGTGCATAGACCACTGGTGACCAGCAGTCACCAGGGTGGGAGTGGGGAGAGGGGGCTTCCGGGCAGTGAGTGAGTGCTTTTGGGGACAGGATGTTGGCACAGGTTATAGGCAGGGGCTGTACAACACGGTCAATGCAACTAAAGTCGCCGAACGGCACACCTGAAAAACACTGAACTGGCAAACGTTTTCTGTATTTCAAACAACCAAAAAATTGTTTGAAATCACAAAAGCCACTCTGTTGAAATGCAACAGGCACTCCTTTACC
>NW_006922056.1:2151127-2152104 GCF_000298275.1 Orycteropus afer afer | reverse complement strand
ACACGGCTGGGGCCCGGCACACACCTGAGAACCCACGTGTGGGGCCTGGCACACACCTGAGAACCCACATGTGGATGCTGATTTACCACCTGTCTGCTGGGACCCTGCTCCCAAAAATTCTTTAGGGCCTTCAGAAACCACCACCAAGAGGCCCTCAGCAACAGGAATACACCGTATTCTTAATTCCTTCCAACACATTTTTGTCTTTGCCACCTTGTCTGCAATAAGTATACATACACTACTCCTCCGGAAAGACAGTAACTACGAAAAACCAGAGGTCCCCGTCATTCGTGGGGATACCACCCCACAACAGTCAAGCCCAGAAAGAAGCCGGCTGACCTGAGACATGCAGGCAGCCTGGGAGCCCTGGCCAACGCAAGGTTCTCCCCCGAAGACGACACAGACGCTCCTGTTTGAACAAAGCACAGCTGGAACTGACCATAGCAGTGAGCAGGCCCCGAACAGAGAGCGGGTCGTCTATGCCCCTGGGGGAGGGACAGTAACCTATTTTCAAAGCATCATGCATGAACTTCGTCAGCTCACACAACGAAGCCCAAACTCCCCATCTCATGTCATAGATGAGAGGGACAGGAAGCAGCCAGCTGAGGCCCAGGAGGCAGTGGACAGAGCTGTACCTAACAGGCCCCACAAGTGCTAGTCCCAACTCCCTGCCCTACTACACCCTGGCTTCCAGAGACAGCAGACACTGGCATCTTATACAAATAACTGTAACTAAGAGCACAGGGCATGACCACATCTCACTCACTGTTCCCTGAATGACCGCACGCTGTATATACAGGAAGAAACGTAAGCACCACAATTCTCTGTATAGCTTTGCTGAAGCACAAGAGCTCTGTGGCACTGTGGTTAAAGCATACGGCTGCGCACCAGACGCCTGGCAGTCTGAAGCCACCAGCTGCTCCACAGGAGAAAGATGAGGCAGTCGGCTTCTATAAAGGCAACAAAAAACTCTGTGG
>NW_006922056.1:2141670-2150292 GCF_000298275.1 Orycteropus afer afer | reverse complement strand
GGAGACCCTGTGGGCAGTTCCACTCTGTCCTCTAGGGGCGCTGTGGGTCAGAATCGACTCCATGGCAGGGGTTTGGTTTCCGTGGACTGACCTCTGCCCAGGACAGACGTGTGGGTTATTTCCGACTTGTGGCTATGATAAACTGAGCAGCTCCAAACATTTCCTTGCAAGTCTCACATAGATGTACGTTTTCATCTCTCTCGAGGTGGGACTATGAGATACGGTAGCTGACTCCCTACGAACCAACCAAGCTGTCTGCTTGCTGGCGGCTGCACGGTGGGCACTCCCAGCCACGGCGCAGCCTTGTCTTCAGGTCAGCTGGCTCAGCGGGTGTGTACGCTCTGCGGTGTCACAGGTGGCTCTGCCTTGCATCTCCCTGGTGACAAGTGACACAGGCATCTTTGCCCACACTTGCCACCACCTGTGAGTCTCGTGCGTCTGTTTTGAACCTTTTGCCTGGCTTTCAGTGGAGCTGTCTGAGTTCTTACTGTTGAGCTGTAATAGTTCTTCATACGGTCTGCGTACAAGGTATCTGTTAAAAGTCTTCACTCCAGCCCGTGGCTTGCCTGTTAGTTTTCTTAACAACGGCTCTCAACCAGCAAAGTACTAAGCCATTTCTCCATGGCTCAGCCATGTGTCTCACCTAAAACCCTGTTTCCAGGACAGTGTGAGCCGTTATCTGTCCACGGTTACTCTTCTCAGGATGGTAATGACAAGTGGGACACGTTTTTATCAGTGGGGACGCTGGTGGCCAGCCTGGCCAAGCACTCGGGTCACCTCAGGAGTCGCCCCGTTGGCCTGAGCTCCAGCGCCTGCAATGCCGCCCTTGCAGACCCTCTCTTTTTGTTGGGCTTCACCACAAAGAGCCTGAAGAGGCCCACTGAGCGTGAACCCCTTTCAAGAGCTGATGGCTATTAACCAGAAGGGGTAACACCTGCTCACGGGCACGCGCTCCTGATAGACCGAGGTGTGTCCGTCTTACGTTCTCCCCTCTAAACAGGGCCTGAGCAGAGACCGGACCCTGCAAGGAGCAACCTCCCACCCGAGCAGAGTGGGAAGGGCCGCCGGGCGGGTGGACTCACGGCGCGCAAGCCGACGGGGAGAGCCACAGGGCACGCACTTTCCAGATAAACCCCACTGTAAAAACCGTAACACAACGGACAGCTGGCCACCACGCTCCAGCTGCCCTCTGCTGAGAACACAGCACCACGCCTGCCCCTGGCGTCAGTCCCAAGGCGAGGCCACGTGCTGGGGAACACACCTGGCTTTGCCCTCTGGTTTCGGTGGTGAGATCATTATAGGACACACAGGTCCACTGCCACATTTTAACCAAAAATGACACCTCGCGGAAGGCCGAGGCCCACATTTATAAAAAGCAGCACCGGGATGTACCCGTGTCCCCAGCCCTCAGGGGACCCCGGGGCAGGGCTGTCCCAGCCCATTCTTTGTCCTTCCCAGAAGCAGTTCCTGAGAAAGGCCTTGCTCCAGGGTTCCCTCCCCAGCTTCTCACTCCAGAGACCTTCCACCCCACCGTGCACCACACCTTCACGAGCCCAGCACCCCACAGCCCTTTTCCTCATTAACACAAGCCCCGCACCCCAGAAACATGAGAAAGGCCGAGTCAGGCCCCAGGGTGCCACTGCACTCCCGCTCCACTGGGACCTGGCACTCAGCACCCCTCCACCAAGTGCTGTTTGGGTGAATGCCGGAGGCACCAACACTCCTCCTGACAGACTCCGGAGCCTGGTCAGGCAGGGCCAGCTGTGCCCACAATGTCACCACGGCTCTGGGGAAGAAGTCAGGAGACTCCAGCCCACCTGCCACCGTGTCTTCCCGGACACCTAGCATGCACTGCCAATCCCTCAACAGGAAAAACACTGAAATGCCCCAAGAGCCTGGGTACCCACTACGTGCCCACACTCCTCAGAGCCCTGGTGGCTTCCACCATGGACCCCCGGAGCCCAGGGCCTCCGCCTGGACCCCCAAGGAGCAGCACTTGAGCCCACACTCAGTTGTCAGATCTCTCCCAGCACCACACAGTCCCCGGCCGCATCTTCACACTGTCCACCCCCACTGTGGCCGCCAGCCCAGCCTGGGCTCCTTCCTAGCTGACTCCCAGTAGCCTACGTGCTCCCCAAAGTTGGAACAAACGTATTCACTTGACTATGCGCTCCCCAAAGTCAGAACCCGACGTGTTCACCCAACTCCCTGCTCCTCAAAGACGCTACCCGACGGATTCACCCGGCAGTCACTGAAAGTGTACGCCTGGACACCAAGACAGAGCGTCTCCTAGGCTAAGCATTCTCCTAGGGCCTTAGACAGAGGACCCCCAGTGGCACAGTGGTTACACGCACAGCTGAGAATTGAAAGGTTGGCGGATGGAACCCACCAGCGGCTCCTCACGAGGAGAGACCCAACTATCTGCCCCCGTAAAGACGACAGCCTAGGAAACCCTGTGGGAAGCCCTGCTCTCTCACATGAGGTGGCTGTGGGCCCGGATTGACTTGACAGCAGACAACAACAAAACGATCTATGACAAAGGCTGGTGTGACCCGTGGGGAGACACCACACACCAGATGCCTCTGTGCGACTACCCTCATCCCACGCTGACCCCCACGGCAGCGATCGGCTCTGTCCCCACCATCAGTCCTGGCCCTCACTCAGCCCCCGCACCAATGACGACGACCCGGGTGTCCCTGGACAGGGTCCCCTCAGGCTCAGCCTCTCTGCTCCTCCAACCCCCACCTGAAAGGCTGTCCCCAGACGGCTCCTCCCTGAACCCACGGCTGCTCGGGAGCCACAGAAGGCCCCTGCACACCCCCAAGAAGCAGCCCTCAGGGCAGACCACCCCATCACCCCCACCCCCACTGACACAAGAGCGGAAAAGTGCAAATGTTGCAACCCCCCCCTAAGAAGCTGAGAGCAGGAGAAGACGGACCCCAACAATGTGTGTGGAAGAGGGGAAGAGCCCATGGTGACCAGAGGGCAGGGTCCAGTCCTCAGAAGAGCCAGGCAGGTGGCCACAGCCCAGCAAGGACCAGGGCCTGGGAGGCCGGGTAGTGGTAGCACTCGAGCACGGCTGCACAGGGCTGGGCACGTCCAGCACCAGAAAGGAGAAAACAATAATGGCGGGAAGACCCTTCCCCAAAGGACTGGCACAGCAGCGGCCCTGAGCACCCAAGCTGACCTGGCCCAGACCCCCCAGAGCTCGGACGCCCCACCCTCCTCTGTCCTGCAGACGCTCTATAAACACCTCCAACGAGAAGAGACTTCAGTGTGGCCTTCCATGCCAAGCTCAACCTGGCCCCTCAGTCGGGGAGGCCCTTGGGGCTGAGGAGACGAGCACCCCAGACGGGACGCAAGTCACAACAACGACCAGAAGACAAGAAAAGGCCCTGAGAAGCCACAAGTGGTTTCCGAGGGTGAGAGAGGACCACGAGCAGAGTCCGAGGGTGAGAGAAGACCACGAGCAGAGTCCGAGGGTGAGAGAGGACCACGAGCAGAGAAGGGCGCTGGGCACCAGGACGCAGGGGGAGGGGCCGAGGGTGGGGATGCCCTGGGCATGTGCCTCCGCAGCCTCCAGGTCTGAGGGCGAGAGGCACTGTTGGCACTGAGCCACCAGGGAGGCTGCACCTCCTATCACAGGCAGCTTCTCGTCAGCAGGGCCTTCTCTCGCTCCCGAAACACCCCTGCTGGAGCGGGAAACTGCCCGGCACCCCAGTGAGTTCATTCACAGCCCGTGTGCACCCATCAGACGTACCCATGCAAAAACACGTCCGCGTGCCTGGTCAGTCTGCTCGTGTACAGTACAGGCCTGGGCAGGAACACTCACCCTCTTCACGGAGGAAAGCCAGAGACCACACGTGGGCAGTGGGTGACCGTGCTGTCAACACCAACCAACATCCCACAGGCGTCACCGTGAGCACCTGTGGCCTGCGACCACAAGGAAGGGTCTTGGTAGTGTGACAATGAAGTGGCAAAGTCCCAGAGAATACCCACGGCACAGCGCCCTCCTCAGCAAATCAGAACTAAAACAAGACCCACTGCATTTCAGGAACATGCACGCAGCCACAGGCTCCACGGGCAAGAAAGTGGCGGGACGATGACCGGGTCAGGGCGACAGTGCAAATGGGGGCAGCAGTGCCCTGGCTCTGTGTGGGGTGGGGGTTGGAGGTGCTTGGTAAGTTGTCGGCAACGACCACGTAAATAAAAGCAGGCCACGCAGGGGCCAAAGACAGCAACTAATCCGATGCCAGGCACCTGGGAGCCAGAACCATCTCTCCTGTCTCTGCAAGAGGCTTCCTTCCCAGCCCCAGCTCACTGACCTAGCGCCAGGACGCTTCCAGGAGACTCGCTGACTCATGCCACGGGCATCCCGGCATGCCACACCCACTCCTGACAGGAGTGGGCAGAGCACCACACCGCACGCCCAGCCTGACGCTGAAGGTGCAACAGGGCCACACCACACTCCACAGCAGATGCCAAAGCGCAGAGCCAAACAACACAGCCCTGAGACCAGCAGCGAACCACAAAAGTCACCCCATGGACACTTTGGGGGAGCTGCTGGCACACTCAGATCACGCAAGGAGTGGTATTTTGTCGGGGTTCCAGCAGGAACCCTGGAGATCCTTAAACGGAGAAGCCACCAATCAGAGAACCCAGCTCCGAGGGGCATGCAGCCACACGGGGAGACCCAGGGACACTTGAGTTACCGGGCCTCATCCTCCCATCACTGTGGCTCCATCCAGTCTCATCTGACCACCACCGTAAGCTGTCATGAAGGAAGTCAGAAAACACAGACAAGCGGAAGACGGAACTCAACGGCCCAGGTACCACCCGCCCAGAAAACCGCTCCTAGAAGTTGTCACGGTCGCTTCAAATAGCTAAGAAAAACGAAAGATCACAAACACGCCAGCCCACCCTATACCCAGCCCAGGCACCAGCACCAAGTGCAAACACCACCAAGACCTGGGGTACATACTCGGGACAACTCTCTATCCTCTTACAATATGAACCTCACACGGACGCACACACTGGTACACACGTGAACAGAACAGTGCTGTACCAGTACACATGTGAATAGAGATAGCCCCACACAGACCCACACAACGCTACATATGTGAGCAGAGACAGCCCCACATGGATGTACACACTGGTATACATATGAACAAGACAACAGTGCCGTAGCCCCACACGGAGGCACATACCAATACACATATGAACAGAGACAGCTCAACATGGATGCACACACCAGTATACACATGAACAGAGATAGCCCCACATGGCCCCACACAACGCTACATGTGAGCAGAAACAGTCCCACATGGACCCACGCAACACTACACGTGAAAACAGACAGCTCCACATGATGCACACACCAGTATGCGTGTGTACCAAGACAGCCCACATGGATGCACACACACACACTGGTACATACATGAACAGGACAACAGTGCTGTAGCCCCACATGGTGGCACGTACCAGTACACATGTGAACAGAGAGAGCCCAACACAGGTGGACACACCAGTACATGTGTGAACAGATAGCCCCACATGGACACACACACCACTACATGTGTGAACAGACACAGACCCACATAATGCTACATATGTGAAAAGAGACAGCCACACACAGATGTACACATCAGTACACGTGTGAACAGAGACAGCCCCATGCAGGACCCACACACACCAGTACACATGTGAACAGAGATAGTCCCACACAGATGCACATATACCTGTACACACGTGAACAGAAATAACCCCACAAGAACACATACACCAGTACGCGTGTGTATAGAGACAACCCTACACACACACACACCAGTACACATGTGAACATAGCCCCACACACTACTACATGTGTGACCAGAGACAGCCACACACAGACTCACACACTGGTACACGTGTAAACAGACAGCCTCACAGGATGCACAAACCAGTACACATGTGAACAGAGACAACCCCACATGGGACCCACACCCACTGGTACACATGTGAACAGTGATAGCCCCACACAGGTGCACATGACCATACACGTGTGATCAGAGACAGTCCCACATGGATGCACACACCAGTACACATGTGAACAGACAGCACCACATGGATGCACACTGGTACACATGTGAACAAACAGCCCCACACGGACACACACACACCAGTACACATGTCAACAGAGAACACACACAACACCGCACAGATGCACACAATGGTACACATGTGAACAGAGACAGCCCCACACGGACTCACACATCAGTACACATGTGAACGGGCAGCCCCAAATAAACATACACGCTGGTACACATGTGAACAGAGGCAGCCCGACACAATGCTCACGCCAGTACACATGTGAACAGAGACAGCCCCATATGGACTCTCAAAACCAGTACACGTGTGAACACAGCCTCACACAGACACATACAACAGTACATGTATGAACAGACAGCCCCACATGGACACACACACTGATACACATGTGAACAGAGAACAACACACAAATGCATGCAATAGTACATGTGTGAACAGGGACAGACCCACAACAGACCCACACAATGGTACACATGTGAACCAAGACAGCCCTCCACACACACACAATGGTACATGTGTGAACAGTGACAGTCCCACACGGACCCACACAATAGTACACATGTGAACAGAGACAGCCCCACACAATGGTACATGTGTGAACAGTGACAGCCCTACATGATTTCACACCAGTACACATGTGAACAGAGACAGAGACACGGAGGCACATTCCAGTACATATGTAAACAGAGATAGACCCACACAGACCCACACGATGGTATACATGTGAACAGAGTCAGACCCATAGACGCATACACCCATACACGTTTGAACAGGGGCAGCCAAACACGGACGCACACACTGGCATGTGTGGACAGAGAGAGCTGCACACAGACTCACACACTGGTACACATGGGAACGGAGACAGCCCCACACACGGAAGCACACACTGGAACAGAGACAGCCCAACATAGACATACACCTGGTACACGTGTGAACAGGGGCAGCCACACACAGACATGCATGCCACTAAAATGTGAACAGGGGGAGTCACATGTGGATGTACATACTGGTACACACTTGAACAGAGACAGCCCCACATGGATGCACGTACCAGTACATGTTTGAACAAAGACAGCCTGACACAGACCCACACACCGATACATGTGTGAACAGACAGCCCACACATGGACGCACACACTGGTACACCTGTGAAGAGACAGCCCCATATAGATGCAGACAGCGGTATACATGTGAACAGGGGCAGTCACATGGACGCACACACCAGTACACATGTGAACAGAACAGCCACACACGGACCCACACATCGGTACACAAGCGAACAGACAGCCCCACAGGGACGCACACAGCAGTAAACGTGTGAACAGACAGCCCCACACAGATGCACACACTGGTACATGAGTCAACAGATAGCCCCACAGGGACACACGCCAGTACACATGTGAACAGGGGTAGCCACACAGAGACATACATGCCAGTACATATGTGAACAGGTGAAGCCCAACATGGACACAAACACCAGCACACATGTGAACAGTGGCAGCCACACAGAGATGTACATGCCGGTACACGTGTGAATAAGGGCAGCGCCACACAGAACACTTGCCGGTACACGTGTGAACCAGCGCAGTCCCACACAGAGGCACACACCGGTGCACATGTGAACAGAGCCCCAAACAGACACACATGCTGGTACACATGTGAATAGAGTCAGACCCACACAGACGCATACACCCATACATGTGTGAACAGAGGTGGCTCCGCATGGACATGTGCCAGTACATGTGTGAACAGAAGGATGCCCACATGGATACACCTGCTGGTACACATGTGAACAGGGGCAGCCCCACACTGATGCACACACTAGTACATGTATGAACAGGGGTAGCCCCATACAGACACATAGGCCAGTACACATGTGAACAGACAGCCCCACAGACTCACACAGAGCTACACATGTGAACAGTGACAGCCCTACATGGCTGTGTGTGCTAGTACACATGTGAACAGACAGCCCCATATGGGCGCACATATCAGTACACGTGAACAGACAGCCCCACACGGATGCGCACACTGGCACATGTGTGAACAGAGACAGTCTCACAGATACACACCAGTACATGTGTGAACAGAGACAGCCCCACATGGATGCACATGCCAGTACACATGAACAGACAGCCGTGTTGAGTACATGCTCCATCCTAGTGATGCACATGGAGCCCTACTGCATGTCACCCCTGCACTTTCACACAGTGTCTGCAACCTATGTGTCTGAACAAACACAACTGGGCTCCTTCAACTCCTCATGCACGTCACACAGAGCCAACCACACGGAGCCAGCCATGTACACCACGTGGAGCCGGCCACACGGAGCCGGCTGTGCACGCCACACGGAGCCAGCCACAGAGCCAGCCATGTACACCACGTGGAGCCAGCCACACAGAGCCAGCTGTGCATGGCTCTCGTGAACCGTGCTGCCGTCACATCGGCGTGCAGTGTGCTGCACAGTTCAGAAGAGCCGGCACGCTGACCCAACCACACCACGGTTCACAAGAGCCAGAAGGTGGACATGCCCCA
>NW_006922056.1:2138803-2141385 GCF_000298275.1 Orycteropus afer afer | reverse complement strand
GGTTCCCTGTGGGTGACGAAAAGGCTCTGGAACCAGTGAGAGGGGCTGTCACAACCTTGTGAACATGCTAAATGGCCACAGAACTGTCCGTGTTGAGGCTCTTTACAAGAGGAGAAAAATCTAACTCGATATATTCTCTCTGAACATTTTCATTTACCACTACCCTATCCCCTTTCAAACGATAAGCCACGGTGCCGTCGGGTCTCCGGGACTCAGGCAACCCCACGTGTGACCCACAGGGTTTTCAGTGGCTGGTTCTCTGGAAGCAGATGCCGGGTCTGTCACCTGAGGCGTCCCTACCTGCCCGCCCTCCAGTCAGCAGCTGAGCCGTCACCCACAGGTCCGCACAGATGCTCTCTCCTCGTGCACATTCGCAGTCACACGCGCCCTCCGAGGCACCTCCCGCAGCCCCGCCCAGCCCTGCCAAGGCCACCCTGGTGGCTCTCCTACCCGCCCCCCATGGTGACATCACACCAGGTCTGTACAGATGCTCTCTCCTCGTTCACATTCGCAATCAATCACACGTGTGCTGGCTAGCGTGTCTCCTGGGAGGTGCCCTCCACAAGGGTACACTCCACTTTGCCACGGCCACACCCCAGCCATGAAGGACAGCACATGCCACGACCTATCCAATAACCATTCACTGCTGTGGGACGTTTCTGTCCAATGACACCATTGGTCTGCAAAGCGGAACCGGGACGCTGAGCAGTAACATGAACATCTGACTTCATCAAGAAAACAAAACACCATCTTCAAAGAAGATACAGCGGCTTAAAAGAGGCCTGGCTTCTACCCCGTCTTCCGGCAGGCCTGCTGACTCCGTCCCCCAGCACCGGACAACCACCACCACACTTGCCACCAGCACCCCTCGTTTAACTTCTCAAAGGCAGATCCCATTTGAGTTCACCTTCAAACTCACGTCACTTATACCCTAAAGGGGCCCATCCCTGCCACAGTCAGCTGAGGCCTCCTGGCCACGGCCACGGCCACGCGCCACACACCTGAGCGGAGCAGGGGCCGGCCCCCACAGACGTCAGCGTGCAGCCTCTGCTCTGAGGAGGAGTCTGTGTTGGGGGTCTGAGGTGTGTACGTCTGCTCCAACGCAAACACCTTCTTTGAGGTACTACCAAGGAGCGTGTGCTCCTGGGAGAGGCAGCGTGTGGGGGGCAGTGCCTGGTCCCCAGCCCCACCTCCCCACACTCGGCACCGTCAGACGGAGACGGCGCTAAGTGCGGGAACCTACATACAGGCCTGGAAAGCCACCCGGGCGGGCCATCAAGGCAGCACGAGCTGGGTGTGTCACCTGCGCTGTCACCCGGAGCGGCCTCACTCACGCTAAGTCCGCTTCACGGGGGAGACGCCTTACCCGACAGGCAGACACAGCCCGCGTGGTGTCACCCAGAGCTCTGAGGGAGCACCCACTTCCTCCTTCCCCACAGAGCTGGGAGCACCCAGCATCACCCTCCCCGGCTCCACAGAGCCCCCAAGGCGTCTCACACACATGCCGTCCCCGCCCGCAGAGTGACCGCTGCATTCTCCCGGGGTTCCCTTCCCCCGCTGCCACCCTCAACCCCTGGCCCTCCTCTCAGGCCCCTCGCTGGCTCCCTTCCATCACTGGGGTCCCGCCCCGTGCCCATGAACCCCATCAAACGTCCTGACTCCCCATCTGACCTCTCTCCAAGCTCCTGTCCCAGGTTCACAGCCTGACACTCCCTGTCAGAAATGGCAGCGCAAACTGAATGTGTCCAGTCGGGGAGGAGCGTCCCCACCCCCGCCTCTCCATCAGCCAACGGCTCCTCACCTTCCCCGTCGCCCAGCACAGCTTCGGCCCTCCCCACAACCTGCCACATCTTCCCACCCTGCCTCACGTCCCCCAGCACACCCTCTAGCTCCTACCACTGTGCCCGCCTGCCCTCAACCCTGCCTGACCTGCATCACAGTTCGCAGACACACAGTCACCCGAAGTCAGCTGCGATACTGCCCCCAAATCCCTCCGACGGCGTCCCACCGCACCAGAAGTTCACTCACAGTCCGTGCCACAAAGGGATGCGTGGCTGCCACCCCCACACCAGCCTGGGCCTCACTCTCACCAACACGCCAAGCCCTCGGGCCACAGGGCCTTTGCACAAAGAGGCTCACAAATTTACCAAAGAAATGGAACTTAAAACTAGATCTGGTTTCTTCTGTCAAAACTATCGATTTCTAAAAAGTTAGACTACAGAGGTGGTTCAGAGGGTTTCAAAGGCCTCAACCAGCCCAGCATTCTGGACATAATTCACATCAGAGCCTGGAAAGCGCTGGGTCCACCCAGAGGCACCACTGAGCACACTTGTCCCTGAGAACAGGGTGACCAGCTGCATCCCACCCCCGGGCACAAGGACTACCTAGTGGCAAGGAAGGGCAGAGACCCAGAGAACATGGGGGTGGGGGTGGGGCCCAGACACTGGCAACAGAGTAGGTCACAGCCCAGGACCACAGGCTAAACCCACTGCCGTGGAGTCTGTTCTGACCCACAGCGCCCCTAGAGGACAGAGTGGAGCTGCCCACAGGGTCTCCAAGGCTGTCAGTCTTCACAGAAGCAA
>NW_006922056.1:2130385-2138218 GCF_000298275.1 Orycteropus afer afer | reverse complement strand
CGCCCCTAGAGGACAGAGTGGAACTGCCCACAGGGTCTCCAAGGCTGTCAGTCTTCACAGAAGCAAAGCCCAAACCACACCCACTGCCTGGAGTCCATTCTGACCCACAGCGCCCCTAGAGGATAGAGTGGAACTGCCCCACAGGGTCTCCAAGGTTGTCAGTCTTCACAGAAGCCAACTGCCTCATCTTTCCCAGGCGAAGCTGCTGGTGGTTTGAACCGCCGACCTTCTGGTTAGCAACGAAATGTGTTAACCACTGCGCCACCAGAACTCCTCAGGTGAGCTTAGTTTGGTACAAATAAGAAAAAGACACAGAGACCCAGACTGACATGTATTCCCAGACCGTGGAGGAGCTGAGAGCACCAGGGATGGTAACTTCCTTCTTGTAGTTTTCCTGGCTGTCCAAACCAACTACAGTGAATATGAATTCATCTTACAACAAGAAAAGCACAGGAGAAGGTAAGCCCTGTGCCAACGACTAACTCTGCTCACACTTACAGTTCCGTAAAAATCAGGTGAGGTCACACTCCTGCAGGGGGGCCGACGGCTGCCTAAACCCACACTTACGGGTGGGAAGGCAGCAGACTTCACTAACTGTTTCACCACAAAAGAGCTTTGACGTTTCTGAAGAGTGCGTTCCCTTTTCCACACCTCCAGCATGGTCAACACTGCAGACATGAACGCAGCACGTTTCAAAGCTCAGTCCTGTGTCCAGGGTCCAGGCTGTATGCTGACCGTCAGTGGTCTGCCCTCCATCAGTCTTCACACAAATTTACGTCCAAAACCCTGAAGAGTCGTCTGTGAAATGCACGAGGAGCCCCTCTAAAAGCCTGCCACAAGCAGCCGTCCACACGTTTGGTGCAGAGCGTGAAAATGAAGCAAGACATCCCCTTCACACACTGTGACGGGTGCCCGTCACCTCGGGACCACGGCCCCACAGCCCTCCTTCTGGCACCTTCTTCTCCCAAAGTGCTTTTGGCAAGGTCACCTGATGCCATGGCACAGCTCCGGTTGTGCCGGGCAAAGCCCCCGCTGACCAGCAGGCACAGGCCTGACCGCCCTCCCGCAGGGCCGGGAAGGGAAGGCCCTGGATTCCTCCTTAGCATACCGCTCTGCCCACCTGACCTCTGACCCCACACAGGGCCAGACAGAGCTGCGCACCCTCAGGCTCTGGCCCAACACCCAACACGATGTGGCCGCAAGATGTTCAGGTTTTCCAGAAGCATCCTCCACGCTCTGAGCTCACTGTCCTGAACCGCGAAGGGGGACACAAGAAGACCCCAGTCCACACCCTGCTTTCCAGCTGGGAAAACAAGGCAAACTCAGGCTCTCCGGCTGGGTGTGCCAAGGGCCCGAGCCCACAGGCGGGCAGCTCCACTCCTCGGAAGAAAACCCACTGCGCCTGGCCAAGTGACGCCCACCCCCGGCAGATGGAAACCACTGTCCCCGCCCACACCCATGCACACCCCGGGCCGCGGCCACCGAGAGCCTGGGCCGGCTGAGGCCAGGGAAGCAGGACCTTGGGACACGGGAGAAAGGGGGCATGGGGGTCTGCACACTTCCGCATTTTCCTAAATTGTGGGCAATCCTTACTGCTCTCTGTGGCAGTCTTAATTCCGTGGCATGGCTATCCGAGAAGGCACACATCAAACATTCAGGGTCCTCCTCACCCCAGAAATATACCAAGAAACCAACTGTCCCCATCAAGTCGACCCCACGTTGAGTCGGAGGAGACCTGCGCCCCGCGGCGTTTTCAACGGCAGGTTTTCCGAAAGCAGAGCGCCAGCACCTTCTTCCCCGGAGCCTGTGAGCGGACGCGAACCTGCAACGTTTGGGCAGCAGCGGAGCGCGCTCACCACACCACCCAGGGACTCCCCCCGGAACAGAGTCCCCAGTTTTCAAGTGCGCCTTGGTAGTACCTGCTCTACTTCCCCAGGGTTTGAGAGAGACCACAGCGGTACACGTGTTTGTAATTTCCGACGCCCATCGTCCACGAAGAAACTCAGCACGTGCCGGTGCCGGAACAGAAGGTCTGCTGCAAACCACGCCCTCGGCGCGCCTCCATTTCAACGTAACCGTTTAATTACCACCAGAGGGCTGCCGGAGGAAAAGGCTGCCGAATGGTGGCTCAAGCCGACTCAAGCCATGACGCCCGGGCAGGGAAGAGTCGCAGGGACGCAGAACGACGCAGACCACTTCCAACCCCAAGAACCTTCTCCAGCCCTTTCAAATCCTGCCGCAGGGGCTTCAGAAGCAGCTGCTATGTGCCATCAGCTTACAAAAGCCTTCCTCAGGTTTACCCGTTACATGGAGGAAAGCTTAACTTTGCACAGGGAGATCGCAGTTGGCATACCAGAAAGTGCCTTCATCTTCCTATCAAGGAAGACACACACATAAGCGTACACACACCACGTGCAAACACATCTGTACATGTGTGCACTGATGCACACATACACACACATGCACACATGCGCACAGACCCGTAAACACCCTGTACATGTGTGCACTGACACATGTGTGCATGCACACACACGTGGCATCCACACGCACGAACTGCACACATGCACATGCAGAGGTGCAAGCACATCTATACACAAGTGCACCCATGCACGTACAAGCACACGTGTCCATGCACACACGCCTACGTGCACACACATGTATGTGTGTACTCACACATGTATACAGATACACATGCACCATGCACACACATACAAGCACAACACACGTTTGCATCACATACACAAATGCCCACTCGCTTGCTCGCCTCTGAGCTCTGGTCCACTGAGCCACTTCACTTCTAGGGCACGGCCTGAACTGGGTCAGCCCTGTTCTGATGACACCCTGCTGTCACCAGAGGAGGGACCACTGGCCACTTCCCAGAAGTCCTGTGCAGGTTTTTCATGGGAAACTCCTGACAGCACAACTAGAAGCCCAGTGACCCCAACTCCAGCACAGGAGGCTCGAGGACAGTGCAGGCAGCCAGGGCCACCTGGACGCTTGCGCCCCGGAGAAAAGCAGGCCAGCCTCACACGCGGCCCTCACTCAGGTTCCTCGGCCACCTGACCTAAGCCAGCACTGCCCCAATCAGCCTCCTCACAGGGCCTGCAGTCCCCACCTAACACACAGGTGAGTGATGGGCCCCGAAAACCACTCTTTTCAAACGCAGACGAGCCTGCCACTAAGCACAGCACACGACCCTCAGACACAGCCCCCAGTGTCCTCAGAGCCCCTTGGCTGGCCGTGCCACACCAGGGCCCGCACCAGCTCCCCAGACATCCTCCCCACTCCATCGCAAGACAACGGCTATGTTGACAGTCACCACAAAGGACAGGGGCAGACGAGGCCCAGACAGAGGGACAAGGTGTCCCTCCCTGTCCCATCTAGGATGTCCCCTCACACCTGCATGAGGAAAGGAAATGCTGAAAGGCCCCGCTTCATTCTGCACCAGGTGAGGCTGCCCACTGCTGGCCTTGAACCCTCCCCAAAAGTTCTTATCCTTATTGCTTTTGAAATGTCTGTTACCTAAGTGTAGCGAGAAGTCAGTTAATGCTTTCAGGGCCCGAACGTACCTCCCACCCCGAGTCTGTGTCCTCTGCAGACAGGCAGCACCCCCACACACACCAGCCCCGGCCCTGACCTTGGTCATCGCTGTCACGAGGGAAGGGGCTCGGCACGCAGAGCCCACTGGCCTGTGTGGACACTCAGCCACAGGGAGCACCTCCCGGAGGCCTGGAGGCACACGCCATCATGAAGGGAGGGTGGTACTTCCACTGCAGCATAAGGTATGAGGCGGTGGGAACGGCGGGGCCCGGGACAAAGGAATAAATGATAACAAATGCCACTCGCTACCATATGTGCCATCCTCCTTGGCGGCACCGTGGTGCTAGACAAAGTGACAGTCCCACTCTACAGCTGGCCAAAGTGAGGCCCCAAGGAATCCTGTGGTTTGCCCAAGGACACACAGTCAAGCAGCGCCCTCAAGGCACAGTGTCTGGATTTCTAAGAATGCCCCTCTGCCAAAGCCGGCCACCAGCATTTCAGGCCACCCTAACTTTACAGGTGGTGGCCCTCCACCCTCTGCCACCCCGTTTTGGCTAGGCCTCCCAGAACTCACTCCTGGACAGCCTACGAGGGGGCCTCTCTTCCTTCCCCTCACCTTCACCACTGTGGGAACCAACACCTGTGACACCGTCCCTAGGAGCACGTCCACCTCAGAGACACTCATTTCAAAGTTAAGGGCATGCACACTCTCCCAGGCCCACAGGAAGGAGATGGTCCTCCACATAAGCCACATAAGGCCACACCTGAGACCAGCAGGAGAGCAAGTTCCCACAAAAGCAGAATAAAGAGAGGTCCTGGGGCGAGCAGAAACACTAGCTGGCCACGAGGCAAGCCTTCGAAGTAGGCCCTTCCAGCACAGACGGCGAGCTGGGTGAGATATCCCATCCTCCCGTGTGCTCGGTCGGGCGAGACATGACCTTCCTCCTTTCAGCCACCAACACAGGCTGGGGTTGATGCCCGACTACAGATGCCAAACTACAGAACTCACCACAGCCACACCACTCAGCCCGGCCGGCATCTCTGCGCCAAGAAACCCCTCGAGACGTCTACAGTCTCCAGTTGTTCTCACTGAAGTAAGACTCCGTCACCTTCCAATGAGCAGACACAACCGTAGTGACGTTAAGTATCTCTTCACAAAACCATCCTGGCAAGGTGGTCAGTGCTCAGCTGCTAACTAGGTCAACGGTTCAAATCCACCCAGCCGCTCTGCGGGAGATGGAGCTGGCGGTCTGCCCCCGTAAAGGCGACAGCCTGCGAAGCCCTGCGGGCAGCCCTGCTCTGCCAGGTGGCGTCCCCACGGCTTAGAATCATGTGACACAAGAGCTTGATCCAGGTTGAGTGTGCTACGACGCACCTCAACAGCCAGGAGCTGCAACCTGCCCCCGAGAACAAGGAGGCTGTAGTGACATCTGTGTCCCTCAGCTCTCTGTCCTGGAACTGGAAGCTGCATGAAGGAAAAGCCTGCAAGGGCCAAGTCCCATTCACGTGAAAACCCTCCCCTTCCCTGGCTGGCATCACGGAGCCATGAGGATGAGCCATCAGCCAAGCCAGACTCACATTCTTCAGTCCTGCCTCAGGTTTACACACTTTTATGATAGTTTCCCAACCAAGAGAAAGCATCAAATACTAGCATTCAAGATGTCCCGATTAACCAATTCTACGACGCTGCCCACGGTATTAACATCATGCGTCCGCTCAGCCGGGCTGTGGTTTTGAGTGGCTGGACAGCTGGATGTGGTCTTTCCCCAGGATGAGATTGGCCAAAACATGCACAACTTGTTTTGATTTGCAGCTTTCAAGGGGCCGCTCTAGTTGGGACCCGCACAGCTCCTGGACTTT
Source organism: Orycteropus afer afer (assembly GCF_000298275.1). Classification (NCBI taxonomy): domain Eukaryota; kingdom Metazoa; phylum Chordata; class Mammalia; order Tubulidentata; family Orycteropodidae; genus Orycteropus; species Orycteropus afer. Next base: position 2,132,818 of record NW_006922056.1, on the reverse strand, counting down.
GCGTGTGTTGGAAAAACACTGTGACTGGTGGACGTCCCTGATGGGCAGATCAGCTGAAGGCGGGGACGTGCAGGGATGGACGGAAATCTCATTTCCAGAAAGCACTTGGCCTGGTGGAAGCAGGGCTCTCGACATCTGTCGCTGATGCCAGCAAGCACCGCTCTGCCTTCGTGACTGCGGGGACCCAGACTCACAAGAACCGACACAGGATCAGCACTTCCAGACTGTTCCAAGGGTCTGTCTGCATGTGGATGGCTGGGAGACGCGCACAGCCCAGTCACGTGGAAGACAGGCAACGGCGCGCCCGTCCTAGGCTCCCTGACCGCCAAGCAAGACCCAGGGCTGGGCTCGACTCTGCAGCTCAGAGCAAGGCAGGCAGGCCATCCAGTAGAGCCAGCGAGGGGCTAGACCAGCCGCACGGGCTCAGCTTCACTCCAGCCCCAACGGGAGACAAAGCACAGGGCCTCTCACAGCCCCGTTTCCACAAAGCTCACCCAGCTGTCAACAGCGACCCTACAGCGTGGGCACAGGCCACAGAGATGCCTCAGAAGAAGAGTTCTGAAAAGGCAGGAGGAACGTTTCAACAGACACAAAGGTATGTGTGGAAGAAGCGCTGCCGTTTCCCACGGTACGTTGCAGCCGGGAGCTACCTTTGTCAGAAAGACTTTCCACTTCAAGGCCAAAACACATGTCGTGAGCAAAACAGAGCCTTCAACAGAACGCCCCATGAAAGCTTCAGCGCCCTAAGTTTGCTGCACGGGGTGCCCTGATGACGCTACAAAGACTGCCTTCAGCTCTAAAGCCCCCTGTGCTTGCTGACGGCAAACAGACCTGTGCTGGCAGCCCGGCACCTGTCCTGCTCCTCACGCTTCTGACAGGCTGACCGTCCTCCTGTCCTCCTCTCCCGTAAGATGCCGCACCTCTTCCAAAGCCACCAGTCCTGCTCCAGCAAGCAGAAGGGGCCGGGCCAGGGGCAGCGTGGACAGCACTCTCTCCCCGATACAACTGCACACGCCCACGTGACCCGCGAGGGCGGAGCCTCAGGCCAAGCCCACAGCCCTGCAGCCGGGGGAGTGGATGCAGAGGAGGCGGTGCTCCAGTGGCAAGCTCTCTCTCTAAGACCTGCGACAGGCGGGCTGCTCAGGGAATCCCTCACTGTCAAACTTCAGCTGCAGGGACAGCGGCAGCCCGCGCCAGCCCGACGCTGAAGGCTGAGGCAGCTGCTGAGCCCAGTCTCCCTCTGTAAACATCCTGGGTTCGAACCACCCAGGGACCCAGTGCAGTAGCCGAGAGCCTCCGACCGCTAAGGACTCCAATAGTCACAGAACCAACCAGCAGTCTGGAGGAGACCACGCCGAGCTGAAAATACAGGAACATGACAGGTGCAGCTAGGATGCCACTCCCGCACGGCTGAGAACAAGGGCAGGCCGGAAAGGCCGTGTGCAGGGAGGGCTCCGCTCAGGGTGAGCCAGAGACTAGGGCGCTGGGGCCCCGCCACCCAGGCAAGGTGCACGCCTCCCCCGCTCCCACAGAGGGGTCGCTCTGCCACAATCACACCTCTGGAAGGGGGTCTCTCCAGCCCCGTTAGGGACACTAACAGAGCCAGGTGGCACAGGAGCAAAAGTCAGGTGAGGACACAGCCAAACAGGAGGAAAGGGAAGCCCCAGCTGCCAAAGCTCCAGGGTGAGGGCAACCGTAGCATAAGGCCCACACTCTGAACAGAGAAATAGCCTGTCCACCGTGAATGCCGCCAGTGCTGCCCACAGAGACAGAAAGACACAGGCCAGGTGAGGAGGAGCACCACTCAACTCCAAGTGCGACTCAGTGACAAGCAACACAAGACATGCTATAAAGGCATCATACACAGTGACAGACCGAGGACATCACAGACGGGAAATCCAGACCCAGTAGTGTGCACAGAGGCATGGAGGCAAACACACAGACGGACGTGTGTTACACAGAGACATGTCACATACACAGAAAAGGACCTTACACACACACACATACACAGGAATACACACACAGGCGTACATCACATACAGGGCTGTAAACACACACACAGGTGCACACACTCGCACTGAGGTATACACACACCCCGAAGGGTGTACATGCACAGGTGCACATACACTCACAGGTGTACATTACATACAGCACTGTAAACACACACCCAACACTCCCAAGCTGTGCTGTCACAACACCTGTGCAGAGGCTACACCTGTACTGCCCCATCCCCTGCATGGCAGCCAAACCCAGCCGGGCCAGCAGGACACGGGTGACCTTAGCCTCCGTCGCACGCACGCACTTCCCGGAACTCCCCGGAACTCCGGGGCGCGCAGACCCGCCCCCTCCCCGCGGGGGGCGGCCACTCACCTGGGGGCAGCTGGAAGTTCTGAATGTTGGTGGGTGTCTGCGGCGGCTGGGGCAGGCGCGGGG
>NW_006922056.1:2111306-2128750 GCF_000298275.1 Orycteropus afer afer | reverse complement strand
GGAGGACGGGCGGGCCTGGGAGCGGCGGCGAGGAGCGGCACCCCGGCTCGGCCGCCATTGTTGCCCGCGGACGAGCGAGGCTCCGGGCCGGCGCCGCGACTGGGCGGGCGGGCCGCCGTGCACGGAAGGACGGTGGCGTGATGGCGGCCAGGCCGCGGAAGCCTGGGGCCGGGAGGCCCACTACCTTGCGCCCTGCCTTCCGCGGACCCTCGCCTGCCGCTGAGGGCTCGGTGGGACCGCGTGCAGCGGGGACCCACCGGACGCGCGCCGTGAGGGTCTCGGGAGCGCCGGGCACCTGCTGGCGCCCCCGTCTGAGCCCAGAACGGGTGGGCGAGGCCTACCGGCGAGACGCCGCTACCGGATGGGTGACACCCCGCGGAAAGCGAGGTCGAGGGGGCAGGTGTGCACACGGGGGCGCCCCTCGCCGGGGTGGTCCCGGGAGGGCGGGCCGAGCTCGTGCGCCGCCCGCGCGCCGCGGGGTCTTTCTGCTGCAGACAAACGCGGGTGCCCCTCGGCCGCGCGTGGGGACGCGTGCTCCGCTCGGCGCTGGTGGGAAACCAGAACCGCCTCCAGGTGCGCGGGGCCGGGGCGCTGGGGGGCTCCCTGACGGGCGGGTCCTGGGAACGGAGTCTGCGCGCACAGCCTCGGTTACCCTGCAGCTGTCGCCGCCCCGGGCCCTCCCTCCACTTTGAAGTCGAGAAACGGAGGCCCCCGGAGGGAACGGAACAGGCTGCAGGTGAAGCCAGGTAATCTGACTGCAGATGCCCTCCCCAGACAGGTCGGCCTCGTGAATTACTAGGAAAGTGAACCACGCGCGAGATAAAGTTCCCAGCGGCACATGGAGGTCGTTTTCTGTGCTTTTTTTACTTGGAGGGAAGCAGGTAAATGAACACGTCCATAGAAATATTACAGTTTGAGTGCTCTCTTTCTGGGCTGTTTGGGTTTTTGTTTCTGTCTTTTTAACCAAAAGGTGGTGTTCTTGGACGTTGCCGATGGTTCCCGTTTTGGTAAAACCCCGGGAACCGTTTCCACAGAGACCTCACTCGCTGCCAACGTGTGATCACAGGCCCTGTCTCTGTTGCTGACCAGACAGTCTCCACGCTAAGCCCCAACCTCTGCACAAAGAAGCTGTTGACGGTAAGTGACTTCTTCTAACTGCTTTCCACAGGACACTGCTCGACTCCCAAGAACAGTCTGATGGTCCGTGTGTGCAGCGTGTCCCCGTTGCACCCCTTCAGAGTGGACACGTGACTTTCCCCCGCCCTCCGCTTTTTCTCTTAAAAGCAGCAGATGACCATAGCACAGGTTGGAACTGGGGACAGGTGTCTTTGGGGGACGCGGGGAAAAGACGGGGCATGTTTTGGGGAAATCCTATATACGCGCACAATGGGACTTTAAAAGTAATTTTAGTCCCCTGAAGGCAAGGCTGCAGAAGTAACCTGAAACTTTAAACTCAAGTTAAAAACCTTAATCTTCTCTTGTGATTTCTTCCGGTGTTCTTAGGCTCCGCTGTAGAAGAGTCAGGGAGCTCTGGTGGCGCAGTGGCTAAGGCCCTTGACTGCTAACCAGAAGGCTGGCGGTTCAAACCCACCAGCTGCTCCACAGAAGGAAGACGGGGCAATCTGCTTCCATCGAATTTACCGCCTTGGATACCCAGAGGGGTCGCTGTGAGTCGGGATTGATTCAGTGGCGTGGAGTTTGGTTTTGGTTCTGTGGAAGGGCCAGGCAGGGAAGTGGAGGAATCAAACAAGCTGGGTTTGAGGAGGCCCCGGGGTGCAGCAGGGACGGTCCTGTCCTTATGCGCAAAGGGACTCAAAGAATCTCTCAGCCTGGGCAGATAGTCTGAATCTTCAAATGATAGAAGAAATGTGGACTCGTGTAAGACCTTCATTTCTCAGTGTTAACAACCAAAGAATTTTGAAATCAACCTAATAAACCCATCAGCTGGCCAAGGTTAGCCCCATGTACCACCATTCAAACACTTAGACTCGGGAACAGAGGAACACGGTAACCAGACCACAGGTGGGACTCAGGACACCCCATCACCAAGGCCCATGGGAGGGGGGTTCCACAGCTGCACAGCCACTGGGTGCACGAGTGAGGACCCATGCACGGCCACCACGGGTGCACGAGTGGGGACCCAGCTAAAGGAGCGTCAGGCAGGTGAGGGAATGGGAGGAGCTCTAGGCACAGCGGGCCCTGGCCCTGCCCGTCAGGTCCCTCCAGCAGACTGGGCTCAGTGCGAACCGGCCTCCAGCTCTGCACCCTGCCAGCCCACTGCCCTCAGGGCCCCCGGGACCTTATAGTCAAGGCCTCCTGCAGCATTGGGGCATTTCCCGACATCCCCCCGGGTCTGCTGCAGCAGCCTCAGATCCATGGAGCAATCGCAGGAAGTGCACTAGGGTCATGGCTCTGCCCACCCAGCCCGCCTCCCTGCCAGGAGGGTCGTTTCACAGCCCCAGGACAGCATGCTTTGAGAGGTGGCCTCCGCTTCACCTGAGAGCATCGTCCTCCCGGCTCTCCCCCAACGGGGTGGACACTCAACCAAGCTGTCCACCCTGGGGACTTGGGCCAGGTGCTTCTCACTGTGCCTGTCTGGCTTGTGACCACCATCTCAGCCTCTGGTGTCTGAAGGAAGACACATCCAGTGTGCACAGAGGGGAAAGATGGAGCACAGGGTTGGAACACAAGCCAGGTTCACTGCCCGTGAGCACACAAAACCCAGCTGCCCTGCCTCGCTGCTGGCACACGTGGTGGGCCGTGGGCACAAGTGCTGCTTCCCAGGCCAGCAGGTTGCCGGGGCTGTCGACTTATCAAGCAGTGATGCAGGGAGCACATGGCCGGCTGAAACACAGGCCTAAACATCGTCCAGAGGCCGAGCCTTGTTGATGCTCTGGCCATGGGGCAGATACCCACCACAGTGCTTGTTACCTCCCACGTGTGTCCCTTGTATGCCTGCAATGCTGTACAATAAAAGCTAGTTTTCTAAAACAGTGTGTGGCTTGGGGGCCGTTCGCCTGGAGGACTTCGCCACCCTGCCAACAGCTTTCCTCAGCCCTGCCCTCAGACCGGGATGCGTATGCTCATGAAAGGATCTGCCTCCTAGGACAGACTCACAGACACATTTCATCAGTGATCTGCTATTGCAGATGACCAGGCCGCCTGCTCGCAGGGAGAAGAGCCCTCTGATTGGAGGGCACTTGCCCTGACAGCCCCTCCGCCCCAGGACAGGCCACCACGGATGACCAGACCTGATGCATTGAGCGCTCACTGTGTGCCAGCTTAGCCTGCATTACAGATGGCAGGACCAGAGCTTGGGAAGATTAAGTAAATGGCTAAGATATTCCCAGTGGGCAGAGTTGGCATTGAAGGACCCGGGACTTGGCTCAGAAGTACTGCTCAGACTGCCCCGGCTGACCAGCGCCACCAATCACAAGTCCGCTTTCTAAATCACAACCGCAGTCAGGCCCCCTTCTGCTCTGAAGTTGACCCAGGTCTCCTTGCGGGCGTCTGCACCCTTGAGTGACTCATTTACACCAGGCCTGTGGCTCCTTCCGGAAGTGGCTCCCTCCGGCCACCACACATGGCCTTCACTGGTTTAACTGGGCAGCTGCCCTCCCCGGCCTCACTCCAGTGAGCCCATCGTCCCATGGTACCGCCTGCATTATCCCAAAGTGCAGTCAAGCTGTGGCAGGAGAACCCCGCCAGCACCACTACTGCCCCCTCCCGCCAAAGGGCACGCAGCCAGGCTGCTGCTAAGCACAGTGCCCATCAGGTGGGTCACTAGAACTCCGGGTTACTTTGGTTCATCTGTAAGTGACTTGTCCTTCATTCTGCTCAGGTGACCAGTTTATAATGCCCGTTGGCTTCGTTACAGGTGGCTTGGAAGGTACGCCAAACCTTAGGTTTGTCGTTGGTAAAGTTGTTTAGTATCAGTTGTTCAGATGGAATATATAAATGTAATAACTCGGCGTTGACCTGTAAATGTCAATTTGAATGTGAAAAATGAAACGTTTAAAACAAGACCATCGAAAAACAAAAGCGTGAAAAAAAAAAGTAACTTGATACGAAACTAACAACATCCACAGGCAGAAAAGTGCAAAGCCTTATTGAAAACTACTGGCAAACACAGGAATACAAGGAAGCCTGTACCAAGTTCAAAGTAAGAACGCTCAATATTGTAGAAATTCCAATTCTTCCCCCAAAAGGATCTGAGGATCCAGCGCACAATGGACTTTAACATCCCGGCAGTTTTTTCCCCACAGAGATTGATGGGCAGGGCTTCCACCTCCACAGAGTCGAGGCAGCTCCCAGGGCAGTGGCCCTCCCACAGACGGTACCATAAACTCTAAACAAAATACAAACCAGCCCCCTACAGGCAGCACCAGAGAGTGAACACAGGCAGACAGCCTCCGGAGGGGAGTCCACGCTCGTAAGGAGGGGACCACACGTGGGGAGTTGCCTCTTTTCACAGCATCTAGCCTAACGGCAGGCCATAGTCCATGCCATGCAGAGAGGATAAAATTCTAATGAAACACGGTGTTTCTGGTATGAAGAACTAGAAGATAGATTGGGGCATTGATAACCTCTGGGAAATGAAGGGGCATCCCATAAAGGAGAGGGCTAGGGAGGGGGAGCCCCACATTACATTCATACAACAGACCTAACTCTGGTTGACCACTGAATCACGTGTGTGGAGCAGTCTCTAACCATCTTAGCTAAGAATAACCTAAAACTAAGCCCACTATCATTCAGTCAATTTCAAGTGACCCTACAGAACAGAACTGCCCCATAGGGTGTCTCATGTTATAAATCTTTATGGAAGCAGACTGACACACCTTTTTCCCACAAAGCAGCTAGTGAGTTGAAACTCCCAACCTATTGGTTAGCTGCTGAATGCTCTAACCACTGCACAATCAGGGCTCCTTAGCTAAGAATAAGATAATCAAAATGAGATTGAAGCAGTTTGAGTCCAACCAAGTTAATTGTGTGCTAAGACAAAAAACAAGATACCAACAGTCTTCAAATTCATATAAACCCACTGTCATCAAGTCGATTCCAACTCGTAGAGTCTGCCCCCCTCCCATCGGTTTCCAAGGTGGTAAATCTTTACAGAAATAAATTGCCCCATCTTCCTTCCACAGAGCAGCTGGTGGATTTGAACCACCAATCTTCTAATTAGCAGTCAAATGCCTTAGGCACTGTGCCACCAGAGCTCCTTTCATATTAACATAAAAGAATCCAAATCCCACTGCTGTTAAGCGGATTCCAGTTCATAGCAGCAATCTATGACAGAGGAGAACTGCCCCATAGGGTTTCCAAGGCTGTAGACATTGAGGTAAGTAGACTGCCTCATCTTTCTCCCTTGGAAAGACTGGTGGGTTTGAACCACTGATGTTTTGGCTAGCAGTTAAATGTTTCGACCACTGCACCACTAGACCTCCCTTAGAGACTCCAAAGTCTCCACAAAATAACATTCATGATGCCAGGATACAGTCCAAAATTTCTCACCTTACAAAGAAACAGGAAAATGTGGCTCATCCTGAAAAGAAAGCAATGGGGGTTGACCCCAGTATTGACCCAGATGATGGACTAAGGAAGCAAGGGGTTGGCAGCAATTGTTGTAACTCTACTCATTACTGTAAAGAAAAAAAATATATATATGTTTTTAATGAATGAAAAGATAGGAAATTTCTGGAGAACTAGAAGCTATATTTTAATTGGGGATTCTAGTGGGAGGGGAGGGGAGGAAACACTGCAAAAATTAAAAAAAATAAACTAAAACTCCATGGTAGGGTCTGCCATGAACACCTGAGTAGCTGCTGTAGGGATGTGTTCTGCTTCCTGTATATAAGGAGAAGTTTGGGAATGGTCTCTAGCTTACGGCACCTTGAACCCCGTGTGTAGCCATGTCATTGTTGAGCAGCCTGCCATGCTTTCCGACCTTGGGACTTTCAACGGACTTGAGTTAATGGCCTGCCGTGTGGTTTGGTAATGTTGGGACTGTGCCTTTTTACTTGTCAACCTTGGGGCTTATCAGTCTCAGCAGCCAGCAACTGTCTGAGTGAAGAAAAGCCTCTAGCTCCAATGGGCTGGGAGCAGGAGGCAGAGCTGAAGCCCAAGGTTGAGGGGCTTCCACCCAGCCCCTAGAGCCTGGCACTTTGAACTTGGACTTAAAGTCTCCAAACTGTGAGAGAATAGAACTGAAAAATAAAGCATGTTAAATACAAAGTTCATTTAAAGGGCATAACAGCAGAGGAAATGACCAAAGAAAAAGTCAGTGAACTTGAAGGCTTATCCTAATCTGTCTTTTCTTTTTAATATGGACATTCTTATAGCACATACAAATACATATATAGAAATACCACTTGCCAAACTTATATGTGATCACAGGTATGTTCCCTTTTGTCTAGACATACCTCATCATTCAGTATATCTACCTATTTATCTACCTATAGAACAATGTTTGTTACTGATTATGCAGTATTGTATATGTAAGAGTGTTTATCTTTATTGTCTGTACCTCTTGTGCACCTCTCTGTCTTCTTTTTTCTTAGTGTTATTATGTTGGTCACTTGCTTTTAAAAAGGAAAAGGATAGTGAAAAATAATAAAGCCTCAGGAAGCTATGGGACAAAATAAAATGTCTATCAGTACATATTTAAAAAAAAAAAAAAAACACCGCCATCGAGTCGATTCCAATTCACAGCAACCCCTCCTTGGGTTTCCAAGGTGGTATCTCTATGGAAATAGATTGTCCAGACTTCCTTCCGAGGAGGGAGTAGCCAGTGGGTTTGAACTGCTAGCCTTCTGGTTAGCAGTCAAATGCCTTAGGCACAAATGGAGAGAAAACGGAAAAGGGGGCAAAAAAAAAAAAAAAGTACAAACAATCGCTGAAATGTTCTATATTAATTAGACATAAATTCACAGATTTAAGAGTTCCATGATCCCCAATCAGGATAAAATAAAAATCACAAAGGCACATTGTAGTCAAATCACTCAAAATCAAATATAAAGAGAAAAACAACACATTACATTACAGAGAAGTGTGGTAGTTAAGGTTGTTGTCAACTTGGCTGGGCCTGGTTGAGTGTCTGGGCAGCTGGAGGTAGTTATTCCCTATGATGAGACTGGCAATCAACTCCATGGTAGGATCTGCCACGAACACCTGAGTAGCTGCTGTAGGGATGTGGTCTGCTTCCTGTATATAAGGAGAAGTTTGGGAATGGTCTCTAGCTTATGGCACACTTGAACCCTGCATATAGCCATATCATTGTTGAGCAGCCTGCCAAGTTCTGACGATTTGGGGACTTTCAGTGGACTTGAGTTAGCGGCCTGCCATGTGGTTTGGTAACGTTGGGACTGTGCCTTTTTATTTGTTAACCTTGGGCTTATCAGTCTTAGCAGCCAGCAGCTGTCTGAGTAAAGAGAAGCCTCTAGCTTCAGTGGGCCAGAAGCAGGAGGCAGAGCTGAAGCCCGTGGTTGAGGGGCTTTCACCCAGCCCCTAGAGCCTGGCACTTTGAACTTGGACTTAAAGCCTCCAAACTATGAGAGAATAAACTCCTGTTTGTTCAAGCCATCCCATTTGTGGTATTTCTGTTAGAGCAGTACTAGGTGACCAGAACAGGAAGCAATGGATTGAATGACTGCTGACTTCTCATTAAGAACCATGGAGACAGAAAGACAATGGAGGAATATCTTTCAAAGTACTGAAAGAATAACCTGTCAATCAATTTATAGAATTTTAAAATATCCTTCAAGACTAAGGGTGAAATAAAGACCTTTTCAGATAAAAGAAAACTAAGAAAATGTATCAACAGAAGATCTGTATTATAAGAAATTCTAAAAGCCTGTATGACCATGAGACCAGAAGAACTAGATGGCCTAGCTACCACTGTCAACCACCCAGAGGGGAATTTGTGTAGGAGATCTGGATAGTATGGGAGAACAATGGAAACAAACCTCAAAATTCTAAAAAAAAAAAAAAAAGGCCAGGTTTGCTGGTCTGATAGAGCCTGTTGAGACCCCTGAGACTATGGCCCCTAGCTGCCCTTCACGTCTGGAATTGAACCCACTTCCATGGCTTCCAGCCAAACATAGGACAGGCATATGAGCTGAACATTTACATTAGGTAGATACACTACTTGGAGAGATCAGTCATGGGAGGATAGAAGGGCTGTGTACACACAGGAAGACAGCTGGGGGGGGGTAGTGCATGGAGGGAAGGACACAGGAAGGAGGTGGCTGTGGGGAGGAAGTGGGAGGGGAGCTGATGCACTGTGGGGAATTAGTTAATGTCACGGGACAAAATGTGTATGAACTGCTGCATGGAAAATGCATTTGCTCTTAAACGTTCACCCAAATCACAAGAAAAAATTGAAAAAAAAATGCTGAAGATAATTCTTCAGGCTGAAGGAAAATGACATCAGATAGAAACTTGATCATCAAGAAAGAGATAGTATCAGAAGCATTGGAATGGTAATTACCTGGATACAAAAGACTAGCTTTTCCTCTGAGTTCCTTTAAAGTACTTGTTACAGATTGAATTAGGTCCTCTAAAGATAATGTGTTACAAATCCTAACCTCTATGTGCTCATGGTAAACTTAATAAAATGCTCACCTGTTAACCGGAAAGTTGGCAGTTGAAAACCACCAGCCACCATGTAGAAAAAGACATGACAGTCTTCTTCTGTGAACATTTACAGCCTTGGAAACCCTATGGGGTTCTTCTCTGTCCAATAGGGTTGCGATGGTTCAGAAATGACTCAATACAAGTGAGTTTTTATTTCTTCATGCCTGTGGTTATAATCCCATTTGGAAATGCATTGTCTTTGTTATGCTAACGAAGCAGGGTATATCTCGAGTCAATCTCTTTTGAGATATAAGAGAAAAAAATGCAGGCTACCAAGAGAGATGAGGGAAAATGGATGTCAAGCGTGGAGATCCGCAAGGACCAAGAAACAAGCTGAAGAGATAAGGACTTCCCCCTAGAGCCAACAGAGAGAGAGATTCTAGGAAAATTTGCTAAAAATTAAATGGAACACTCAAAGGTAGACATCTTAGGCATTAGTGAACTGAAATGAACTGATATTGGCCATTTGAATTAGACAATCATATGATCTCCTAGGTCAGGAATGACAAATTGAAGAGGGGCAGTGGAACGTTCCTCATGAAAAAGAACAATTCAAGGTCTATCCTGAAGACAAAACATGTAAGAATGGTTGAATGGAAAACCAATTTGCTGTGTAAAGTTTTACCCAAATCACAATAATAATAAAAAAAAAAAAAACTACCTTGAAGTACAATGCTGTCAGGGATAAGATGATATCCACATGCCTACAAGGAAAACCAGTTAATATGACTATTATTCAAATTTACACACCTAACCCTAATGCCAAACATGAAGAAAGTAAAAATTTTTACAAATTTCTGCAGTATTTACATCCATTGCAGTAGACAAGGACAGGGAACTGCCAGAAGTTGAAGTCAGATTGAGAAGAGGACGTGGAATGAGGGATAACATTGCTGATGTCAGATGGGTCTTGGCTGAAAGCAGACAACACCAGAAAGATATTTGCCTCTGTTTTATTGATGATGCAAAGGCATTTGACTGGGGATCATGACACATTATGGACAACATTGTGAAGAAAGGGAATTCCAGAACACTTCCTTGTGCTCCTGCAGAGCCTGTACAGAGACCAAGAGGCGGTCGTTTGAACAGACTAAGGGAATACTGCATCGCTTTAAATCAGGAAGGGTGTGTGTCAGATACATACTTATTCAATATGTATCCTGAGCAAATAATCTGAGAACTGGACCATATGAAGAAGAACATGGCATCAGAATTGGAGGAAGAATCATTAACAACCTGTGATATGTAGATGACACACCTTGCTTGCTGAAACTGAAGCTGACTTGAAGCACTTATTGATGGAGATTACAGACGACAGTCTTCAGTATGGATTACACCTCAACCTAAAGAAAACAAAACTCCTCACAACTAAACAATGAACATCATGATAAATGGCGAAAAAATTGAAGTTGTTAGATTTCATTTTACTTGGATCCACAACAACATCTATAAAAGCAGCAGTCAAGATATCAAATGACATATTGCATTTGACAAATATGTTGTATAACACCCCTTAAAGGTGTTAAAAAGCAAAGATGTCACTTTGAGGACTGAAGTGGGCCTGACTCAAGGCATGGTCTTTTCGATTGCTTCATACGCATGTGAAAGCTGGACAATGAATAAGGGAGACTGAAGAAGCGTTGATGAATGCAAATTATAGTGGACTGCCAGAAGAAGGAACAAATGTGTCTTCAAAGAAGTACAGCCAGAAGGCTCCTTAGAAGTGAGAATGGTGAGACTTTGTGTCACATAATTTGGACATATTATCAAGAGAGACCAGCCCCTGGAGAAGGACATCATGCTTGGTAAGGTAGAGGGTCAGTGAGAAAGAGGAAGACCCTTACCAAGATGGATTGACACAGTGGCTTCAAAAATAGGCTGAAATATACCAACAGTTATGAGGATGGCATGTGTCTGGATAGTGTTTCATTCTGTTGTCCAGGGGGTCATTGTGAGTCAGAACCAACTCAACAACATCTAACAAGAACAACATCCAACAATAACATAATCTTCATCCTTGTCTATTGCGTGTGGTACGTTCAACAAGACAACCCAAGTGCTGGGCCAAAGAACAAATCTCAATAAAGTTAGGAGGTTTTGAATTACATTGAATATGTTCTCTGATTACAATGAAATTAAATTAAAATCAATAAAAATAAGATATGTAGGAAAACTCCAAATATTTGGAAATTTAACATGTTTCTAAGTAACCTGTGGACCAAGGAAATCACAGAGGAAATTAGAAAATAATTTGAACTGACTATAAATTAAAATATAAGCTATGTAAATGCAGGCGACACAGGTAAAGCAGTGCCTAGAGGAAATTTTATGGTTTAAAATACTTATATTTGGGATCCAAAATGGGTGTCAGAAGAGACTCTGAAACTTGCTCTTGAAAGGAGAGTCTCTAAAGAGAAAGGAAGAAATGGTGACATGAGAGACCTGGAGAGATCCCCAAGGGCAGCTTGAGAAGACAGAGTCAGGTGTTATAATGAAATGTGCAAAGACCTGGAGTGAGTTAAAGAAAAGGACACGCTCAGCATTTCTCAAGCTGAAAGAACTAAAGAAAAAAATCAAGCCTTGAACTGCAATATTGAAGAATTCATAGTGCCTAAGGTAATTTGACTGCTAACCAGAAGGCTGGCGGTTAAAACCCACCAGCCACTCCTTGCAAGGAAGGTTGGGCAATCTGATTCCGTAGTGATACCACCTTGGAAACCCAAGGAGGAGTCACTAGAGTCAGATAGGACTTGACGGCAGTGAGTTCTATGGGTAAAATATTGAACAATGGAGGAAGTATCAGAAGAAGGTAGAAGAATTCACAGAGTCACTGTACAAAAAAGAATTGATCGACTTTCAGTCATTTCAGGAGGTGGCATCTAATCAAGAACCAGAGGTATTGAGGGAAGAAGTCCAAACTGCACTGAAGGAATTGGTGGAACACAAGGCTCCAGGAGCAGACAGAACACCCACTGAGATGTTTCAACAAACGCATGCAGTTCTGCAGGCGCTTGCTCATCTATGACAGTGAATTTGGAAGACAACTCCCTGTCCAACCAACTGGAAGAGATCCATATTGGTGCCCATTCCAAAGAAAGATGATCCAACAGAATGCAGAAATTGTTGAACAATATCTTTATTATCACATTCAAGTCAATTTTTGCTGACGGTAATAAATGGGAGCTCTGGTAGCATAGTGCCTAAGGCACTTGACTGCTAACCAGAAGGCTGGCGGTTCAAACTCACCAGCCACTCCTTTGAAGAAAGGTTGGGCAATCTACTTCCATAGTGATACTGCCTTGGAAACCCAACAAGGGGTCACTATGAGTCAGGTCCAACTCTACGGCATATAACAACAACAACAACAATTTTAAAATGGTTGCAGCAATATACTGACAGAAAACTTCCAGAAATGCAAGCTGGATTCAGAAGAGGACGTGGAATGAGGAATATCATTGTTGATGTCAGATGGATCTTGGCTGAAAGCAAAGAATACCAGAAAAATGTTCACCTGTGTTTTATTGACTATGCAAGAGCATTCTATCATGTGGATCATGACAAATTATGGATAACATTATGAAGAATAGGAATTCCAGAACACTTAATTGAGCTGTCCATAGACAAAGTGGCTGTCATTCAAACAGAACAAGGGGACACTGCGTGGTTTAAAATCAGGAAAGGTAGGTGTCAGGGTTGTATCCTTTCACCATACTTATTAAATTTGCTGAGCAAATAATCTGAGAAGGACTGTATGAAGAAGAACGTGGCATCAGGATTGGAAGAAGACTCATTAACAACCTGCAATATGCAGACGACACAACCTTGCTTGCTGAAAACGAGGATGACTTGAAGCACTTAGTGATGAAGATTGAAGACTACAGTCTGCAGTGTGGTTTACACTCAACATAAAGAAGACGAAAATCCTCACAATTGGACTGATGAACAGCATCATGATAAATGGAGAAAGGACTGAAGTTCTCAAATCTGTCATGTTACTTGGATCCACAACTAACAGCCATGGAAGCAGCCTTCAGTCCGGAACTCAGATGGCACACTGCACCGGGCACATCTGCTGCTGAAGACCTCTTTAAAGTGCTGAAGAGCACAGATGTCACTTGAACAGTAAGGTGTACGTGACCCAAGCCATTTTCAGTTGCTTCATATGCCTGTGAGAGCTGGACAGTGAACAAGGAATGCCGAAGAAAAACTGACGCCTTTGAATTATGGTGTGGGCAAAGAATATTGAGAGTACCACGGCCGCCAGAAGAACAAACACATCCGTCCCGGAAGATGTGCTCCTGCGAATCGAGAATGGCCAGACTTCATCTCTCCTGCCTTTGGTCACGTTTTCAGAAGGGACTGCTCCCTGGAGAAGAATATCGTGCTTGGTAAAGTGGAGGGTCAGTGAAAGGGGAAGGCCCTCAACAGAACGGGTTGACCGAGCCGCTGCGGTGGTACCTCAAGTGCGACGAGGACTGGGAGGATGGGGCAGGACCAGGCAGGGTTTCGTGCTGTCGTACAGGGTCGCTGTGAGTCCGAGGCGACTCAGTGCACCTCACCACAACAATGTTGTCGTTGTTGTTATGTGCCGTCGAGTCGGACCCGACTCATAGCGACCCCTCCTGGGGTTTCTGAGGCAGTATCACTGCGGACGTAGATTGGCCCAGCTTCCTTCCGAGCAGTGGCTGGCCGAGGAGCGGACCCCAAGTCAGGAGAGTCTTCCATCCTGGGCCCTTCTGATCTCTCCGAGCTTAGTTTTTTTAACCATCTGAATGTATTACTTTTTCAATAATGATTTTTTTTAATTTTTATTGTGATGAGATATGTATAACAAAATTTCTGCCATTTCAACCGTCTTTATGATATTTAAAGCCAGTTTTAATCAGCTGCACTCCTCAGAGGATAAGGAGTGGTGGTCACAGGGAAATTTGCCTTTTCTACGTTTTGAAGTTTTGTCGTTTAACTTATTTCAATAGCAAGTCCACCAATGAAGTCTGGATGCTGCAGCGTAAGAGACGTGGTGTGGGGACTCCGGACCTCTCTGAACTTCACGGGGTGGGGGGTCGCGAGGAGGAGAGCCGTCAGCATCCGCAGCCCGAGGCTGATTGCTGTGAGGGGCAAGTCCCCTCCAACCTTCTTCCCAGTTCTGCCGCCAGCCATTCCTCCCAGGGAAGTCTCTTCTGTGCTGGGTTCAGGAATGAGTTACAATGGCCACACAGATCTCCCAGCTCATACTCACAGTTAGGGGGTTTATTAGGCTAGTATCAGGTTACAACTCAGAATCAGGGGCCACTCAGAACACTTGCTGCTCTGAGCCACAGCCTGGTGACAGCCCTCCTCCACCCAGAGGAGGGTAAGAAGCAGCCACAAGTGATCCCAGCCCAGCCTTTAGTCTCCCAGTCCTGGCCTGGCATGAGACCTGAGCTCCTGCAGGTGGTAAAGCCTGCCCTGCCCACACATTCACGCTCACGTGTATACATACACTCACTCACATGATCACACTGTACATTCACACGCTCATATGTTCACCCATACTCACACCCACACGCTCACATGCGCACACACGCTCACATGCCTGTACGTGCCCTTGTGCTCACTCACACTCATACTTACAGGCCCTCTCGTTCACAGGATGCAGGAGGTGTTGCGTCAGCCCCTTGGAGGGTTGCCCCAGTGTCCGCACCCTCGGCCCAGAGGGCTGCAGCACCTCACTCTGCCCAGGGCTCACCCCGCTACTGAGCACTTGAAAAGACATGGTCAGTCTCAAGTTTACGATTTGAAAAGTGGGACCAAATGACACGATGGAAGCGAGTCTTGAACTCGTCCTTCCTTCTGAACCAGGATGCGTTTCTGCCACATCCTGAAGCCCCATTCGACCACAGAAGGACCAGGATAATGAAGGGAGACCCCACAAGCGCAGCTGGAGAGCACGGGGCTGGAAAAGATGGTGCACTGAGCCCAAGGGACCACAGGGCTCAGGAATCGGAGCTTCTGGGATCACGCAGGAGCAAGGGCATGGGGGTTGGCGCTGAGGGCGTTGCTTGAACGTGTCAGAGCAGCTGGCCCTTGGGCTCTCAGCCCTGCCCCATGGCCACGCTGCACCCCTACGACTGACTGGCCAGGAGCCAGCAAAGCCTGGCAGAGGAGGGACCACGAGAAGGTGCCCCATCCAAGGAAACGCTGAGGAAGGTTTCCAGCTCAGAGGTGTTGCTTACCTTCCGTTCCCGAGGCTGGGATGATGGGTGCGTGGCTGTTCACCGCCTGTTCATTCTTGTTGAAAATGTGCATGTGTGAGAGAGATGCCTTTTAGAGGCATGATATGTTTAACATTTAAAAAGTGAAGCACATCACACAGGCTCCGTGTGGGCATGCACCTGCACAGGGCACCCACAGGTGTGCGCACCGCTGACCCTGCCTCCCCAGGAGCTTGGTCCCCAGGTTCCTGTGGGATCTGGAAAGGTATCCAGGCCACTCCTGCGGCCACTGAGGGTGGACCCACTAATCCAACACGCAGGGGTCCATGCTCCAAGCCTTGTCCCCAGGTTTCCCAAGTGGGGGCTTTGAGTGATCTGCTCTTTCCTGGGAAGCCACAGAGAGTGGCAGGTGCAGTGTGAGGTCCAGGGTTGTCTAATCACCGGAGGAGGCAGGTTTGTCCTCACAAGTGGAATGCCTTCCACACACGTGGGTGTTGGGTGCCTCGAGTCAATTCCGACGTGGTGCATCCACGTGACGGAGCGGAACCGCCTGTGGAGATTTCTGGGCCGCCACCTTTCCGGGGGCAGTTGGCCAGGTCTCTCTCCCACAGAGCCGCTGGGGGTTTCAAACTGTCAGCCTTTTGGGTGGCAGCCAAGTGCTGAACCACTGCTCCACCAGGACTCCTTTCCCAAATCACACAGACGCATTTTTAACTTTTGTGTTTAATCAAAACGGGCTGCGTGGTTCAGAAAGGACTTGCAAAGTTACCGTCCGGCCTGGAGGCCGTGACACACTGGGCTCCTTTTTCTGTCGCATGTGTTTTTATTGGCTGCCCCTTTGATTTTGTTTTTAAACTGCGATTCCAGTGAAAGCTTGCAGAGCAATTCCGGTTTCCACGGAGCAGCTCCTATGCATTGTGTGTCATGGCGTTTGTTGCATGGCGTCCATCGCAGTCCCTACAGTGTAACCGCTCTCTTCCCACTTCTCCCAGTGGTCACCTTTCCCGGGCCTTCTCCATCTTCCCGCCCGCTGAGCTGTCTCCCTGGGCACGCCCTGCCCTGCTGGTCCGCACAGCTGATCGTGCTCAGCAGGGTACTCCCTGGTGCCAGTTTCCACCCTTTGTGCCTGACTGTTGTGTGGCTGAAGGGCACTGCCATGTGCTCAGTTCCAGGCCCAAAGGATGGCTAGAGGCTGTTTAGTCTCTGGGTTTCACCGGTTTCTATCAGACCAGGAAGCCTGATCTTTCTTCAGATTCTGAGTTTTGTTCCAGAAATTTCTCCCACTCCATCCAGAATTTCCATTTTGACCCCTTTCTGAGTAATTGGCGGTGGTAGCCGGGCACCATCTACTTATTCTGGTCTCAGGGTCATGTAGTCTGAGGTACCCACAGTCTGCTAGTCCCTTGAATTAATTGTTTCCATGTGTTTTTTTTTTGTTTTGTTTTGTTTTTTTCATTCTTTTCTCTGGATGAGAAGAGATCAATTGTGGAATCTTAGATGGCCTCTTGCAAGCTTTTAAGATCCCAGTCGCTACTCACCAAAGTAGGATATGGAGCGATGTTTTTTTGTTGTATATTATGCCAATTGAGTTTGATGTCCCCTGCAACCATGGCCCCAAGTCCACAAGCCCAGAGACTCACTCCCTCTACGTGTTTGGCTGTGGCTGAGAAGTTATCCTAACTTTCCCCCCGTTACCTCTATTACATGTATGGACATTCTTATGTTGTTGTTGTTATATGCCATCGAGTCGGCCCCGACTCATACCGACCCCTCCTTGGGTTTCCGAGGCAGTATCACTACAGAAGTAGATTGCCCAACCTTCCTTCCGAGGAGTGGCTGGTGGGTTTGAACCGCCAGCCTTCTGGTTAGCAGTCAAGTGCCTTAGGCACTGTGCTACCAGAGCTCCTGGACACTCTTACAGCATGCACAAATATGTATGTAGAAATACCGCCTGCCAAACCTCTGTAGGGTCACTGGTATATTTCCTTTTGCCTAGACATATCTGGGGAGTGCTGGTAGCATAGTGCCTAAGACATTTGACTGCTAACCAGAAGGCTGGTGGTTCAAACCCACCAGCCACTCCTCAGAAGGAAGGCTGGGCAATCTACTTCCGTAGGATACTGCCTCGGCAACCCAAGGAGAGGTCGCTATGAGTTGGGGCCGACTTGGCGGCACATAACAACAACAACAGACATATCTGATCATCTTGTTTGTCTAACTGTGTACCCACCTGGGGATTAGTGTTGGTTATCACTGATACTGCAGGACGGTGTCCAAGTGTATACCTTTGTGGTCTGTACCTCTTGTGCGCCTCTCCGTGTCTTCCTTTACCTTAGTGATGTTGTGCTGGTCATTTGTTTGTGGTATATTCCCTTTCCCTTCACCAAGTACAATACTTATCTCTTACTTAGCTAGCAATTCTCCCTCTCTCCCTTCCCATACCTGTTGTTGTGTTGTTGTTAGGTAGAATCAAATTGTCTCCGACTCACAGCAACCCTATGTACAGTAGAACGAAACACTGCCCAGTCTCACGCGAGCTCCGTGATCCTTGCTATACTTCAGTCCATTGCTGCAGCTACTGTGTCAATCCATCTCGTTGAGGGCCTTCCCCTCTTTCAT
>NW_006922056.1:2109092-2110371 GCF_000298275.1 Orycteropus afer afer | reverse complement strand
CATAGTCAATAAAACACAAGTAAACGTCTTTCTGGTATTCTTTACTTTGAGCCAAGATCCATCTGACATCAGCAATGATATCCCTCATTCCATGTCCTCTTCTGAATCCAGCCTGCACCTCTGAAAGTTCTCTGTCAATATACTGCTGCAACTGTTTTTGGATTATATTCAGTAGGAGCTCTGGTAGCATAATGCCTGAGGCACTTGACTGCTAACCAGAAGGCTGGTGGTTCAAACCCACCAGCCACTCCTCGGAAGGAAGGTTGGGCAATCCCACCTCTGTAGTGATACTGCCTCAGAAACCCAAGGAGTGGTCGCTATGAGTCAGGTCCGACTCTACAGCACATAACAACAACAACAACAACAAGATTTTACTTGCATGCAATATTAATGCTATTGTTCAATAGTTTCCACATTCTGGGTCATAGCTTTTCTTTGGAATGGGTACAAAATATAGATCTCTTCCAGTCACTTGGTCAGGTAGCTGTCTTCCAAATCTCTTGGCATAACCAAGTGAGTACCTTCAGTGGGGCATCCGTATATTGAAACATCTCAGTGGGTATTCCGTCAATTCCTAGAGCCTTGTTCTTTGCCAATTCCTTCAGTGCAGCTTCAACTTCTTCCTTCGATACCATTGGCTCTTGAATATATGCCACCTCCTGAAATGAATGAAAATCGACCAGTTCTTTTTGGTACAGTGATTCTTTCCATCTTCTTTTGATGGTTCCTGTATCATTCAATATTTTGCCCATAGAATCTTTCAGTATTGCAACTCGAGGCTTAATTTTTTCCCTCAGTTCTTTCAGCTTGAGAAATGCCAAATGTGTTCTTCCGTTTTGGTTTTCTAACTCCAAGTCTTTGCACATTTCATTATAGTAACTGGCTTTTTCTGTTCGAGCTGCTCTGTGAAATCTTCTGTTCAGCTCTTTTATCTTGTCATTTCTTCCATTTACTTTAGCTACTTTCTGCACAAGGGAAAGTTTCAGAGTCTCTTCTGACATCCATTTTGGTCTTTTCTTCTTTCTTGTCTTTTTAATGACCTCTTGCTTTCTTCATGGGTGATGTTCTTGATGCCATCCCATATATCTTTTGGTTTTCGGTCACTGGTGTTCAATGCATCAAATCTATACTTTAGATCATCTCTAAATTCAGGAGGGATATATTCGAGGTCATATTTAGGCTTCTGTGGACTTGTTTTAATTGTCTTCAACTTCAAGTTGAACTTGCATATGAGCAGTTGATGGTCTGTTCCACAATCAGCTCCTGGCCTGGTTTTGGC
>NW_006922056.1:2098229-2108617 GCF_000298275.1 Orycteropus afer afer | reverse complement strand
ATATGGTTATCTGATTCAAAATGGCCAAAACTGGTCCATTTCAGCTCACTGATGCCTAGGATATCAATCTTTATGTGTTCCATTTCATTTTTGACAACTTCAGATTTTCTTAGATTCATACTTCATACATTCCATGTTCCCATTATTAATGGATGTTTGCAGCTGTTCCTCCTCAATTTGAGTCATGCCATGTCAGCAAATGGAGGTCCTACAAGTTAATTTACCCATATCATTAAGGTTGGTTCTACTCTGTGAGGCAACCCTTTCCCAGTTGTACCTTGAATGCCTTCCGACCAAAGGGGCTCGTTTTCCTGTGCTGTATGGGACGATGTGTCCGGGCTGTTCATAAAATTGCCCAGTAATGGATCAGACAGTGTTTCTCTGCTATTCGTAAGGTTTTCCCTGGCCTGTTCTTTGAGGAGTGGATGGCCTCTTCCTTCTTCCTAGTCTGTCCCAGTCTGTAAGCTGGGCTGATACCTGGGCACCATGTGCACCCTGCTGGCTCTTGAAACACCGGTGGCACAGCCTCACGTCTCACAGCAATGCGCAAGCTCCCACAGGATGACAAACTGACAGACAAGTTTGCGTCCTTTAGCTGTTGGAAACCTCTCTGCCCTCCCCTTACCTGTGTCCTGGCTCCTTTCCTGGATCCTGCCTCTTTGTCGGCCCCAACAGTTCCCTCCCTTTCCTGTCGGGGGTTTGGGTCCTGTCTCTCCCGGACCCTTACCTAGATCCTGCTACTTTTGTGGTCCCCGGTGGTTCCCTCCCTGTCCTGGTTCCCTGGTGCCGCTCTGACGAGAAATATACCACAGATGGGACGGCCTTAACAAACAGGAGTTTGTTCATACGGTTTGGAGGCTTTAAGTCCAAGTTCAAAGGGCTAGGCTCTAGGGGCTGGGTGAAAGCCCCTCAACCTTGGAGTCCAGCTCTGCCTCCTGCTCCCGGCCCACTGGAGCTAGAGGCATTTCTTCACTGAGACAGATGCTGGCTGCTGAGGCTGAGAAACCCCAAGGTTGATAAGTAAAAAGGCACAGTCCTGATGTTACCAATCTGCATGGCAGGCCATTAACTTAAGTCCACTGTAAGTCCCAAGATCAGCAGGCTGCTGAGCAATGACACGGCTAACATGCAGGGTCCAAGCATGCCAAAGGCTAGAGACCATTCTCAAAGCTTCTCCTTATATACAGGAAACAGACCACATACCCAAAGGCAGCTACTCAGCTGCTCCCAGTAGCTTCTACCATGGAGTTGATTACCAGTCTCATCATGGAGAATACTACATCCAGCTGCCCAGCCACTCAACCAGGCCTAGCCAAGTTGACACACAAACATAACAATCACACTCCCTTCCCTGCCTAGGGGTTTGGGTCCTGTCTCTTCCCTCCCATCCCTGGTAACTAACAAAGACAGTTTCCTTCCATGTATAAATCTTTCCTTGACTTTTTTACAATAGTGGACTAATAACAATATTTGTCTTTCTGTGATTGACTTATTTCAGTCAGCATTATGTCTTCCAAACTCACCCACATTATGACACATGTCATAGATTCTACATTATTCTTTAGTGTTGCATAGTATTCCATTGTATGCATGTACCATAGTTTGGTTAACCATTCATCTGCAGATACACATCTAGGTTATTTTCATCTCTTTGCTTTTGTGAATGGTGCTGTGATAAACATGGATGTGCTTATGTCTGTTCATGTCCTGGCTCTTGTTTCTTTAGGATATATATCTAGTAATGGGATTGCTGGAGCAAATGGTATCTCTATTTCCAGCTTTTTAAGGAATCAAGTATTATTTTCCACAGTTGTTGTATCACTTTACAGTCCCACCAACAGTGTATGAGAGTCCCAATCTCTCCACATCCTTGCCAGCATTTGTTATTTTTTGTCTTGTTGAACTTTGCTATTAATGCTGAGGAACTCCAGAAATGTAAGCTGTGTTTAGACGGGGATGTGGTATGAGGGATGTCATAGCTGATGTCAGTTGGATTTTGGCTCAAAGCAAAAAATACCAGAAAGATGTTTACTTGTGTTTTATTGACTATGCAAAGGCATTCGACTGTGTGGATCATAACAAATTGTGGATAACATCGAGAAGAATGGGAATTCCAGAACACTTAACTGTACTCATGAGGAACCTGTACATAGACCAGGAGGCTGTCATTCAAACAGAACAAGGGGACACTGCATGGTTAAAAATCAAGAAGGGAGTGCATCAGGGTTGTATCCTTTCCCCATACTTATTCAATCTGTATGCTGACCAAATAATCCAAGAAGCTGGACTATATGAAGAAGAACATGGGGCCAGGATTGGGGAAAGGCATTAACAACCTGAGATATGCAGACTACACAACTTGGCTTGCTGAAAGTGAGGATGACTTGAAGCACTTACTGATGAAAATTAAAGACTGCAGTCTGCAGTATGGATTTGTTGTTGTTGTTGTTGTTGTTGTTGTTGTTATGTGCCGTCGAGTCGGAACTGACTCATAGCAACCCCTCCTTGGGTTTCCAAGGCAGTATCACTACGGAAGTAGATTGCCCCATCTTCCTTCCGAGGAATGGCTGGTGGATTTGAACCGCCAGCCTTCTGGTTAGCAGTCAAGTGCTTTAGGCACTATGCCACCAGAGCTCCCTGCAGTATGGATTACACCTCAATGTAAAGAAAAAAAGAAATCCTCACACTGGACCAATAAGCAGTGTCATGATAAATGGAGAAAAGACTGAAGTTGTCAAAGACTTCATATTGTTTGGTTCTACAATCAACACCAATGGAAGCAGCAATCAGGACATCAAAAGACGTATTCCATTGGGCAAATGTGTTGCAAAAGACCTCTTTCAAGTGCTGAAGAGCAAAGATAACTCCTTGAAGACTAAGATGTGCCTGACCCAAGCCATAGTGTTTTCAGTGTCCTCATATGCATGTGAGAGCTGGACAATGAATGAGGAAGACCAAAGAAGAGTTGATGCTTTTGAGTTATGGTGTTGGCAAAGAATGCTGAAAGTGCTGTGGACTGCTAAAAGAACTAACAGATCTGTCCTAGAGGAAGTGCATCCAGAGTGCTCCTGGGAAGCAACAATGGCCAGACTTCATCCCACCTACTTTGGTCATGTTGTCAGAAGGGATCATTCTCTGGAGAAGGATGTTATGCTTGGTAAAATGGAGGGTCAATGAAAAAGGGGAAAGCCCTCAACAAGGTGGATTGACGCAGTGGCTGCAGCGATGGGCTCGGGTATAGTAGGGACTGTGAGGTTGGCACAGGACTGGGCACTGTTATGTTCTGCTGTACATGGGGTCGCTATGAATTGGACACAACTCAACAGCACCTAACAACAACAACAACAACAATGACTGATAATTATAAACACGTCTTCATGTGTTTGTCAGCTGCCTGAACATATTCTTTGGGGAAGTGTCTGTTCATGTCTTCTGCCCATTTTTTAATTAGATTGTTTGTCTTTTTGATGTTGAGGTGTTGGAGTTTTCTATAAATTTTAAAGATAAGTCCTTTGTCTGACTCATCATTGCTAAGTATTTTTTCCCAATCTGTAGGTTCTCTGTTTACTCTTTTGGAGAAGTCTTTTGATGCACATAAAAATGAATTCTTAGAAGGTCCCATGCATCTAGTTTATTTTCTGTTTACACATCTTGGGTTGTACTTGATAATGTATAGAAAACCAAAACCAAACTCACTGCCGTCAAGTCAGTCCAACTCATAGCAACCCCTCCTTGGGTTTCCGATACTTGTGTATCTAACGAAGTAGATTGCCCAATCTTCCTTCCAAAGAGTGGCTGCTGGGTGTATGCCATAAACTAGGGCCCCTAAGTTTGCCTTTAGGTCTTTGATCCATCTGGAGTTAGTTTTTGTGTATGGTGTGAGGTACGAATCTTGTTTCATTTTTCTGCAAATTGATCTCTAGTTTTGCCAGCGTCATTTGTTAAAGAGACTATCTCTTCCTCATTTCATGGATTTTGGCTCTTTGTGAAAGATCAGCTGACCATAGGTCAATGGATCTATTTCTGGGTTCACAATTGTTTTCCACTGGTCTTTATGTCTGTTATTGTACCAATACCAGGCTGTTGTGACCACTGTGGCTGTATAGTAGGTTTTGAGATTGGGGAGGCTGAGACCTCCTACTTTGTTCTTCTTCAATAGTGCTTTTATCTGAGGGCTCTTTTCTTTCCATAAAAAATTAGTGATTGGTTTTTTCACAGTTTTAAAGAACGTTGATGGAATTGGGATCTGGATTGTATTGAATGTATAGACATTTTCACAATGTTCAGTCTTCGTATCCATGAGCATGGTATGTTCTTCCATTTATGTAGATCTCTTATGGTTTCTTGAAGTAGTGTTTTGTGGTTTTCTTTGTATAGGTCTTTTGTGTTACTGGTAAGATTTATTCCCAGGTATTTAATGTTTTTGGTAGCTATTGTAAATGGTATTGATTTCCTTATTTCCTTTTCAGAGACCTCTTTGCTGGTGTAGAGGAATCCAGCTGCTTTTTGGGTATTGATCTTGTATCCTGCCATGATGCTAAATCTCTCAATTAGTTCCAGTAGAGTTTTGACTGAGTCTCTTGGGTTTCTAAGTATAAGATCATATCATCAGCAAATAGAGATAGTTTTACTTCTTGCTTAATTTGGATGACTTTGAATTCCCTTTCTTGCCTTACTGCCCTGGCTGGGACTTCCAATACAATATTGAATAGAAGTGGTGATAGAGGGCATCCTTGACTGGTTCCTGTTTGCAGGGGGAATGGTTTCAGTCTCTCTCCATTGAGAATAATGTTGGCTGTTGGTTTTGCATAGATACCCTTTATTATGTTCAGGAATGTCCCTTCTATTCCTATTTTGCTGAGACTTTTTATCATGAATAGGTGTTGGATTTTATCAAATGCCTTTTCTGCATCAATGGATATGGTCATGTGGTTCTTTTCCTTTATTTTACTTATGTGATGGATGACTTTGATTGTTTTTCTAGTATTGAACCATCCTTGCGTAGCTGGCATGAATCCTACTTGGTCATGATATATTATTTTTTTGGTATATTATTGGAGTCTATTGGCAAAGATTTTGTTGAAGATTTTTGAGTCTATATTCATGAGGGATATTGGTCTGCAGTTTTCCTTTTTAGTGATGTCTTTGCCTGGTTTTGATATCAGGGTTATGCTTGCTTCATAAAATGAATTTGGGAGGATTCCATCCTTTTCTGTGTGCTGGAATAGTTTGAGTAGGATTAGTATCAGCTCTTCTTTGAATGTGTGGTAGAATCCTCCAATTAACCCATCTGGGCCAGAACTTTATTTTTTATTGGTACTTTTATTTTGACCTGTTCAGTTTCTTCTTTTATTATGGGTCTGTTCAAATTTTCGACCTCAGTCTGCGTTAGTTTAGGTAAGTGGTGTGTTTCTAGAAATCTGTCCATTTCTCCTAGGTTTTCAAATTTGTTGGAGCACAGTTTTTCATAGTATCCTGATATTATCCTTTTCATTTCTGTTGGTTCTGTTGTGATGTTGCCCCTTTCATTTCTTATTTGTATTATTTGCATATTCTCTTTTTCTCCTTTCTTAAGTTTGCCAGTGGTTTGTTGATTTTACTAATCTTCTTAAAGATCCAACTGCTGGTCTTGTTGAGTTTTTCTATTGTCTTTCTATTTTCTGTTTCATTTATTTATGCTTGATTCTTTTTTTTTTTTTTCCCCCAGTGACTGTAGGCTTTTTTTGCTGCTCTTTTTTCTAACTGTTGGAGATATACCCTGGTTTTTGAAACATTACTAAAGTCAGAATGCCCTGCTCTGGCCTTGGGTCCAGGCTGGAGCCTTCCCATTAGGCAGCAGTGGCTGAGCCAGATGCCTCGCTGGGCCTCAGCGCATGATCGCGACTTGCCAAGAGAGAACCAACGCAGAAGATTCAAATAACAGGTGGGCTGTTGGAAATGACTCATACAGAGCTGGTGATTCCATTCAAGAGTGAGGGTAAGGAGGCAGGAGGGGGAAAGAGGCAGAAGAGGTGGGGGACAGATAGGAGGGAGGGGGTTGGAGAGAGACAGGAGACGGGGAGAGAAAGGAAAGGAGAGGAAAGGGGGGAGACAGGAGAGGGGAGAGAAAGGAGAGGGAGGAGGGGGGACAGGAGAGGGGAGAGAGAGAGAGGACGGGGGAGGAGGGAGCAGAAAGGAGGGGGGGAGAGAGGAGAAGGGGCAGAGAGAAAAAGAAAATTCTCTCAGAGTTTCCAAGAAGCACCAGTCAGTGTGGACGGCTATCAGGGAGGTCTTCCTGGAAGAGGTGGGAGTCTGGGAACAGGAATCAACTAGAGGATGGGAAGAAATCCACCGGAAGGAGAGGGAGGGCTGGCTCTCCAGGCAGAACTAGGATAGTAGGCCAAGGACAGGCCCCAATGGCAAAGGAGAAGGAATTGCTGGCCACTTTTCTCAGACCCAGACACAAGAGGAAGGGAGACCGGCTACCACTGTCAGCCACTCGGAGGGGGATCTGTGTAGGAGATCCTGGATAGAGAGGGAGAACAATGTGGAACTAAACTTGAAATCATTTGAAAAAAAAAAGGGGAAGGGCACCAGATTTGCTGGTCTGATAGAGCCTGGTGGAACCACTGAGATCATGGCCCCTAGCTGCCCTTTAGGTCTGGAATTGAACCCACACCTGTGGCTTGGCATATATATGAGTTGAACATTTGCCTGAGGTGGACACACTCCTTGGAGAGAACAATCATGGGAGAAAGAAGGGCTGTTTATGCACCAGAGACAGCTCAGGGGCTAGGAGTACGTGGAGGGAAGGACACAGGGAAGAGGTAACTATCGGGAGGAAGCGGGAGGGAAGCTGTTGCATTGGGGTAAATTGTAGTCAATGTCATGAGACAACGTGTGCGTGAACTGCAATATGGAAAGTGAATTTGCTCCGTAAACTTTCACCCAAATCACAAAAAAAAAAAAAAAAAAAAGAAGGTAGGGCGGCATCTGGCTGCAACCATGGAGGGCAAGCACAGCAGCAAGATGGCCCCCTCTAAGAAGGGCGATGTGAGGGAGCTCCCTGCTGAGAGTTCTCCCAGGGAGCACAGTCGTTGTCGCCATGGGGAAGAACACACTCGGCATTGCTCAAGCTGAAAGAACTGCAGAAAATTCAAGCCTCGAGCTGCAATACTGAAGGATTCTATGGGCAAAATATTGAATGATGAAGGAAGCAAAAGAAAATGGAAGGAATACACAGAGTCACTGTACCAAGAAGAATTGGTCCACATTGAACCGTTTCAGAAGGTAGCATATGATCAAGGCACAATGGTATTGGAGGAAGGAGTCCAAGGTGCACTGAAGGCACTGATGAAAAACAAGGCTGCAGGAATTGACAATACCAATTAAGATGTTTCAACAAACGGATGCAACTCTGCAAGCGTTTATGCCAAGAAATTTGGAAGACAACTACCTGGCCAATTGACTGGAAGAGATCCATGTTTGTGCCCATTCCAAAGAAGATGATTCAAAGGAATGTGGAAATTATCAAACAGTATTGCTAATATTGCACGCAAGTAAAATTTTGCTGAAGACAATTCAAAAATAGATGTAGGATTGCATTGACAGGGAACTGCCAGCAACTCAAGCCAGATTCAGAAGAGGACATGGAAGGAGGGCTATCACTGCGGATGCCAGATGGATCTTGGCTGAAAGCAGAGAATACCAGACAGATGTCTACCTGTGTTTTATTGACTATGCAACGGCATTCGACTGTGGATCATAACAAATTATGGTAACATTGAGAATGGCAATTCCAGAACACTTAATTGTCCTCATGAAGAACCTGTAATAGACCAAGAGTCAGTCATTCAAGCAGAACAAGGGGATACTGCATGTTTAAAATCAGGAAAAGTGAGCATCGAGATTGCATCCCTTCACCATACTTAATTAATCTGTATGATGAACAAATACTCCAAGAAGCTGGACTGTATGAAGAGGAATGGTATCAGGATTGGAGGAAGACTCATTCACAACCTGTGATATGCAGATGGCACAACCTTGCTTGATGAAATTGAAGATGACTTGAAGCACTTACTGATACAGATCAAAGACAACAGTCTTCAGGATGGATTGTACCTCAACATAAAGAGAACAAAAATCCTCACAACTGGACCAATAAGCAACATCATGATAAATGGAGAAAAAATAGAAGTTGTCAAGGATTTCACTTGACTTGAATGCATAGTCAATGCCCATGGAAGCAGTCAAGAAATCAGATGTCATATTGCATTGGGCAAATCTGCTGCAAAAGACCTTTTTAAAGAGTTGGGAAGCACAGAAGTCACTTTAAAGACTAAGATGAGCCTAACGGAAGCCATGGTATTTTCATTTGCCTCATATGCACGTGCAGGGTGGACAGTGAATAAGGAGGACTGATGAAGAATTGATGCCTTTGAATTATGGTGTTGGCAGAAAATATTGAACATACCATGGACCTGTGGGAGAATGAACCCATCTGTCCCAGAAGAAGTACTGGCAGATGCTCCTTAGAAGTGAGGATGGAGAGACATTGACTCATGTGCTTTGGACCAGTCCCTGGAGAAGGACTTCATGGACCAGTCCCTGGAGAAGGACTTCATGGACCAGACCCTGGGGGAGGACTTCATGGACCAGTCCCTGGAGAAGGATATTGTGCTTGGGAAGGCAGAGTTCGTGCTGCCCGGATGAGCTCTCCCTGCCCAGCACGGGGTCCTCTAGCAGGCAACCTGTGTCTGTGTTGCTCACTTGGCTGGCACAGACCTCGCCAGGCCCATACCATGGGCTGACAGATCCCCCTGCCCAACACTGCCTCTTCCTTTCTTCTTCTCAAGGGTAGGACTCTCCAGAAACTTTTTGCCACCCCCAACTCCATCTCTGCATCTGCTCCTGGGAAACCCAACATGTTGTGGTCGAGGGATGCGGTCCGAGAATGCTTCAGTGAGAGCCTCGGGCTCGCTTAGGTTGGACCTGTCATCAGGAGGGACCAGGCACTAGAAAAGGACGTCATGTTTGGTAAAGTGGAGGCTCTGCAGAAACAAGGGAAACCCTCTGAGATGGCTTGATGTGATGGCTGCCACCGTGGACTCAAAAAAGCCCATGGTCCTGAGGACAGCACAGGGCCAGCCCACAGGGTACCCTGACATGGCTAGGCAGCAACCACCAAGAGGGTTTCCAGACTGGATCGCTCAACGCCTGGCTTCAGACCCCTTCCAGGTAGGAGGGCACTGACCCAGGTGTTGACATTCTTCCTGGACGTGGCTCCTCGCCAGCATCCCTACCCTCTTCCACCCCGTTCAGTGTTGGAATTGTCCCAGGAGGGGAGGAGGGTGGAGTTGGAGGTTGTGAACCCAGGTGCATTGACTGGCAGTGGGTTAATGAGAACCTGGGGCAACTGGCAAACAATTGTCGACTGAGTGTGAGGGGGACTAAGTGTGAGGGCTCTGTCTCCAGTGGCTCCAATGAAGCGCTCGCCTGCCCTGGAGGTGGAAACACAGCCCACACTCACTTGGAACCCAATGTCGCAGCTTGAGTGGCTGAACTCAAAGGCGGCTGAAGCCACACAGAGGCGTGACTGCCATGCAAAGCTGCAGGTGGGGACAGCTGCATGGTGCTCCCAAAGATTCGGAGCCCGCAGAAGCCCTGAACCTTCTGAGCCCACGAAGCGGCCTACACTTCCGCATAAGGGGTCTCTCTGCCATGACGTAGCAGGCGCCCCTCAGGAGCTGTCCCCACATCCTCTCCAAGTCACCAGGCACATCACCTGGGCTCCCTGGTGCCCTCTTTCCCCACTTAACTGGACTGCAGCTCAGACAGAGATGACATTCCGATTCTCCTAGAGAAGGGACTCTGCCAACCGTGGACGTGGGTGCACTGACACCTCTCACTGTCACAGCCTTGAGGTCCCCTCAGATGTGAGCTGAGCTCCTACTCTTCTCAGGCGAGCCCAGCCAGTGAGGAGGAATGGAAGCAGGGCCTGGGGTTCCCCTGACGGGCAGTATTCCCTCCCGAGCTCCCCACTGGGGTGGCTGAGGTTACGGCAGGTCTGTACCCAGCCTGACAGCTCCCAGCCCACTGGGCAGTCTCTGCTCTTCCTGTCACAGGTGGTGGTAGTGGGTGCCATTGACTTGATCCTGACTCATAGCAACCCCCTGTGAGAGCAGAACTGCCCCACAGAGGTTCTTGGCTATAATCTTTATTTATTGGTTCCAACCACAAGCCTTTTGGATAGCAGCCCACCGCTTAACCATTGTACCACCTCATTTGCAGGTGTTAGAAACAAAAACCCACCGCTGTGGAGTTGATTCTGACCCACAGTGCCCCTAGAGGACAGAGTGGAACTGCCCACAGGGTCTCCAAGGCTGTCAATCTTCACAGAAGCAAAGCCC
>NW_006922056.1:2089594-2098004 GCF_000298275.1 Orycteropus afer afer | reverse complement strand
TCCAAGGCTGTCAATCTTCACAGAAGCAAAGCCCCAACCACACCCACTGCCTGGAGTCCATTCTGACCCACAGCGCCCCTAGAGGACAGAGTGGAAGCACCCCATAGGGTTTCTAAGGCTGTCATCTTTACAGAAGCAGACTGCCACATCTTTCTCCTGTGAAGATGGTGGGTTTGAACTGCTGAACTTTCATTTAGCAGGTGTTCCTGTTCCACAAACCTTTTGCAATCTTAACTTTCTCTGAATCTACTTCCTGGGGAAACCAGCCTGCAGTCCATGACGACAGGTAAGGCAGCTAGAGAGGGTTTATTTATTCACTCAGCAAACACCTACGGAGTGTGTTGTGTTCAACACGGTGGGGCCCCAAACCTAGGTGTGCATCCAGGTTCTGCTGGGGGGCGGGGCGCGTTGTGAACTGCCCTGGTCCCTCCGTACGTTGAGGTTTTATGGACTCTGCTGTAGAGAGTTGCCGCCAAGACGACTGGCGTGGGCTGCTCAGTATCATGCCCAGCACGCACGACGATCAGGAATGCAGACTGCTGTTAGCTCTTTGCACACCGGCTTCAAGGCTGTTTCTAGAACAGAAAAAATAAAACTTGTTGCTAAGTTGACTCCGACTCATGGTGACCCGTGTGCGTCGGAATCAAACTGGTCTCAGCTGTCATTTT
The DNA here is from genome assembly GCF_000298275.1 of Orycteropus afer afer. NCBI lineage: Eukaryota > Metazoa > Chordata > Mammalia > Tubulidentata > Orycteropodidae > Orycteropus > Orycteropus afer. The sequence goes on along the minus strand of NW_006922056.1, from coordinate 2,097,336 downwards.
TACAGAAGCAGATCACGAGGCCTGGTCGGCACTGCCGAGTGGCTTCAACCCTCCACCCTTCACTGTGTGTGGACCTGGGTACCTTCAGGTCTTTTCCTCATGAGCCTTGTTTTGCTATTCAGAAACTGGAAGGAAGGCCCGACAAGACTCAGGGGAGGGCTGGTAACGTCAGGGCCAGACACTGTCAGCCTTGGTGATTCTGGCCTATATAGATGGCTGGAGTCAAAGGCAGGCCATGTGTGTGGCAGCCACAGTGCCGCCCCTACCAGGTCTCCACCCACGGGCCAATGTCAAAGCCTCTCTCTGCCCTGCTCATCTGGGCATGAAATTTTGCCTCTGGGCTACTGCAGGTGGCAGAGTGGACACTGGGTCCTGAGGCTTTCATCTGAGCTGGGAGGCCGCTCGCAGGCCCAGCACCCTGTTCCCACAGTGCACGGAGCCACACCACCGTCTCAGCAGGGCAAAGGCTGCACCTTGTCCACTGGGGCTGGGAACGCAACACGGCCACACCACATGAGAAGACACTTGTCACGTTCTCAAAATGTCACCATATGACCCAGCCATCTGCTCCCAGGAGAAATAAAACATGACACAAAAAAACCGTGTACACGGATGCTCACAGCAGCTGGGAAGTGGAAGGCAGCCACACGTCTATCAGCTGCGAAAGAGAACAAAACCACACGGTGCAATGTTAATCAGCAATGCAAAGGGAGGAAGAAGTGACATACACGCACAGAGGCGAACCCCAAAAACATGCTGCTGAGCGAAAGGCATCAACTACAAAGCCCACATTTACATGAAATGGCCACATAGGCGAATCCAGACACAGAAGGGGCGTAAGTGGTGGCCCGGGGCTCAGTAAGGGGCCCTGGTGACCTACTCCTGTACAGAGAACAGGCTAGAAAATGACTTAATGGCACGTCAACAACGGGGCTGCAGGGGGCGGGGAAAAGGGAGGGGTGCCCACGAATGGACACAGGCTTTCTTCTTGGCAGGGACAAGAATGTTCTAGAATTAGATGTGGTGATGGTTGCACAATGTGTGGATATGCACTTTACAAGGGTGAGTATTTTAACATTATGATATATAACATTTCAGTAAAACTGTGAAGTGAATGTGGGGACGGGCCAGCAGTCCTGGTCCAGCCCGGCATGGGGAGAGATCAGACTCAAGGGCCTGCCGAGGGTCTGTGGGGGGTGATGAATGCCATCTCTGTAACACTACTCTGCACCCTGCCCAGCAGGATGCCCCTGACAGATGTGGTTCCAGAACTGGGAAAGGCGTGTGCAGGCATGGGTAGGATAGCCTGCTGTGGGGAAAGGGGCCCTTTCTGTGGCCTTTTGCTTGGTTCTTTGGAAAAACAACTTGACAGATTTCTCCCCTAAGGCCTGAGGGGTTACCTCCCCCTCAGTTTCCTATCTCAGAGGGTCTGTTATTTTTGTCGGGTTGATTGATATTTCCTGGGTAAGCTGTAAACAACTTGGTTTGATTCTTTTTGTCTGGCCCTGGGCCACAGTCCGCCCTGTGATTAGTATGCACCTTGCAAGGATTGGTCAATAGATTATGCAAATGAGGCAAGTTGTAGCCTTCTATGCAAATGAAGTCTCTGCGCCTACCAAGAGGAGATTGGCCAGTTCGAGGCCCTGGTGGGAGTGCCATGCCTTGAGATTGATGAAGGCTTTGTAGGCACAAGCAGCCATCCATCCCCACAGAGATTTTGGACAGAAAGAAGCAGGGAGAGAAGGGGGGTGTAGAGAGACAGACAGACAGACAGAGGAGACAAGGAGTCTCCTAAAAGAGCTGAGCTGAAACACAGGTCGGGGCTGAAACACCAAAGAGACGCAGCAGCACAGCTGGCAGTAAGGAGCCTGGAAGAGGTCCAGCGGCAGCCGGTGGTGACAGGGCAGGGCCGAGAGGGGCCGAGAGGGGCCGACAGGGGCCGACAGGGGCCGAGAGGGCCCGACAGCTGGCCTGCACTGAAGAGGAAGACGCTGTCTACATGCTTCCCGATCCCAGTGGGACCCTGTCCTTCATAAAGCACTTAGCTGTAGGTACAGTCTGTGAGTTCTGTGTGGTCACTGCATGGGGGATCGGACCCAGCTGAGGACTAGAGAGTGCTGAGGAAGGGACACCTGGGATCAGCACTGACCTGCACCTGCCCTCACGGGGATCAGCCGTGTGCCAGTGGTGATTCTCATGATTCCCCGTGAGAATCAGGCAGGTTCAGACGCTGCTACGAGAATGTGACACCTGCAGAGCGGGGGAGCCAAAGGCCCTGCTGGAAAAGCCTGAAGTGCCTGGGGGACAGAGAGCCATGCCTTCCCTCGAGTGGCGTGCCCTCCTCCACCTGCCCACCTGCTGCCACCGTCCCACGTGCTCCCTGCCGCCCGCCCTCGGTTGCTGGCATCGCGGTGCTGCATGTCTGCGCAGTGAGCCCTGCTGGCTCCTGCCGCCTGGGAGTCCCTGCCTCCCAGAGCTCCCAGGGCGGGGTGGCTCAGGCGGCAACAGCCGGAAGGGATTATGGTATTAACAATTCGGAGCCCAAGGAGTAAAAATAACCGTCTGCCCGGCAGAGACTTTCATCCCTAAGCCCCGGCCTCCAGCCGCACAGCAGGGACGTCTTAGGAACACAGGTTGGTGGCCCACAGAGCATCGCCAGGTGAGGACGGGTCTCGGGGAGGCCTGGACCAGAGCTGTCAGCTTCTGCAGCCGCTTCTGCGTCTACGGGACTTCTCTCTCACTGTGACTCTGGCCAGCAGGTGCTCATGGACCATCTGTTCTGCACAGGAGGGCCCTAACCGCCTGGGACCGGGAGTTTGCAGCTAGGACGCCCCTGCGTAGGCCTCTGGGTCACCGTGGCAACTCGCAGACGCAGCCTGCAGCCGCTGTGCGGAGTCAGGATAAAATGCTTCAGGAAGTGAGTGCCTCCCCCAGCACGTGGCTCCAGCCTCGGATCTGGCCCCAGAGGGTCTTCTTCAGGGCTTTTGTGGGGAATGAGGTTGGAACACAGCAGTTGCGTGCTCTGCCCAGTCTCTAACCCCAGGCATGGGACACTGCAGCGGGTGAGGCGGAGGCCCAGCTCCACTGGGCGACGGCCGGAGGCCTCCAACTCTTCATCTCTGGAGGCGCGACTCGGCACTCGGAGGGCTGGTGCCTGTGCGTGCGCATGCGTGTGAGCGAGGGCGCCGCGAGGATGGGCCTCGTGAAACGCGGCGGTCGTGCTGAGCCCTCAAAGCGCGGCACACTGGCTTCTGCTGCCCTTCCGTTTTCTACTGTTCTCCAGACGGCCATACTTTTTTTTTTTTTTTAATTTTTATTGTGAATTGGGTGAAAGTTTACAGAGCAAACACTTTCCATACAGCAGCTCACATACACTTTGTCTCATGACATTGACCGCATTTTCCCACAATGCAACAGCTCCCCTCCCACTTCTCCCCGTAGTTACCTCTTCCCGGTGTCCTTCCCTCCATGCACTCCTGCCCCCCCAGCTGTCTCCCTGTACATCCACAGCCCTTCTGTTCTCCCATGATTGATCTCTCCCAGGAGTGTATCTACCTCAGGTAAATGTTCAGTCTAGCCTGTGATCTTACAGGAGTAAATTGCCAGGTCTTTTCTGCTGCGGAGCCACTGATGGGATGGAATTGTGCCCTGATGGTGCAGTGGTTAAGTGCTCGGCTGGTAACGGAAAGATCGGCAGTTCTAACCCACCAGTGGCTCTGTGGCAGCAAGATGTGGCGGTCTGCTTCTGTAAAGATTTCAGCCTTGGAAATCCTATGGGGCAACTGCACTCTCTCCTGTAGCAGTGGGAATTGACCCAAGGGCAGCGGGTCTCCGGCGACGCAAACAATGTCGTTGCTGTTCAGTGCCCTCACATGGGCTCCAACTCACAGGACCCCACATTCTACAGAATGAAACACTGCCTGGTCCTGTGCCAGCCCCACGATCCTTGCTGACAACACTGTACTTCAGGGCAGATCTTGAAACACTCTTTGTGACAATGAATGCCATGCCATTTCTCTTCAATTTGCCATCGGCATAGCAGATCATATGGTTGTCTGATTCAAAATGGCCCAAACAGGTCCATCTCAGCTCACAAATGCCTCAAAACTCATTGCCGTTGAGTCAGATCAGACTCACAGCGACCCCTCCTTGGGTTTCCGAGGCTGTATCACACAGAAGTAGATTGCCCAACCTTCCTTCCGAGGAGTGGCTGGTGGGTTTGAACCGCCAGCCTTCTGGGTAGCAGTCAAATGCCTTTGGCACTATGCCACTAATGCCTAGAATGTTATCTTTATACATTTCATTTCGATTTTGACAACTTCCAATTTTCCTGGATTCATACATGGTACATTCCATGTTCCAATTATTAATGGATGTTTGCAGCTGTTTCTTCCCATTTTGAGTCATGCCCCATCAGCAAATGGAGGTCCCGAAAGCTTTACTTTATCCGTTTCCTTAAGGTCGGCTCCACTCTGAGGAGGCGGCTCTTCCTGTCATATTCCGAGTGCCTTCTGACCTGAGGGGCTCATCTTCTGGCACTCTGTCGGACAGTGTTTCAGGACTAGTCATCGAGTTTTCCAGTAACATATCAGACTGTTTCATTGCTACTCTTAAGGTTTTCACCAGCCAATTCTTTGAGAAGTGGATGGCCTCTTCCTTCTTCCAAGTCTGTCTTCGTCTGGAAGCTCAGTGAAACCTGTCCACCATGGGTGACCCTGCTGATGTTTGAAATACTGGTGGCATAGCCTCCAGCCTCACAGCAACACACAAGCCACCATAGACTGACAGACGAGTGGTGGGAGGAATGTAATACACACATAAAAGCACCCAGATCGCAAGTGCTGGACTCCTTTACACAAAGGACACACACCTGTGTTACTGCAACGTGACTGCCCCTGAACAGCCACTCAGGCCCCTTCCAGCCCAAACCCCGGGGCCACAGCCTGGCCAACATCTAGCAGCGCTGGTTCACTTGCATGCCTCCCCCAGGGTGTCTTCCACGCTTGGCCCCCCAGAGCCTCCCAGCCTCTGTGCAGCTGTGGGCAGGGCTCCATGGAGGGGCAGACCTCCCCAGGACGCCCCCTCCTTGCACCTTCCACGTGCCTGATGCTGAGTGTGGGGAGGGGACAGGCGAGGCTCTGAGTCAGAGCACAGCCCCTGCTGTTACCTAACTGGTGGAACACCTAAATGTTACGGTTCTATTTTTTGTAACCAGCTCACCTGTTGTTTTTCCCCCTAAAACAGTGGCCTTGGGGGACCCGAAGGCCGCTGCTGAGTTGATCGATACACGTGGCGACCCTTCACGTACAGAACGGAACTGTGCTGCTGAGGGCTCTCGAGGCTGGGGCCTCCTCAGAGCAGAGCGCCAGGCCTGTCTCCAGAGGTGCCTCTGGGTGGGCTTTAACCGCCAACCTTTCAGCCTGCTGAGCATTGAAACATCTGTGCCAACCAAGGACCGCTGATCACGGTGGACCCAGTGGCCATGCTGGCCGTTCCTTCTCAGGCACACAGCAGAGCAACAAGATGGCTTTCCATGGTGGCTCACCCACACACCTGGAGGACCCCAGCTGGAGTGTGGTGACACCCAGGCAGGCTCCCCTCTGCATGTTTCCACACCTGATCTCACCAGGGGCCATGTGCTCTCTTGTACTTACCCCGTGGGTGCATCCCCAGTGGTTTTGGCCAAAGGTAACCCCTCAGCTGCTTCTGTCTCCAGTCCACCCCATGTCCCAGGTGCAGGCTCCTGGCTGCCCACAAAGCCCTTCACGGGCAGTAGCTACTAGGGCCCTCATGTCCACCAACCAGAGGGGGAGAGCAGACTGGGAAACTGAGGCAGGAGGTCTGACCTGCCCAGAGCCTCCCCAAAGCGCCTCTCACTCTAGCCCTCTACTCACTAGGCCAACACTTGAGGATTGTCACCAGGTGAGCCTTTCACCCCCAGGCCACAGTGTGAGAGCTGTGCCAGGTGAGGGTGCCAGGTGGGGTGTGCCCCAGTATGGAAAGCAATCCACACCAACAGACTCCCAGGTCAGGGTCAGGCACACACCTGCTCCCCTCGACTTCAGGGAGGCCTACAGCATTCTTGGGCCTGAATACATGTATTTTTAGGCCTCTGCCCCACCCGGGCATTTGCACTGTGGCTAATGCCCTCAGGGACTCACTGGGCAGCACGTCAAGGAGCGTGCTGGCACTCGGGACATCTCTGGAGTTGGCCATGGGACCCATTACCTGGACACCAAAGACTGGGAGTGTAGCTCCCCTTTTTAAGGCAGGTTCAGGGATCACCTGTGTCTGCCAAGAATGCAGGCCCACCCCCAACACACAGACTTAGGGCTCAGAAACCAGGTATGAGGCAGAGGATCTGTACACTGCCCTGTGACTTTGGGTAAGTCATGTCCCTAACCTCCACCCGGAAAAGTGGGAAAAGGAAGTCCAAACAGTAGGTTCTCAACCTTGGCTGCACTGTGGGAACAGCAGGCCAGCTGGTCTGAAGGGCCCAGAAGCCCCATCAGCACCTGCTGCCAACAGGTGCACCTGATGTGTCTGAGGATCAGGCTGGATCTTCCTTCTCAGGGAGAGCCTTGCCCATCCCTGGGACCTCTCTTACTGGGTTGCAAAAGTTGCTCTGTTGCCTGTCCTCGTGGTGGTCTCCCACGAACCAAGAAGCAATTCAGGGCTGTGCAGCTAAGTCCTGGCCGACACAGCTGGAAGACTTCTGCAGCTTCTCACCTGCTTCCCGGGCCCACTTCCATCAGCCTCACTACTGTTCTCCCAGTGGACGCTGGCAGGACAGTGCAGACCATGTGGTGCTCTTCAGAAAGTTTGGCTCAGGATCCGCCCAAGCTGGTTCTGCACACATCTGTCTGTGCTGGGTCTCGGTCTCCTCCATAAAGTGGCGACAGTCACAATTACCTGCTGAGGATAAGCGTTCTTGTCTGGGCTTCCACCTCCTGACCGAATAAGCACATACACGAGTGAGAGCCCCCTTCACAGACACGCTTTGCCTTGCTCTCTAGGTGGGATGCTTTCGGACATTTTCAGTTTTATTTGATTTCACTTTTATTGAACCTTGGTCACCCCCCACATCATTCCTTTAGGATCCAGCGCTGGTTAAGGAGACAGACAACAGACGCATACGCCTCTTAACTGCTCCTGGTGCCGAGTGCTGCGCGGGCAGCGGGCTCAGAGAAATGTCTTCATTGCAGGGCCACCCGGGTTCCTGCCGGCCCTCCGGCTCCGGGAAGGCGTGGTTGCGAGCGGGTCGGCCCAGGCGGGGCCTGGGGCCGCCGCGAGCCACTCCGACGCCGCAGGCCTGGGAGGAGCGGCCAGGCTAAAGGAGCCACTGTCTCAACGCGCTATATTTAGGTGCTGACCGGCCGGAAAGCGCTCGATTCCCGTAATCATCGAGGCTTACTGTCGTCCTCCCCGAGCGCACAGTCCGGGCGCCAGGCCGCGCGAGGTGAAGTGGCGCAGTGCACCGGGTCACGCAGCTGGCCGGGCTGCAGGGATCACGACTGCCCGGCAGCCCTCAAACCCAGGGCACGGCGAAGCTGTGCGAGCCCCGGCGCTGCACACCGGGAAACCGAGGCTGGCCCGCCCCGCGGTCCGCAGACGGCCGCCCCATTGGCGCACGCGCGACGCCCCGTTCTATTCCCACTCCTCCCACCATCCGCGCACTCTCGTGCTCGCCGTTTCGCGCAGGGCCCGCCGGGAGCAGGCGGGAGCGGGGGATGGTGGTGGTG
>NW_006922056.1:2071546-2089110 GCF_000298275.1 Orycteropus afer afer | reverse complement strand
TACATCGGCAGCAAGATCAGCCTCATCTCCAAGGCGCAGATCCGCTACGAAGGCATCCTCTATACCATCGACACAGACAACTCCACCGTGGCGCTCGCCAAAGGTACGCCTGAGGGCCCGGCCGCTCACCGCTCACCGCTCACCGCTCACCGAGCCCAACCGCCCGCGCTCGGCCCACCCGCCAGCCAACAGCCTGCCCGCAGCCTCCCGGGCGGCGCTCTTATCGGTTTGGCGGCCCGGACCCCCGCCCGCGTCCTCCGCGCTCCCACCGCCTGCCCCGCCCCGGGGTCACTGTCTCCTCCCCCAGGGCGCCCCCCGCGACGCCTCTCGCGCTCTGCCCCCAGTGCCCCATTCCCCCCGCAGAGCGCCTCCTCCCCCCAGGGCGCCCCCCCGGCGCCCCACTATCCCCCTAAGGCGCCCCCCGCGATGCCTTTCGAGCTGTGCTCCCTCCGGGCGCCCCCTTCCCCCCCTTCGACGCCCCTCTTGTGCTGGGTGCCTTGTCTTCCTTCCACGACCTCCCCCACGACCTCCCCCAGCCACACGCGCCCCTCGCGCCGCGCCTCTCCGCCTTTTCCTCCGCGGTCGCCCGGCCGCTCCTGGTCCGCGGGGGAGCGCAACCGTCGGCCGCACAATGGTCTCCGGACCCCCTCGCCGCCGCGGCGTCATTGTGCGCGCGCCGCCCGCCCGGGCTGTGTGGTGGGGGCGGGGTCCCTCACGTGCCCACCGCACCCCACTTGCCCGCGCCTCCGGTGCCCGGTGCCCCGCCTGCCCGTGGCACCCCACCTGCCCGGCTGGGGGAGAACAGCTGGCGGGAGCAGCCGGGTCCCTGCGGGAGGAGGCGGGGCCTTCCGAGGCTGGTGGCGGGGAGGCGCGGAGCAGGCCTTCTGGAACCTATTAAGGGACTGGGGCCTTGGGCCTGAACAAACAGGCAGCCGCAGTCGGCAGCCAGGCCCCAGACGTGACCGCTTTCCTACCCGGCCGGGGCTTCCCCGGCTTTTGAGACAGGCTCAGGGACACGAACTGGGGAAGACCAGTGTTTCTGAGGCTGCCGCGGCAGGAGGTGCTTCCCACTAGTCCTTCCCAGAAGAAGGGAGCGTCTAGCGGTAGCTCAGGCGCCCGGGTTAGTAGACATGGGCCTTTGTGGACCAGGCCAGATGCCGCCCGACCCGGTGCTCCGTCCAGAGGCTGCCGTGTGGAGGCGGTCCCAAACCTGCTTAGTCAGGGGCGCAGCCGGTCCCCTGCACAGACTGCAGGGGACGCTGCGTGTGACACGAGGTACCGACCACAGAGGCTGAGGCTGCCCCCGTATCGGTGGGCGCTGTGCAGGCAGTGGAAGGGCGGTGCCTCTGCAGCTCTGGGCTCGGGACGCCCTGGGGGGCAGTCAAGTCTGCCCTCCTTCCATCCTGCTCTCCCCACAGCTGTTCAAGGCCGCTGGTGGGAAGGACAGGGGGAAAACGGCTAGCTGGCTCCGCTTGGGAACAGCCTTGGCTCCCGGGGGATGACGTGTGGTGGGGTTTCCGGCGGAGCAGCTGTGGGCTGTGGAGCTAACTCAGGCGGGAGCCGGAAGGGGTGGGGAGGCCTGCCCTTGGCGAGGCTGGAGTGGGCCGTTCCTGAAGCCATCAGCCTACGACGAGGTAGTTTGAGTCTGTTGGTGTTGTCCCTCCCGAGTAGGTGCTGAAGCGTAGGCTCTGGGTGCCGCAGGGACGGCGTTCAGGACAAGTGGCCACTGAGTCCTGTCTCCGCAAGGTGCGGCAGCTGTCACGCTGGAGAGCTGGTGTGGTGCGAGCGGCTGAGGATGCCAGGTTAACCCTTGCTTTCCTCAACCTTTCAGTGAGGTCTTTTGGGACTGAAGACCGACCCACAGAGAGGCCTGCTCCCCCGAGGGATGAGGTTTACGAATACATCATCTTCCGGGGGAGCGACATCAAAGACATCACTGTGTGCGAGCCTCCAAGGGCGCAGCCCACGCTCCCTCAGGACCCTGCCATCGTTCAGGTGAGGGGGTCCCGAGCGTGGTGTCCCAGGTGTGCTGGTGCCCAAGTGGAGTGGCTTGTCGTGTGCTTGGCCAGAGTGCTTGACGGGAGGAGCAGTCTTTTAACGAAACGAGGTTTGCTTTGCTCCTGGCTGCTGTTCTTCTGGAAGGTCTAGAGCCGGGAGCTTTTAGCAGGTGGCACGTACTGCCAGCCAGCCCTGGGGAAGGTGACTGCCGTGCATATGTATCTCTTTCTTTGTGTGTCTCCTTGTCTGTCTGTCAGTGTTTGGGGTGGCCAGATGTTTAGGTGTGTTTGGTCTGGGGTTCTTGGAGGACAGTGTTAGTCCCCTGTGTTTGGGGGGATAGAGCTAAAGCGTAGAGGGGTTGAGGGTGTGACTGGGAGGAGAGGTCCTAGCAGGACTTCAAACACTGACCGGGAGTGGACTCCTCCATCTGGGACGCTAGGTTTGCCAGCTTGGTAGCACGTGTTTAGCTGCTGTGTTACACAGCACGCTTTGTCTGTAGGGCAATCAGACATGGAGTCGTGCTCTGTTCTTTTATTATGTGAGACGTCTGTTGGTCCTCTGGGTTCATAGTGTGTCAGCCACCTGGAAGGGGGAGCAAAAGGAGCAGCACCTGGGCTGCTGGAAGGCTGAAGGCGGGGGGGTCCTTGGAGACAAGGTGGGCCAAGCCTTGCGGGACAGGAAGTAGCTGGGAATGCCCGACTGAGGCAGCAGCAGCATTTCCAGCCTAATGGGGGTAGGACGGAGGGGGGAGTCTAGGCGAGGAGGGTGGCTGCAGATAGTTCTCTAGCTCCATGCTCCAGCTCTGTGTGTGCGTGGGGGACACAGCTCACACATGGACCGAGCAGCCCAAGGACCACGAGGTTGCCTGCCAGTGGAGGCCTGCTGGCAGGTTCAGGGTGCTCCTTGTTACGGTTCCACAGACGGAGGGGGCAGATCTGGGGCTCAATCTGTGTGGGCAAGACAGCTCTCGCCCTGCTCCCAGCCTCCTGCAGCTGAGCTCTGGGATCCTCTGGCTGTTGTGGGGATCTAGGAGGACAGAGCGGGGCCTGTCCTGGTCTGACTGCAGGCTCTCTGTGTTCTTATTGTCCAGTCATCCCTGGGCTCGGCCTCTGCGTCGTCCTTCCAGCCCCATGTGCCTTACAGCCCTTTCCGGGGGATGCCACCCTACAGCCAACTGGCCGCCAGCTCCCTACTCAGTCAGCAGTACGCGGCCTCCCTCGGGTTAGGTGAGTAACCTGTCTCTCTGGTAAGTTGCCTGTGCTTGTGACCGTGAGACACAGCCACAGTCCCTGATAGCAGCAACACATCAGCTGGTTAGAAAGTTGAGTCACTACTCAGTTTAGGGCCAAAGAGGTGGCGTGTGAGCCAGAGGCAAGTAAGTTAATTTGCAGTGTCATTGTGGGCGGGAGCCGTGGCACATCTGCCACGGAGAAGTGACTGGCGTGTGGGGTGACCACCTGCACATCTGTAAGCCAGTAATCCCACAAGTGAGCTGTTGCAGTTGAGGCGGGGTCACCCCGAGTAAGGTGCTATCTTGCAGTCATCTTTGGTGGGGACACAGCCCAGCAGGTGTGTGCGTGTCCTCTGATGGTGAAGTACACAGGCCCCCATCATGGGCCACTTGCCACCAAATGTCCTGTCTCACTTGTTGCTAGTGTGACAGGTGCCCTTCTCAGCCTGCTCACTCAGTTTCCAAAACACGTCTCGTGAGTGTGTGTGCCGCGGGGGTTGCTGGGCGCCTTCTGAGCTTGCTGGACACGAGGCAGTGTGCTGTTACTTACGTGCATCCTTCCTGTTGTCACTCTTCTCTCCTTTGTCCTCCTTCAGAGAAGCTGGTGAGCCCTTCAGCCTCGGCCGCTGCCTCCAGCCCTAGCTCTTCACCATCTCCGCAGCCCGTATCCCAGCTTGACGCACCCTCGGAGCCACGCCAGCTCTCCTCCAAGGGTAACGGCCGTTTGGGGGAACTGCACACTGCCTTGCAGTGTGTTCTAAGAGTTGGAGTATAAACCAGGAGACAGGAGGACAGTAGCTGGAGCAGAGTTGACTATGCCCGAGCATCCTTCCTGACTGCCACAGGCATAGGGAAGGGTTAGAGTTGGCCTGTGTCCACTCTACGTGTGGGGAAACACGTGCTTATGGCAGGCGGAGTGGTTGCTGGGCATGGAATACACTAGTGATGGCAGGGACATGTGTCCAGATTGAAACCGCAGCGACGCATCCTTTGGTACTGTGAGTGCCCCCTTTGCTTCTTGGTCAGTGGGGGACCTGAGTGCCAGTCCAGGGTGTTGGGAAAACAGATTTCAGGCGTGTTCACAGAATGAAGCCTCTTGAAGACCTGGGCTACTGTCCCAAGCTGCTGGGCCAGTTGAGCAGAGGCCTGCCTGCTGGCTCCTGATGTTGGCGTGTCCCACCTGTTGACTGAGGGCCGGCACCCCCCAGGGTTCTTTCCCTGCCTAGAGTTTTGTCATTTTACTTAAAGTTCATGTGGACGTTTTACACATGTTCATGTTTTACACAGTATCACGTGTCTTGCTACGGCTCAGAGCTTTACTGTTAAGTGACTGTCATCCATGGTGATAACTCAGGCTTGCCTGGGTATGCGGCAGTGGTCAGTCTGGTATCTCAGGGGAGTCGTCTGAACCCTCTGTGGATGCCAGCCTGTCTGATTCGTAGGCAGTTAGGTTTCCCCCTTACAAGGTACAGTGGAGAATTCCCTTGTTCCCCGGGCCCTTTACGTACAGCTGCTTGTGGAGTGTTGGGTTTTTCTTAAAGCTGGTTTGGCTTTATGACCAGTTAATGGTCAGAGCGTGAGGCTGCCCCGAGCTGCGTGTGCATCCCTTGAGGAGGGCCTGGTGTTGGGGGCTGCTGCGCCAGATGGCGTGCGATGGCTTGTTCTGTGAGAGGACATTTAGGATACCCAGGCTGGGGCTGCCTTTTCCTGCTGGCTTGGTCATGGTGACTTTCCCACAGTGGTTTTTCTGGGTTCCATCCCATGTGAATGACGAAATGCAGTGACGGTCTTTGTATCTTTAGTTACAGCCACCCTGAGGGTAGACTCCTTGTTTCTGTCTCATACCTCCATGTTCCTCCCTGAGTCCAGGTCGAGTAGGAGCCACAGAAGCAGGAAGCTGGAGAGAAGAGGGCTGTGTGCACAGTGTGGCTGTCTCCACAGTGTGGCTGTCTCCGTTGTGGCTTAGGGTGGTCGTTTGTATTAAGACCTCCATATCCATGTTCCTAGAGGGCCAGGGAGGCCACCAGGCTTGTGTTCATTCACACCGTGTGATCGCTACGGGGAGGAGGAGCGTGGCTGGCAGTTCTCTGTTCCTCTGGGCTAATATGCTTCTACTCCAGAGAGGAGCACAACTTAGTTTTTCCAAAGTGCAGCTTTCACTGGTTTTTTGATTCTATGATATGTTAAGCTTAAAACTGGAGTATTGTGGAATTTAACTTCTATGACATTTTTCTGGAAGATTCCAGACTGGGCTGGTCTTAGCCAGCATGCACCAGAATAAAACTCATTCTCATTCTCAGATCCTGAATTTACCAGCATTTGGGGATGTTGCGCTCCTTTGGGGTTGGAAGTGTGTGGTTTGGGGACAGGTGACCTGTACCGTCTGGGGAGGCCTGTTCTAGGCAGGGCGTTTGCCCCTTCAGGGTTCCTTGATGGTGTGCTTCAAGCTCCCAGTGATGAACTGGCCTCCATGCTGGCTGGTGGTGTCAGAAGAGTGTGACCACCTTTTCTGCCAGAGCTAGCCCGAGAGAGGGGGCCCTGATGGGGCTGGGCTTGCGTCTGGTGAGAAGCTAGGCTGTTGGCATCCTTCCCCAGGGTGTCAGCATGAAGAGAGCCAGCTGCACAGTCGGGAGGCTTCCTCCTTTCTCTCTGATTTCGACCTCCCCCTTTCCACGCAGGAGCTGCTTTTCCGTCCATCCCTGTTGGCAAGAGCCCTATGGTGGAGCAGGCTGTCCAGACTGGCTCTGTCGACAGCCTGAATGCCAAAAAGCTGCTGCCCGGCAGGGGTTCCTCAGGGGTGCAGCTCAACGGTCGTCAGGCCCAGCCAAGCAGCAGGACCTCCAGCGGTACTTGAACACCACCCCCTAGGGCTCACCTCGTGCTGGCAGAGAGGGGTTCTTTAAAAACAGACCAACCGCCAGATCTCCTGGCTCCTGAGGCCACGGGTTCCTGCCGGGCGGACCTCTGCAGGGGCCCGGGCTGCTGTGCGGGTGTGGTGGTGGGCCACTTCTGTCCCTAGGCTTCCGCTTTGCAGGAGCTTTGCCTTAATCTTCTCTTTTGCGCCTCAGATGTAGCTCAGCCCGCAGCTGTCCAAGGTCAAGGGCGGGTGAATGACGAGAACAGGAGGCCTCAGAGGAGGAGATCAGGTACAGCTGTTGTCCTTCTGGTTCTGAGCACCAGGGACGACTGTGTGAGCTTTGCCTGCCACACATGCCTGCTGCCGTTAGGGTGGCAGTCTCGAGGGGCTGGGGCACCTGCCTCTGCATGCACTCGCTGCCTCAAGGTGCTGTGCCTGTTGGGTCATCTGTTGTGTCCCTAGTGGTGAGGTCTCCAGCACCAGATGACTTTTGACGTTGCCCTGGAAACATCTCACTGGGCTGGGAGTTTCAACTGGGTCCTCATTTTCTTCCCCTAGGGAACCGGCGAACAAGGAATCGCTCCAGAGGGCAAAACCGCCCAACCAGTGTGAAGGAAAACACCATCAAGTTTGAAGGCGACTTTGACTTTGAGAGTGCGAATGCTCAGTTTAATCGAGAGGAGCTGGACAAAGAATTTAAGAAGAAACTGAATTTTAAAGGTTAGACCTATTAACGTAAAACTCACCATTCCTCCAGGAGGGTGCAGAGATCGTTAGTGGTCCCGTGGAGCCAGTGGGGTGGGGACCACATCGTCGTGGGGAGAGGAGCAGGCTGAGGCCCCGTCACAAGGGCCGAGGGAGGCCAGCAGTGAGCTGTTGGCAGGCAGAGTGCCACGTGGCCTCTAGCACTCAGGAGGCCCAGGTGTGGCTGTGAGTGGGCCTCTGCCTGCCTGTGTCTGAGTGAGCTACGTGTTTGTTTATAGACGACAAAGCCGAGAAGGGAGAAGAGAAGGACCCAACGGTCGTGACCCGGAACGATGAGGCCCCTGCTGAGGAAGACCTTTTGGGACCCAACTGCTACTACGACAAGTCTAAATCGTTCTTTGACAACATCTCCTCTGAACTCAAGACCAGGTAAGCCCGGGGAGACTGTGTGCTCTGCCTACCTCGGGAGGACCAGACTGAGGCACCCTCTACAAGGTCAAGTTCACGTCAGGTGTCTTAGGCTCACGAGTGGGTCTGTCGTGACGGATAGGCCATTCCAGTGGTGCTAACCTCATTCTGTGGTAGGAGTGGCCTGGGAGAGCTCTGGCAGTCACAGGCAACTGGGGGAATGCCCAAGGTCAAGTCCATCCTTCCCTTCCCTTTCTGTCAAGGCAGGGTTTGGTGCCTCTGTCTCCAGGAGCCTGGATGTTAGTCCTGCTACACTCTCCTGCTTCCTGTTCTCCAGCTGACCTTGTGGTTGATGGCTTTGGTGCCTGGGGCAGTGGGCTGCAGCATTCGGCCTGTGATGTTTCTTCACTTGGTTCTTGAGGCCAGGACTGTGCAAGGTGCTTGTCTGTTTGGCACCTGAAGGCTGGTGCTCGGTGACGCTCTGTGTACAGCCTGGACGGTGCATGAGGCCTGCAGCACCAGCCTGGGACCGGAGATTCAGGTCCGTGCAGTGTGCAGCTAGCTTGGACCACATGCACTGCTGGGCATGGAGGATGCCCCCGAAAGCAAGATGGGGAGTACTCAGTCCCCCCCTTCCTGATGCGTACGTTCTAGCAAGGGAAACGTGTCGTGGACGAACAGGAGACAGGACAAGGGGGCATAAAGGGGGATGGTGAGGACAGTGGTGGGGCCTCCCAGATGGTCACGTTGGAGCGGTGGGTAGAGGATAAGCACTGGATGCCGTCAAGAGATGGGGCTTGTTGGGTCGTTGAGGGGTGGTGTGGGGAGCCGTGAGCAGGATGATGGTCCGCACACTCTTGTGGAGAATGGACAGGTAGTGGGCAGGCGCAGAAGCTGGTGGTCCAGAGGTAGGGTTGCTTACAGCAACCCAGGCATCTTGGAAGAGGACAGAGAAGGCTGGGTTCTGAGTGTTTGAAAGGGGAGTTGATGGGATTTGTTGGTGGGCTGTGAGGATAGTCCAGCGGCTCTAGCGTTTGAGCAGGGCAACAGCAGGGCGGGGCGAGTCTTTGGAGCTGCCACCAGGCGTGTAGGTTTGTGCACGTGAGTGCTTGGTGTGTTGAGAGGGAGGGTGCGCTGCCAGCTGCAGGAGACAGGCTCGGAATCACCCGTGGCTGGGCATGGAAGGGTGTCGGGGACAGAGTGGGGTTGTTGGTGTTGTGCGTGCTCCCCCCGCCCCCCGACACACTTCGCCTCATCCCATCCCAGCTCCTCTGGGGATGCTCACTGGTGTATGAGCTGCCCTGGGCCAGGTGCCTGTGGCGTGGCCCTTGGCATCCTCTGGCAGCCCGCCTGTGGGGAGGAGGGGCCCTGCCTTGAAGTGGGGCAGGACCCCCACCTGTGGGGGTTCCCAGCTTGAGGCTCGGCTGGGCCTTTGTCCTGGACACTAGCTGCAGCGTGGGATTGAGCTGCAGTTGGAATTCCACAGGCTTTGTCTGGGGCTCAGTTCTAGGCGCACCACATGGGCCGAGGAGAGGAAGCTTAACACAGAGACCTTTGGGGTGTCGGGAAGGTTTCTTCGTGGCCGCAGCTTCCGGGGTGGATCTCGAGGTGGCCGAGGTGCCAGCACAGCTCGCCGTACCCCAACCACCCACAGAGCTGGGACCGGTAGGGTGTGAGGTGCAGCCCGAGGTACGTGAGGGCTCTGCAGGCTGCTGGAGGTGGGCATCTGGATGGGAGTCTTTTCAGGACAAACCGGAGCTGCTGGGTGTAAAAGCCTGGAGGGCTTGAGGCCACCTGAGATCTGTGACCCTGTCGGCCCCTTGGGAGTGCTTAGAAACGGTCCTGCCTGGGACAGCGAGGGTGTACGCCGCCCTTCACTGTTGGGCAGTGGCCCCCAGAGGTCGGGAGGCAGGCCCGTGTAGCACTCTCCGCCTGTGCCCCACCCACCTGCCCCAAGTCAGCAGGTGGCTGTGGTCCCCAGGGTACTTGTGTGGGCGACAGGTGTGCCCAGTGCTGACCCACTCCAGTCCTGGAGGTGGCCAGAGGGGACCTGCAGGAGCTGGGGCTTACCAGGGTGGGCCTCGTGCCAGGAGCTGCTGCCCGACTTCATGGGGGCGTTGGGTTGCAATGGAGCCTGGGTCGGGTGGGTAGTTGAGCAGTTGGTTCTGGGCCCTGCTCAAAACCAATGCAGCACCATGGTTTCTTTGCAGGCTCCCGCTGAGGTGGCACAGAGGTGAAGCTGTGTTCATGAGGACGTGGGGAAGACGCCGCACTTCCTGTGGGGATGTGGGTCGCTTTGTTTACTGTGGAAAATTCCCGTTCTGCTACTTGTGTTTTGGACTTTGCGGCACAGTCCGTCTGAGTTGGTGGGAGCCGCTTGTTTGGGGGAACTGTCCCGGGGGGCCTCTGGGAGGTGACCTGGCCCGTTTTTCCTTTTTGGTGCACACAGCTACTTCCCAGGTTTGGCATTTTCAGGAAGGGCTCCACGGCGAGAGCTCGGGCCTCAATGTAGTGACTTTATGACAGGTCTGACTTGAAAGTGGAACCTAGTTGCGTCTGGCCAAGGTGGCAGGCAGTTACGGCTCTGCAGCCGATTGGCCTGTGGTGCTGCTGGCCTGTCACCCTTTCTGCCCAGGGCGGGGCCCCAGGAGCCAGGACCAGCGGGGGAGCGTGGGGACCTAGGGTGGGGGAGGTGGGGTGTCAGGCAGATCATGTTACAAGCAAACCAGGGTGCCCCGATGTCTGCAGCAGGGCTGTCAAGGCTGGGCCTTGGGGCTGGGGGACTGGCAAGACCCCTGGGAATATAAGTCGAGGGCCCTGAACTTAGTGTCTCAGCGGCACAGAGCCTGCTTCCAGAGGAGTGAGTTTGGGGTCCAAGACCAGGGTTGGCCTCCTGCTGGGCCCTGGCAGAGGACAGGTGTCCTCTTCCACTTTGGAAAGAGCCTGTCTTTGTAAGGTCAGCTGACCGAGAGCATATCTCCTCTCAGTTGTAAATAGTTCTGTTTTTGTTCTCAAGGGGGGGAGGGGCGGGCATATAAACTTGTTGCATGAGTAGGTCAGGCCTTAGCGGAGCACGCGGCCCTGATGGCAAGGCATTTTGTTGAAAGCAAGCACCTTGGTAAGAGCCCCCGAGCAGCCATGAAGGCTCAGTTGTGTATTGATTGCATTCCTGCAAAGCCTGCATTTATTTTTGTAGGACTTTACGGCTAAGAGTTAGAACATGACAGTGGGGCTGTTTGGGTGGAGTGACGTGATGGTGAATAAACACACAGATGTTTATGTTCTGCTCTTTTGCTTTGATGTGCTTGCATCAGGTGGTCCCATTGAGGGTGGCCCAGATCACGCCTGGCGTCCCATCCACGCTCCTGTCTGAGAACCCCGTTCCCAGGCCAGGCACACACTGGGGAGCACATTGGCAGAACCACGGCGGGGAGAGGGGGCGTCTGGTGGTCTTGAGGATGAGATGGCTGGGTTGGTTAAGTGCAGTGGGACAGGCCTGGGTCCACTGTGGGTGGCCAGGGGCTTTGCTTTCCAGAAACTTTGGGCACCAGTGACAGGTAGGTAACCTGCTGAAGTAGTGGCCCCTTCACTGCTTGGAAAGAGCTGCCACGCTTGTGTTCCTGGGGGCGTAGGCGATGACGCCTAGGGCTGCCCGCCACAGGAGAGCGGGCATAGTCGCTGGCCCGAGGCTGAGCACAGCTGCCCTCGCTGTTGGAACTCCCGGGTGATGGCTGAAGCCATCCTCAGAGTAGGAGGGACCGCCAGTAAGCTGTACCAACTGTACTTTCCAACTGTACAGCAGGCCGTACTTAAGGTGGGTGGTCATGTGCGGTGCACACAGGTGATCTGGCACTCCCTGAGACACGGGGGCAGCACTGCCTGAACGTTGGCTCAGCTCACAGTGGACGGTCTGGGCACCAGAATGTGCACAGGTTCTTTGCGGTGTTTTGGTAGCAGTCATCCCTGAGCAGTAGAAACAAAGCCACCGTGGTACACACGGTTGACACAGAACTGTGGCCACCAGCTCTGCCAGCAGGTGACCTGGCACGTGCACCACACCGGCTGATGCTGACCGTTGTCGGGATGGTTACACACTTGATGCTGAGCTAACGTGTGGGCCACTTCCATCTTCCAGAAAGTAGGTGTGCCCTGACAGGTCAAGAGAACCTTGAGCCTAGCTGTGGGGTGGGAAGGGGTGACCCAAGGACCCAGGGCCCTCAGTGTGACGCCAGAATAGCAACGTGTTAACCACAGAGCTGGGCCTGTGACTTGGTCTTGAACCCGGGGCATCAGGCACCCGACCCGTGTAGCATGAGTGTTCAGGCCCAGGTTACTGTTGGTATCCATGAAAGGAGCTTATGGGGCAGCAGTTAACATTACGTTAACTACTGTGGGACCAGAAAGCAAGGTGGGAGGAGCAGGTTTGAGTGTTGTGTGCGTGCGTGCGGACGACCAGGAGGTTCTACCACAAAGATGTCCCTGAAGCCCCAGACAGCGAACAAGTCCAAACAGCGCTGTGCACAACCCGAGTTAAAAGTAGAAGCAGGGCTTTTGTGCCATGTCTTGAGGTCATACGTTCGTTCTGGCTGGAGTGGTGCTCGGAAGGACACAGGCCACGCTGACCCCGGAGCCCTAACCTCAGGCCAACACTGGTGGCCACAGCAGCAGCCCATTCCCCCAAAGCAAACAGCTGGACCGTCTGAGGCAGCGAGAAAAGCCCAAGTCAAAGTGCTGAGACCTCAGAAGTGAGTCTGTCCCAAAGAGCCGCTGTAGTTACCATGCAAAGCACATTGTCTTAAAACACAGATTAAAAAAACCAAGGTTTATTGTTGGACACTGGTTTGGATCAGTGGAATGAGGCCCGAGGGAGCTGCCACTCGCAGGCTCACACGTCACGAGGCTTTCTTTTGCTTCTTCTTTTCATTTTCTTCTTTCTCCTTTTCAATTTCTGCAACGTATCTCTCGATTTCTTCAGGATTTAAAATCTACCGCAAGAGTCTGTGGTTAGCCTCAGGCCCTACCTGGTGCCAAACCAGAGTACCCCACCCCGATCTCGTGGCTCGGCTACGCTAGTGGCACCACGGAGACCAACTGCCCGCCTCTGGGAAGGGACTTTAGTAAAGGAAGCTCATGGGTACCCGATGTAGGGAGTGACTGCGTGCCTAGACCCCGCCGAGCACAGGGAGAAATGGCCCCTAGTCACCGGGCGGGAGTGGATGCGTGCCATCCTAACAGGAAGTAGGGAAGCTCGTGTCTTTGGGCACAGCCGGGGCCACCTGAGAACGGTGTCCTACAGTGGTTCCAACCCCCCTCACTGCTCATCGGGAGGTGGCTGAGGGAGCGGGACCGCGTGCTCTTTACCTTTAGGGGCTGATCACGCCGCATCACAGCCAGCTCGATGTTTTTGCCCCCTGACTGAACGACCTGAAGGGTTGAGACAACGTCGAGACCACGATGTGCCTCTCCTACCTCAACACCACAGGAAACTCCTTACAAAGTCCTAGCGCCTACCACCTCTGTCCCGAGTACACGTGGCCGTGCGACATCCCCACAGCACGCAAGCGTGCTCTCGTCTCCCAGCTGTCGAAGCTTCTCAGGTGCAAGGTCCTCTCTCCTGCTCAGCTCACTCACTGCCCCCCCCCAACCATTCTAACCATCGCCCTCAAGGTCGACTTCACGCTGACCAAGCTGTGACCCGAACAGCAGCTGGCACGGCAGACGCTCAGGCCCCAGCCACTGCCTCCCCGTCACCCACCCTCATCCTGTCCTGACCCTTCTGTGCACCCCAGGGCTGCTGCCTCCACATGGGGGAGGCACACCTACCTCCAGAAGGGCCTTGATAACGAGCTTGATGGCCAAGTCGTCTGTCTCAATGGCTTCATCGGTGTAGTTCTTCTCCAGGAATTCACGCACCGACTTGGCCCCACGACCGATAGCATTAGCCTGAAATACAGGGGTTCCGCACGGTGCAGGGAGTGCAGGCCAGAGCCCCCATGCGGCCAGCCCGCCATGCCTGTGTTCCAGAGGTGGGACCTATCCTACAGCGCCCTCTCTTCTGAGAGCTGGTGCTGACAGTGACAAAAGGAAGACTGCACACTCGTGTCATCGTGAAAGGCACGGGGAGCCTTTCGCCGACACTGTGTGCTCACACCTCACCATCCTTGGACGGCCTCCCAAAGCACTGCTGAGACCCTGCTCTAATGTCATGAGGATCATCGGACAACCCTGTTCTGTGTGTGCGTGTGTGCACCTGCCACCTAAGTTCACCGATTCAGGCGCACCACTTGTAAACGGCACCCACCCAGACGCACCTTCCAAGCGTGGTATGTACCCGAAGGGTCGGTCTGATACAGTCTGGGTGTGCCATCAAAGTCAAAGCCCACAATGAGGGCGGAGATGCCAAACGGCCTGCGTCCGTTGCTCTGTGTGTAACGCTGTCGGGAAAGGAGACAAGTCAGTGCCCCTTCTTCCAGCCTCCACACCACCATGAAAGGCCACGAGAAATACCAATGGCATCGCTATGGTCTCCCTAAAACGCCTAGGGAAATGAGAAGACTTTAAACCACTTGGCCCCCTTTTGGGCCTTGTGACTCAAACAACAGGCAAAACTGGCCCAGGGCTTCCAACCTTGCTCTGTGCATTTTCATCCCCCTCAGACCTGCCTGCGACCAGCCAGGTGCAGAAGCAAGGGGAGGGTCTCCGGGGGGAGGGTCCCCAGTGCGCTTCGAGGCCAGCTTCCCAGGAGCCTCTCCCTCCAGCCGGGACTGCCCCGTGCCACCCAATGGAAGCAGAAAGCCGCAGAGAACAGACGTGTGCGAGGGGACATGTGGACATGAGGAGTGTTCCTAAGGGCATCCCAGTGTGTGACTGCCCCTTCAAGTGACAGGACACTTTCCAAGTCAGGCCCGTGCCCACCTGCTTCAGACTGGCTATGTAGCGAGTGATGTACTCCACAGTGACCGGGTCCTCCACCGTCAGGCGGTGGCTCTGACACTCCACTCGGGCCCTGTTGATGACGATCCTGGCATCCGCGGTGAGGCCTGCAATGACAGCAAGGTGGGCTTCCTGCCTGAGCCCCACCCGTCTGGGCCAGCGAGCTGGCACATGGGGCACAGGACAGCAGCTGCCTCGGCCAAGGGTCCCAGACTAGCCTTGTGAAGCCAAGCCCAGGCTATCTGAGTGCATGCCAGCAGGGTGGACCCCCCGCAACTGCCCGAGGAAGCGTACATCATGTGGTACTTAACCACACCGAGTCAGCCCTCTTGGAGTCCTAGTATAAGGCAAGGCAGCCCCCCAGAACTGCGATGAAAAGCACTCAACACACTAAGAACTGGGGACAAGCACACGCCGCCGGAGAAAGCCCGCGCTTCTCCCGGTCACAAAAGAACAGAAAAATGGCAGTGCGAGGTGGAAGACAAGCCTCCTTGCCCTGGAAGTGCCACAGCTCCTGGAGCTGAGCGGTGGCCTGTGACACTCTGCCCAATGCTTTCGAGTCCCACATCCATTTCATTACGGATTGAACTGGGTCCCCCCACGTAGGTGCTGCAAATCCGATCCCCGTGGGTGGGATTCTCCCTGGGAACACGGTTTTGTCCTGGCGCAGGGCGGTCGAGAGCAGGTCCAGCCCAGGGGCAGGATGGGGACAGAGCTCCCTGCGTGTCTCTGGGGAGCGCCAGAGAAGCTGAGACGGGAATTTTCCTCCGGAGCAGGCAGCCTCCCCCTGGAGCCTGTGGTGCTCTGAGTCTACAGCCTCAGCCTCCTGAGCTGAGAGAGCAGATGTCTGATCATCGGAGCCGCCCACCTGTCACAGCCGCACTGGGGGACTAAGACACTGGTCACTGGTTCGGGCTGACCAGCTGACATGTCCCGATAGCTCTGCCCGCTGTGGGACTCGCACCTGCGAACGCCATGCAGACGTTGTCGTCCAGAGCACAGATCTTCCGCACCGTTCTCTCATCCTGCAGCTTGGCCACGGATTTCTTCTCCACTCCCAGGACAACAATATCTCGTCCCCGGACACCGACCTTCAAAAATCACGAGACCATACGACAAAGTGGGCGAGGCTCTGCTGCCAGGCGAAGATGCACCACCAGGTGGTTTCACTGTGGCTCAAGCAAGCTTCCTGAGGGCACAGCCCACACGCCCCACACGCCCTGCAAACCCTGGGCATCGATCCTCTACTGGACAGCTGGCCCAGGCACCCTCACCTAAGGGGCCCAGTGCCGAGCTCTGAGAATACTGGCGGTGGGTCCCGTCACGTCGTGCAGAAATGACTACGACAGCCAGCATGAGTGCGGGCTGCTTCTACCTAAGGAGCCCCAAGTCACCCTGTCAGTGGGTGCCAGCAAGTCGATTCTGACTCACAGCGAGCCCCGTATGCAGCAGAACCACCCCGGAGGATTTCCCAGGCTGCAACCTGGGCGACAACAAATCACCAGGTCTTTCTTCCACGCAGCCGTTTTGGTCAACAGCTGAGTTTAACCATTGTACCACCAGAACCCCTTAGCGCTGAAGTCAAGTATTCTGAGTCTGTAGTGGGGAAAGCACCAACGAGCGCCTGGCATGTCACATGCCGATGCACACAGCTGTGCAAGGGCCTGACTTGCCACTGGGGATGATGGGGCCAACTGGCAAACACTCCCCTTCAGCGGCCGACAGTGCTGACGGCAGAATGTGGCTACAGGGCCAAGGGCTGAAAACCAGCAACATCCCCATCAAGACAGGAGCTGACCTAGCGGGACGACCACTCGCGTAAGCAGCCCCTTCTGATTAAGAGCTGTGTGTCCCATGGGTGGCACTGCTGACCTCCTGGGCTGTGCACTGCAGGGGGCTTAGCAGCATCCCCGCCTCTCCTGCCAAATGCTGGGAGCTCCCCTCCCGCCCCTTGCCTACCGAAAATCTGTCCTGACGTTGCCAAATGTACAGTCCCCCGCAAAATCATCCTCGGTTAGGAACCATCTAACCTGGCCCAGAGATCTGCGGGCGGCCGACGCAGGTTTTGGGCCTGCCTTCAAAGCAGTTAAAAGTTGTAGAAACCACAACGGGAACGCCCACCACAGCTCCCTGCTCCCGGGTGGAAACCTCCCGGTGCCAGGCAAAAAAACCAAGTCCAGTGCAGCGTTGGCAGTGACGACGGCCGGGGGCGCCCCCTGAACCTGAGCACATCTGACCGTTCACGGATGGTGGTGCCAAGGCGCCCGCGGTCACTGGCCGGGCGTTTGCGCAGTGGTCAGATCCAGGGACGCCCTTGTCCTCGGCTGGAGCTGCCGACACCGCGAGCCAGTCAGCCCCTCTTTGTTCTCCGAGCCCGCCACGACCTTTGTGCACAGAGGGGACCCCAATAACTCGGAACTGCGGAGTACTGTCTCCCAAGGCCCGAGGGAGTAGGCGGGTCCTCCGCGCCCCCGCGCGGTGCAAAGGTGACCGCGCAAAGATGGCCGTGCTGAGCGCGCCCGTCAGAAACTAGCTTCGGTTCACACCGAACGGCGTACGTCCCCGGCCGGCTCCACGGGAATAGAAGCCGGTCTCCCCACAGCAGACAACCACCGACAGCGCAGGCCCAGGTCCACGGCCCCTTCCGCTTTCTCCGCGGACACCAGCGTCCGTGCTCCGCCACTGAGCTCCCTGCAAACGGCGGACCCCCGGGCAGTCCCGGAAAACGAGTTGCCGCCGCGGCTCGGGCAAGGCGAGGCGGTCAAGGCCGAGCTGCGCGCGGCCAGCCCAGGTTCGGGGAAGGTCCTGGGGCAGGAGACGCCGCTCCGGGCGCAGGCAGCTGCGCGCGCGGAGCACCGGCCAGACGGCGGCTCTCCGGCGACCCGCGCCGAGCCCCGTGAGCAGCCCCGCCAGCTCGGGGAAGCCCCGGCCCAATGGCGGCGGATTCCAAAGCGCGCATGTCCCGGGAGCCGGGATGCGCTCCCTCCCCGAGGAGCGCCGGGCTCCCGCCGCGCCCCGGCCCTGCGCGGCCCACTTCCGCCCGGATCCCCGGGCTCGCGCAGGCCTCGGCCCGGCTGGCCTTACCGCGGTGGAGCCCTTCTTCACGGCCTCCTGTGCGTACTCCACTTGGAAGAGGTGCCCGTCGGGCGAGAAGACGGTGATGGCCCGGTCGTAGCTCATGGCCGGGCGCGGCGCTGCCGACCCGCCGAGGAGACCCGACCGCAGACGAGCGCGTTCCTGCTTAAAAGCGCACACTCATGCGCCGCTGCGACTGACTCACGACACCGGCGTCCAGCCTACGCTGCCGACGCACGGCTCCTCGGCCGACAGCAGCCTACGCTGCCGGCGCACAGCTACGTTGCCGACGGAGCCCTACGCAGCCGACGCACGGCTCCTCGGCCGACAGCGGCCTACGCTGCTGGCGCACGGCTA
>NW_006922056.1:2063653-2070771 GCF_000298275.1 Orycteropus afer afer | reverse complement strand
TGCGCGCACGTTGCCGGGGGCGCACGGCCGGGGCGGTGCCGCCCGCCTGCGCGACGTTGCGGTTGTTCGGGGTTCCCAAGGTCGCTTCGGAGCAGGGGGCTGCCGGCGCTTCAGCTCCGCGCGCGGGGTCCCTTGGCTCCCCGCGCGCCGCCGGATGTTCCTGGCTGGTCACCTTGTTTTTAGCGTCACACCCCGGCCCGCCGTGCACCTAACGCAACTTGACCCGTTTGCTCTGCGGCCTCCCCTCATTCTGCAAGCAGGCGCGGGTGTTTTCTGTGCGTGCCGTTACCTGGGCTCGGGAACACCTTTGACAAACGCGTGCTAGACAAAGCTTAAGGGCTTTGAATGGGAGACCTGAGATGTTCTACCGGCAGAGACATTGTCGTTTGAATTTCCCTGTTTGTAGTTGTTTTCTTTTCTAGACTTGATTCCATACTCTCCCTGCGCGGCCCAGGAGCCTTCTGTTTGCCTGGGGTGCACCTTGCCTACGTGCCTGTGGGCGCTTTGTGGAGCTCACCCTCCGTCCGTGGCATGTCACAGCACTAACCTTACGGTGTTAGCCAGCTTTAGGTCACTAATGGTCTTAACCGACAGAGAGCCTCAGCCGCCTGTGAAAAGAAACATTATTAGAGGAGCAGCAGAAACGGCGATTTCCCAGCGGCGTTTCTTTCTGCGTGGTAAACACTAATGAGGCGTTTCCTGTGTACCAGGCATCACTGAGGGTTATCTAAGTGCAAACTCGTTTTTTCTGTTTAGGTGCTTACTATCCTCTCCGTTTATAGACGGGGAAACTGAGGCATAGAGCGGTTAAGCGCCTGACTGTAAGCGGTGGAGCCAGGAGCCCAGCCCAGGCTGTCGAGCTCCAGGGTCCTCTCCAGTTGTGACACTGACTTGGGGACACTTGGCCGGGCAGAGGGTCGGGCATGTACGGGCAGTTGAGAGGGCCTCCCGGCAGCCTGGATTCTGGGTGATGACGTGTGACAGGCACAGTCATGACTCCCGACGCTACCTTTGGCTTCAGCGCTCCGTGACGGTGCTTCGCCGTCCGCTCCCACCTTCTGCAGGCAAGCAAGCCTGTTAGAGCAGCTGCCCCAGACCCAGTGACCTGAGCACGGAAAGCCCACCAGCTGACCCTAGAGCACAGGCTTGAGCTAGGCTGGCAACAGCTTGGCCGGGTTGGCAGGCCGGCCACAGCCTCCTGCCTGGGTGGGTGGGTGACAGGGCGTGCTCTGCACTCATGGGTGCAGGGTCTACGGTGTGTGCTCACAGGCTCGAGCAGGGCATCGAGGAAAACGAGGAGTGGTGAAGAAGCAACAGATAGCACTTTGTTCCCAGAGCATATTGGTGAGTGGGATTCTGCCAGGCAAACTCCTGCTGACCCTTCAAGATCCCACTCAAACACCCCCTCCCTCCTTAACAGGCATATGGTCAGTGCAGCACTTTGACACACTGACACATAGCTGGGGCTCCCCAGTTACTTCCTGTTTTTGATCTCCGGAGTTAGGCACCATGCCTGGCACAGTAAGTGCTTGGTCCGTACAGAGCATGAGGATCCTGGATCTGTCGGGGAGTGTTTTGGAGTAGATGAGTAAGGAGCTCTGGTCGTGTAGTGCCTAAGGCATCTGACTGCTAACCAGAAGGTTGGTGGTTCAAACCAGCCACTCTGCAGAAGGAAAACAGGGCAATCTACTTGCCTAAAGATTTATCACCTCGGAAACCCAGTAGGGGTTGCTGTGAGTCAGAATCAACTTGATGGCAGTGAGTTTGCTTGTTTTTTTTTTTTTTGGAGGAGGGTATTCCAGATAGGGAGCATCAAGCAGTAGATGGAGGGAGGTTCCGAGGAGTCATGGGTGGTCCCGTTTGGGGACTGCATGGAGCTGGTGTGGGCCGAGACCAGAAGGGCAGGGGAGGCTGGCCTGCTCTGTGGCCTGGCCCGGTGCTAACATGGAGCAGGCCAGGCACAGGCAGGAAGTGCTTTGAAGCCTCTGAGGCTCAGAGGGGCCCCAACAAATCCAGTGCCCCCGTCCCTGGCTGACTGGAACGGATGACAGGGTCCCGGGCACCAGGCTCTCCTGGCCTGCAGGGTGCTGCACAGTCGTTGTGCAGTAAACACAGCTGTTACAATACTGTAGGAATTGTTTTCTTGCCTGTGTGCTGGGAATGAGGTATTGCATAGCTTGGTTGCAGGGGTGGAAACGGGTACCCGATCCCGGGGAGCAGGATGGCACTGACGGAGAGGTGGGGACCTGGAACTGTTTGGAGTTGAGAGCTGCAGGTGGCAGCTCCAGCAGACTGCCTGGGCGCCACTTGGCCACCTGGACGGCAGCTCAGCCTGTTTGTGCCTGGTTTCCTTGCTCTTAAGACCAGAAAGGGTGTTGCCCTGCCCAGAAGGCTGTCCAGCCCAGCCCAGCCCAGCTCCAGTGACCTGCACACCCAGGGGCAGGGGTAGGGACTCAAAAGGGATGGGCCTCAGGTAAGGGGTGGTACCTGGGCAGGGGCTGGGTGAGCGCCCAGGTGGGGGATGGGTTCTGGGACGGGGGTTCAATTGAGTAAGTGCCTTCTGTGGCTGGAGCTCGCTGTCATAAAGGATGGGGTCTGAGGATGCTGCAAGTGTCAGGGGTTGAATTGGTTAGAATCCCATTTGGAATGGGTGGTCCTTATTATGTTAGAACAGGATAGGGGAGGCGGTGTCTCGCACTGTCTTTTGAGCTAGGGATTAAATAAGGGTGCTGAGAAGGAAATATGGGGAAAGGCTGATGCCAAGCCCCATGGAGACCTCTCGGGAGCCAGGTAACAACCTCAGGGGACAAGGACTTTCCCCAGAGCTGACAGCCAGAAGTCCCCCCCCCCCCAGCTGGTACCTGGAATTCAGACTTCCGGCCTCCTAAACCGGGAGAAAACCCATGGTGGTTAGTTAAAGCCGCCGCTTGTGGTGTTTGTTACTGCGGCACTGGGTAGCTGCTGTTACAGGGCTCCGTGATGGTTTTCGGCAGCTGTTACTGAAAGCACTACCCTTCCCCACAAGGGGACACACAGGTAGCCTGCCTGTCTCCAGGAACTGACAATGAGAGACGTCTTGGGGATGAGGGGGATGGGGCCTCAGGGAGCTGTAGAACTGGGCCTGGGTGCTGGGCAGCTCTTGGATGGCTTCTTAGTCCTTTTTGTAGTTTGAGTTGTACCCCTTGAGGGCCCTTGATTGGCACCACGGATGTTCAGGTGCTGTCTCTGGGGGTAGGAAGTGGCAGAAAGGGTGCTCTCGGCAGGGAACAGCCACAGCCAGGCCTCTGTTCCCTCTGGTCCCGGAACGGCCGCAGAGCCCCTCCAGCACGCAGCCCCCTCCTCCCTTTGACCTTCTTCTGAAACTTCCGGTGCTGTAATGTCACCTCCACTTGCAGCTGTGTCTAGCAGCAGAGAGGAGAGGGCGGAGCCTGGCCGCCCCCTCCCCCCACGCCCTCCTCCGGGCTCTGACTGCTGCCTCCCGCCTGTTCCCAGCTCCTGGGTTGGGGCTTCGCCCCTGCCTGTGTGTGCTTTTGGTTGGAGGACGGTGCCCCTGCTGCCAAGTACAGCCCCTGCAGACACCGGGTAAAGGCCTCAGGTTCCAGCAGCGAGCTGCCGTGTCTGACCTGTGGCCTGTACCCCGACTGCACACCCTGACGTGCTCTCGTGGAGGACTCAGGTCCAGACCGAGCTCTTGTGCCGCTGCCCCCATGCTAACTGGCTGAAATGCACAGTAGGCAGTTGAAATGGAGTGCTGCTTTTCTTTTCAAATTGGAAATCAGCGTGGGACCTGGAGCCTAAGGGGTGAGGACAGGCCCCACAGAGCCGCAGGGAGGGTGGCGGAGTCAGACTGCCCGCGCTCCGCTCCGCAAGTCTGCTGCATGACAGCTTAGGCTTTCTGTGCCCGGGCTCCCTGTTCTTAACACAGGCCGGCCTTGTGGGCGCCCACACGGCTTCCGGAGCGCTCTGTGATGCTGCTGTCTTTCGTTCGCACCCTTTTGGTCGGGTGCTTGTTGGAGAAGGAACGGGGCAGAGGTTGTCCGAAAGGGAGGAACCGGCCAGGCCTGCTCACTGTCAGAGAGGAGGGCGGTGCCGGCCGAGGCCCCGCCTTCTTGCTCGGGGCGGGGGGAGGGGGATGCTAGCTGGGGCCCTGCCTTCAGTGCTGTCAGGGAGGGCGGTGCTAGCCGAGGCTCCGCCTTCAGTGCTGTCAGGGAGGGCGGTGCTAGCCGAGGCTCCACCTTCAGTGCTGTCAGGGAGGGCGGTCCTAGCCGAGGCCCCGCCTTCAGTGCCATGGGGCGGAGGAGGGCGGTGTTGGCAGAGGCCCCGCCCAGCACTGGATTTCCGTGTAGTGAGCACATACAGTCTTGGCGGGCCCTCTCCCTAGCAGGACTATTTTTCCGTGCTATGTTACTTGGCCTTTCTCTGTGCCCAGCGCCCCAGGAGACAAGAAGTGACTCCTGAGTTGTGTCAGATGTGTTTGCTGGTGTGTCAACGTTGAATGTGCTTCTGTGTTCTGGGAGTCTTAGAACGGGTCGTGTGTTCAGACCCAGGGTGGGCCGGGCAGCTGAGAGCCAGGAGCCAGGCCCGCTCGCAGACCTGCAGTTGGGTGGCTGCTCACGGGACCCACTGGCCGCCGCCGGTCAGGGCCACAGGTGTTGGAGGTGCTGCGCACGTGCTGCGGGCTGTGCTTCGTGGGGAGGAGCCTGGGCAGCTAGCAGGGTGTGCTGGGAGAACGAGCGTGGACGAGGGGCACCGTGCGGGTGCTGCCTTAGGCCACCTGGGGTCCTCACACCTCACGACAGCTCCTAGGACTAGCTGACGACTGTGTCCACGCATCTGTGAAGGGCGGTCACGGCGGTGGTTTGGAGCCACTGGAGAGGAAAACAGCTTAGGCTGCCCAGTTTGACCCAAAGCTTTACCCGACACAGTTCTGCAGCTTAGGAATAGGTGGGCTCCTCGTGCTGCTCCCCAGGACGGGAGTGGGAACGAGCTCGTTGTGGGCCCATGGGAACAGACTCTTTCCTCTGTATGGAAAGGGGAGGAAGGTGTGCACACACCAAGGTTGAATGAAGTACCTGGGGAAGGTGGAGTCACCTGGTGGCCTCTGGGTGGGACATCCAGAGGTGGGGGTGGGGGTGAGTGGCATGTGTCCGGGGTAAGTGGTGAGGGTGAGGGGTGTGGGGGCTGGGGGCGGGTGGGAGGGCCAGAAGGGGGGGTTGCCAGTTCGTGGGGGGTGGGAAGAAGCCAAAGAGGGGTGTAGGAGTAAGGGGTGGGGGATCCAGCCAGAGGGGGGTGGGGGGACGGCCTGAAGCACTGTCCGTTTCCTTAAACAGGACACCTGCCAGAACTTTGTGGGGATGTGTGTTTACCCACGATGGGGTGACATCAGCCCCCTGGCAGCAAGCTCCAGGACCATGCGCTGGCTGTTGGGAGCAGCCCCCTTTCTGAGACTCTCTCCCCGACTTCTCCCTGCCTCCCCCTCTCCCTGGGCTCTGAGACCCCCATTCACTCCCCCTGCCCCCTACCTGGCTCTGTGTCCCCCCCCCTCAGCTGCCTCTTGAGGTCCCACCTGGTGCTTCAGCAGCTGGTCTCCGCCCACGCTGCCTGTACCTCCTGCCTGCGTGCCAGTCTCCAGGTGCCCCTGTGCCCTCTGAGCCCACATCCACAGTCGGTGCCCTGACCGCCAAGTCTGTGGCTGGATGTGAGCTGAGCTCACAGTGGGCCGGGCAGGGTCACAATCCTTTCCCCGCATGGCTTTTTGTCTCCCCTGCAGTTGTTGATTCTGTCTTTTCTCCAGTCAGTGGTCACTAATGCACCCCGGACTCCCCCAGCCGCAGAAGCCTGTCTCAGGTGTTCAGGCAGGTTGGTTTCTTGGGGTACCTCTCCTTGGGTCTCGAGTCGCCCCCACCATCCTTCTGGGTTCCTCTGGCCTCTCTAGTGGGTCCCAGGCCCTCCGTTTTGGGGTTGCACCCACGTTTGGCTGGGGCACATCCTTGATGGCTGCCTCAGGGCAGCTGCTGTTGGACGCATTGGGCTGGATTCTGACTCAGCGGCCCGTGGATGGAGCCGAACCGTCCTGTGGGCTGTAATCGTTACAGACATCAGCAGGTCTTTCCTCTGGGGAGTTAGCTGCTGGGTTCAAATTGCCAGCCTTTGCTTGACTGCCGAGCACTTACCCGCTGCACCACCAGGGCTCTTTGGATACTGTGTGGGACGTCGATTTTTAGAAGAGCTCCACGCCCTTTCCCCGGGCCCCCAACATTAACACTCCACCTCATCTGCTCTGTTCTCCTCTCCTGCATCCTCGTGCAGCCGTGTTTTTCCAGAACCATCTGAGAGCGAGTTCCTCCCACATCCTGCAGTGTGACTGTCCTGGCAGGGATGTCATAACCTCCGCAAAATGATCAAAGTCAAGACATTAAAAGTGCAGATCAAAGGGACCGCAAGGTAGCACGTCACCAAACCTCCTTCATCGCTGGTGGGAGTGTAAGATGGTGCAGCCACTGTGGGAAGCAGTGTGGCAAGGCCTCAGAGGGTTAAACATAGCACTGCCATAGGGAGCCAGCAGTTCCACTCCTGTGTGTGTGAAAGACCCGAAAGCAGTGCGCACTGCTGCATGGTTCCTAATAGCCGGAGACGGAAGGCACCAAGTGCCGTCAACAGAGGAACCAAAATGTGGTACCTTTGTACAATGGCATATCATTCAGCTGCAAAGAGGTAACGAAGTTCTGGTACGGGTTACAACTTGCACGAACCTTGAAAGCGTTATACTGAAGTCAGCCACAAAAGAACAAATCCTACATAGCCCAGTTTATAGTATCCAAAACAGGAAACGGAGAGACAAAGGTTTTCCAGGAGACAGGGAAACGGGGAGCTAGTGTTTAAGGAGTAATGTTTCTGTTAAGGAGTCCTGGTAGCACAGTGGTTAAAGCACTCAGCTGCCAACCAAAAGGTCGGCGGTTTGAACCCACCAGCCACTTTGCTGGAGAAAGATGAGGCAGTTGACTTCCTAAAGGCTAATAGCCTTGGAGACCCTGTGGGGCAGTTCCACTCTGTCCTCTAGGGGCGCTGTGGGTCAGAATGGACTCCAGGCAGTGGGTGTGGTTTGGGCTTTGCTTCTG
>NW_006922056.1:2061170-2063239 GCF_000298275.1 Orycteropus afer afer | reverse complement strand
GACTCCAGGCAGTGGGTGTGGTTTGGGCTTTGCTTCTGTGAAGATTGACAGCCTTGCAGACCCTGTGGGCAGTCCCACTCTGTCCTCTGTCCTCTAGGGGTGCTGTGGGTGGGAACCAGCTCCACTGGGGTGGGTTGTGGGTGGGTTTCTGACCCAGGTGATAAGCATTCATTGTGGAATGGCAAGCAGCGATGAACGGTCTTGGTGTACACTTAAGAGTGAAGCGGCAAATTTTGTGTGACATGTATTTTACCACAGTAAAAAAATCAGGGATTTAATGTTGATGCCGCTGTTACCCGGTCTTCGGGCCCATTCCAGTTGTCCAGATAATGCCCTTCAGAGAAAAAGAAAATCGCGGGCTGTCTGTCTGGCGCCCCTCTGAGGGACTCCTCCCTGCCACCCCGGCCTCGCACGCCTCTTTGAAGCTGCTTCTCCTTTGGGTAGAGATAGGTTTCCCTGCGTGTGTGGCTGAAGGCGCGTTGGCGCCACCTCCCACCCATCGCAGAGCGCACATCTTCCCTGGGGATTGGGGCCTGTGGGGACTCAAGTGCCTGGGGTCCCTGGCCCCGTGTCTGGAGCCTCGCTTCCGCTCCAGGTGTTTTTAGAATCCTTTGTCCCTGTGCTGGGCCCTCGCGGTCCATCAGCTGGGAGGACGTGTCCGAAGGATCCTGGGTGATTTCTCCCCACATCCTTTCCTTCTGGAAGCCTTGGAAGAATGGCCCTTGGCCCCCAGGACAGTTGCCGTTTGACCGCCTTTTGTTTCCTCGCCCCGTCTTCTGGATCCGCAGTGTTCCCCGACTTTCCACCCCACCCCTTCCGTCAGGTTTTAATGCTTTAACTCTCCAGGAGCACCTTTTGACTCCCTGGGTTTTTTCAGAATAGCCTTCCTTCTCATGGATACAGTAGCGTCTTGTCTGCAAGGATTAATTATAGTGGTTTCTGGTAGGTTCTCTCTTACACGGTGCTCTTGGGCCCTGCAGGTCTTGGTCCTGTGGCTGGTTTTGGCTTTCGTCTTCCTGATGTCAGGCTTTCCCCATGATCCGGACACCAGGTGTGATCTGTGGGCTAGAGTCTGTGAGAATTTGAAATTCTGTCCTGCATTTCCCCCCTTTTGGTCAGGATTCTTAGCGGGCATTTTGATCGAGTCTTCGGTCTGGTCTCACAGCCCAGGAGGCAGGTGCTCCTGGAGGCAGTCAGCCACACTTTCCCTGTCTTCCTTCTCTTCCTGACTCCTTCCTCTGTTGCTCCAGGTGAGCAGAGACCGGTTGTTGTGCCTTGGAAGGCCGCTTGCAAGCTTTTCAGCCCCCGGGCACTACACGTCCAGCGGAAGCACTGAATGCATTCATTGTTAGACCTGTTAACTGGGATGCTCTAGGAGACCAGGACTGCGCCCTTCCAAACCAAAGAACCAGACCCTACTTTGTTACGGTTGTAAGTCTACCTATCACACAAGTTTGGCCAGTCACCTTTTTACAAGCGTACAGCTTACTGACGGCAGTTCCAGTAATCGGCTGTGCAGCCCCCCTTAATGAATGCAGTTTTCCCGTCACTGGTAACCTTCCTTTTCTCTGCTCCCACCCACCCCCATAAGCACTAATACACGTTGGTCTCTACACGTTTGTCTTGTTTTTGGTGTGGGTGAGGTCATACGGCGTCTGTCCTTCCGTGACCGACCTACTTCACTCGGCACGGCGCCTTCCAGCTCCGTCCGTTCTGTACATGGATGGAAGTTTCACTTCTGGCTGAGATGACTCCATTGTCTGTAAGGACTGCGTTTTGTGTGTCCGTCACCTGCCGATGGGCACTGAGGGTGTCCCCCTCTCGGCAGCTGTAAGCGGTGCCCCTGGCGGGGAAGCCTCGGGGGGTGCCTGGGAGTGGCGTTGCTGGGCCCCATGGCAGGTGGGGTTTCGTTTTTTGCGGACCCCACAGTTTTGCACAGCAGCTGCGCCGTTCTGCACCCCCGCTGGCAGAGGATGAGGGCTCCAGTTCCCTCATCGCGCCAACCGTCGATACTTTGTTTTCATCAGAGCCATCCTGTTGGGAGTGAGATGCGAACCAAACCATCTCTG
>NW_006922056.1:2058871-2059368 GCF_000298275.1 Orycteropus afer afer | reverse complement strand
ACCTCTGTCTCCAGCTGACCCAGGTGATCTTAGCGTCTCTGCTCCTCTGCCTTGGGATCGCCCGTGACTACAGCGATGTTGATGTCCTGCCCCCTGCAGGTACCAGCAGATCCTGCACCGGAACCTGGTGTACCTCGCCACCATCGCGGACTCCAACCAGAACATGCAGTCCCTGCTCCCAGCTGTGAGTGCCCCACATGGCACCCCGCGTGGCACCCCAGCGTAGGGACGGGGAGGGGCCGGGGCCCTCATGCCGGAGTAAGAGCCAGGGCTGCACCCACGAACAGGGCAGGGTCCACTCGTGCTGGCCGCTGGAGGGCCCGAGAGACCCGACAGCCTTCAGAATCCACTGCAGGGCTGTAGCCCTCCCACCCAGACGGGCGTGCACCCCCGTTCTCCAGTCACAGGCGGCCGGTGCTGCTTGAGCCTGAAGGCCCAGAAGAGCACAGAACATCCATCGAGGCGGCTCCAAGGCTTGATGGGGGCGGGGGGACGGC
>NW_006922056.1:2036746-2057996 GCF_000298275.1 Orycteropus afer afer | reverse complement strand
ACAACAGGCTTCTCAAGGCTGGGACCTTCCAGAAGCCCATCTCCAGGGCTGTCCTCCAAGGCACCCGTGGGTGGGTTCCAGCCCTGACCATGCGTGCCTTGCAGGGCCTCCTGCTGCTTCTCAGGGGCGTGGCCTGTGCGCCCATCTTTGGGCTGAGAGTCATGAGGATGACTGACCGTTGCATGGTTGTCTTAGTCCCTGTGGTTTGCTCCTTTGTTGGTCGCTCAGTCGTTCACTAAACAGCCAGTGTCGTCAACCACTGTGTCAGCCTCCCTTTGGAGGACATGGCACTGGCAAGCCGTAGAACTGCTTCCACCTGCCCAGCCCCTCGTGTGTCCCTCCCGGCAGGTCCGAACCACGTGTCCCTGCAGCCGACAGCACAGAGCACTCTGCCCACCACCTCCATGAGCATGTCGGGCGGCAGCCACAGCTCAGGGCCCGGCTACAGTCACGCGGGACCCGCCTCGCAGAGTGTGCCCTTGCAGGGCCAGGGCACTATCGGCAACTACGTGTCTCGGACCAACATCAACATGCAGTCCAACCCAGGTACCTCCACTGCCTACCTCTGCCCCAGAGCCTGCAGGCAGGGTCAGGTCCCACGCTCGGTCCCCAGGGAGGCCCTCATGGGAGCTGTGCTCCTGCTTCCAGCAGCGTCAGGGTGCAGGGGAGGTGGGTGCACGAGGCTTGGCCTGGGGCCTGATTGCACGGGGGCTTCAGCACAGTGCCTGAGGAGGTGGAGTTTGCCTGGCCTGAGAGAGGAGGATTGGTGTCACGGAGGCCCCGAAACCAAAACGAGTCCCACTGCCATCAAGTCAGTTCTGACTCATAGTGACCCCTGTTGGGTTTCCAAGACTTGTCAGTCTTTACAGAAGCAGACTACCTCATCTTTCTTCCGTGGAGCAGCTGGTGGATTTGAACCATCAACCTTTTGGTTAGCAGCCAATTGCTTTAACTACTGCCCCACCAGAGCTCCTTCATGGAGACATGGGGGAAGTAAAGATGTTGCTGGTCCACAAGCACAGGCCTGTGGCTGGACCCCCTCTGGGGCAGCAGAAGCCACGCGAGCCCGACTCTCAGTACAGGGGCACTGGCCGCGTGGGGCCATTGGGCCTGAATCCACGCACAGGTCTGCTGTCAGCACCAGAGGCAACCCAGATTTGGGAGGTTAGCAAGCAAAAGATTGGAAAAGACACCTTTGGTCAAAGGAAATGCAATATTAAAGTTGGTTTTACCTGTTCCATTTTTTCTTTTTCAATGTGGCTCCTATCCCGTTTGCGTTGCTAGCATACTCTAGGAGGTTCTGAGCTGGGGTGACTTATCTGACAGGCCTGTAGGTGTGGAAGAGTCTACCATGAGCATTAAGAGGCCAGCAGGGTCACTGGGAGGTCAGGGGTGAGGGTCATGGGTCATAAGAAGGCCAGCAGTGAGGGCTGCAGTTCTTGGCCAGTGAGGGAGCAGGGTGTGTGACAGTCATGGGGCACAGAGAGGTCAGGGATGAGGGTTCGTTGGAAGATCAGAAAAGGGTCATAGGTCACAGGGCAGTCAGGAGTGGAGGTCACTGGGAGATCAGGGGTCAGGGTCAATGGGGGGGTCTGGGTCTGGGTCAGGGTACTGTGATGTCAGGGTAAGGGTCACTGAAGTCAGGTATCAGGGTCACTGGAAGGTTAGGATGAGGGTCACAGAGGTCGTGTGAGAGTCACTGGGAGGTGGAGGTCAGGGTCACTGGGAGGTTAGGGGTTAGGGTCACTGGGAGGTTGAGGTGAGGGTCACGGAGGTCAGGAGTGAGGGTCACTGGGAGGTCAGGGCACTAGGAGGTCAGTGGTGAGGGTCACTGGACGTGGGGTCAGGATCACTGGGACGGGGTGAGGGTCACTGGGAGGTGGGGTAAGGACTGGGCTCTTAGGGCTAGCCCTGGGGAAGGCAGGCAGAATTGGTCTCCATGGAGACGAGCCCAGCGTAGAAGTGTGGCAGTGCATGTACGGGCACTCCTGTTTGCTGTGGGGCCCCTGCCTAGCGGTGCTGTTGCTGAACGTCCCATGAGTTGGGGCTCGAGGGGGCAGGCAGTGGTGCAGGTCTGGAGTGGCAATGTGCTCGGAGCTGGGGACGATGCTGGGAGGACCATAGTTGAAAGGTGACAAAGGGCGCATGCCGCCTGGATGCTGCCTCCATGGCCACCCGGGCCCTGCTCTGTCTGCAGTGTCCATGATGCACCAGCAGGCGGCCACGTCCCACTATAACTCCGCGCAGGGCGGGAGCCAGCACTACCAGGGCCAGTCGTCCATCGCCATGATGGGCCAGGGCGGCCAGGCCAGTGGCTTGATGGGGCAGCGGCCCATGGCACCGTACCGGGCCTCCCAGCAAGGTAACGCCCACCGTGCATGCAGACCCACACGTGCCAGGCCCTCGTGAACGCTGAGTTCCTCCATGTCAAGTCAGGTGTGCTCCCACGGGGGTGGGGCGTTTGGCGCATGTGCAGTGCCTGCAAATGTGTCTACTCATGCCCCTGCTCCTGGGTTTCCCTTGGGGAGGACGGAGTCTGTTGCCCATGGAGTTGGAATGGGGCGCAGGGTCAGTGCTGGGGGTCTGTTGTTTTCGTAAGTACAAAGCCCACGCACGACGTGGGGAGCTGGAGAGGGCAGAGTGAGGGCGCAGTGGTGAGGCTGTCCCCCCACCCCTCGGTGACACTGCACGGCGTCTGCGAGCTGGCCACCTGCTCTGTGGGCCTGTGTCTGAAGTTCCCTCAGGACAGCCCTGGGAGTGAGGAGGGGGCTGCGGGCTGGCCGGCCAAGTGCAGCACGTGGTGTGTGACCGCAGGCTCGTCACAGCAGTACCTGGGCCAGGAGGAGTACTACAGTGAGCAGTACAGCCACAGCCAGGGCGCCACGGAGCCCATGAGCCAGCAGTACTACCCCGATGGTGAGTCTGGGTGCAGCGCTACTGCTGGGACCTGGTTTAGCTCTTGGGGCCACCAGAGTCAGCGGAGGGCCAAGGGGCCGTGCCAGCTGGGAGAGCAGGCTGTCCCAAACCCACCCACCACTGCCATGGAGTTGATTCCAACTCATAGCAACCCTCTTATTTTGACAGAGTGCAACTGCCCCACAGGGTTTCCGAGGCTGTCAATCTTTCTGGAGGCATTCTGCCTCCTCCTCTTCCCGCAGAGTGGCTGGTGGGTTCCGCCAACGTTGTAGCTAGTAGCCAAACGCTTCCAACTGCTGGGTCACCAGAGCTGCTTCAGAGCATCCACATCCCCCTGTAGGAGTGGGGTGCAGGTGGCGTCACCTCCTCTTCTGACTTCACAAGGGGAGGACAGTCGCCATCGGTGTCAGCCCCAAGCTGAGCCCCGTGAGGTGCGGTCAGGCCCGCCCCTGCCCTCCAGCCTTCTTGCCAGTCCTGGCACAGCCATCCCTCCTGTGCCCTGCCTCTCTGCCGGGTTGGTAATTTGTTGAACTAGCTACAGAGAGGTCATAGAGCAGACTCAGATGCTGGGGTCTGTTAGGGAAGTAATAGGCTACAGGCAGGATCAGGAGGGACTCAGGACACAGCTCTCCGGTCAGGACACCTCTTGTCAGCAGCATGTGCAAGCTGGCTTCTTATTGGCCCTCCACCTGCTGGCGCCTCAGCCCCTTGGCCTGGCCTCTGTCCTTCTCGGCCAAGTGTTACCAGCTCTTTAGCTCTGCTGACAAGTGCCCAGAGGCCGCCTGCTCTGCCCATCAGCCTCCTGCTCAGACGTGCTTGGCGCACTCGCTCGGCACGCTGGCATTCCCACTGTGCCGTCTCTCTGTCTCTCCATGCTCCTGGTTCTTCTCTGGCCACCATTCTCAAGTTACCGCTCCCTGTCTCTGGGTCTGGGAGGCTTTTAGCCATGGGACATGCTCCACTCCCATCTCTCCTTGATGGTAGCGAGGTCCCTCTTTCCACCTCTAAGAGGCTGATTTTAAGCCTACCAAGATGGCAGAACTGACCAATCCCCTCATTAGGGTTCCATACACTTTCTTTGCATGGGCCCACTCCC
The DNA here is from genome assembly GCF_000298275.1 of Orycteropus afer afer. Lineage (NCBI taxonomy): Eukaryota > Metazoa > Chordata > Mammalia > Tubulidentata > Orycteropodidae > Orycteropus > Orycteropus afer. Next base: position 2,053,984 of record NW_006922056.1, on the reverse strand, counting down.
ATAAGGGTGCAATGCACCTTCTTGGGTTTATTAGCAAGCTGTCAGATCCCCTTGGTGGACCACAGGCACCTCATTTGTATGGTCCCACCCAAGCATTTGGTGGGCTTTGCAAGAGTGCATGGCTAGAAGGACCATAGGAAGTTAATTCACAGCACTCCCTTGTTGGAGCACATTCAAAGATTGGGGTGAGAGCTGGGCTGACAGTGGGCAGTGCATGGTCCTAGAGAGCTTCTAGCACACTCCACTGCCGCCTGGAGCCCCTCGTTTTCCTTCCTGTTCAGCCACATCCCATCACACAGTGGTTCGGGAAGGCGGCCACCCTTCCACAGCAGCTTCTAACACTGGGCTCCCTGCCGTCCAGTTAATGCCACAGAGGACCTCCCTCAAGGATGTCACTTTCTGTCATCTTTAAGGAATCCCAGTCTTTGTGACATTTAACATGGTCCTCAAGGGTGGCTGGGACTTTGGAGAGTGAAGATGGGGCTCCCCAGAGAAGGCCACCTGGGCAGGGAGCACAGGCACGGCAGGCTGGAAGTGAATGGTGGGTAGGTGTTAGAGACGGCCATGAGGTGAGCGTCCCTGTAGCATGGTGAGTGACACAGGACAGGGCCCATGGTGGGTTCATGGCACCCGAGTGGATGAGGCAGGAGCAGTGGTGATGGCAGCTGTAGTTACTGGATAGCTGTCTTGGTCAGTCACTCTTCATACCAATTGCCTACATCACTGACACCTGCCTGTCAGAGCAGGAAACTGAGGTGTGGGGCTGGGAGCCACTTCCTCAGGGCATGGTCGGCCTGGGAAGTAGGGTTTGCCCCGGGGCAGTGTCACCTCTGGCTCAGGACTGGCCACAGAGCCTCTGCTGACCATAGCTCTCTGTCTGCCCACAGGCCATGGGGACTATGCCTACCAGCAGTCGTCCTACACGGACCAGAGCTATGACCGCTCCTTCGAGGAATCCGCTCAGCACTACTATGAGGGCGGTAAGGCACCAGGGACCCACGGGGGTCAGGGCCCCTCTGAGGATGGGCAGGGTCTGCCTGACATCAGCTTGGGTGGAAGCCCACAGAAGGACACGCAGCATGGGGTGTGCAAGCCGAGTTCACTTCCGGAAGCTGGAAATGCAGGCTCCGTGCGGGGACCCCCGTGGCTTTTTGTGCATTCACTATGTGAGGCAGGCTTTCCCTGGTCCCGCCACTGCTTGAGCTGACCTGCCCCCACCCTCACTTGCTGCTCTGAGCTGCCTGGCTCTGAATCCTGGCTCCTTCACGTAACTGGCCATGTGCCTCAGTTTCTGCATCTGTGAAATGGGACAACCCAGGTGCTTAGCTCACGGTGTTATGATGGGAATGCAGTGAGATCTCTGGACGGGGCTCTGAGCCCTCATGGCCCACGGTCAGGTTCCTTACATGCAGCTCCGAGCCCACAGCCAGGTTCCCGACACGCAGCTCCGAGCCCGTGTGGCCCACAGTCAGGTTCCTGACACACAGCTCTGAGCCCGAGGCCCACGGCCAGGTTCTTGACACGTACCATGTTTTCTCATTGGTGAGAGTGTTTTTCAGTAGTTGATCCGCTGGATGGTCCTTGAAGTCATGACATGGCTCTGGTAGATACAGTGTTGCCATCTGCACCTCTCAGTCCAGGTCTCCTTCTGGCATGGCATTGCTGTGCCTACTCTAGTCCTCAGTTGGGGGGCCCTGGCCCCAGCACCTGCCCTCCCCTGCTCTTCACTTTCCCAGTCGTATCCACTGCCGCCCACCTGCTCTCATCCACCTTCCTCAAATCTGTGCTGTGGGCGTGTTCAGTGTGTGTGTTAGTGTGCTAAAGCTGGTGGAACACAGTCCCACAAACCTGGCGGGTAAAGACGACAGAAATTCATTCTTGAAAGCCAAGAGTCACAGATCAAGGCGTCAGCGGGGCTGGCTCCTGGAAGCCTGCCAAAGGGGCAGGGAGGCCGTATCTTTTGACCTCCTCTAACCCCACAAGAGGAAGACAGATTCACCATCAGTAGCTGAAGGCTTGTTCCTGTGAGGCCAGACATGTTGCCTCCCTCTAGCGCTTTACCAACCGTTGCTCCCGCAGCACCCACCAACTCTCTGCTGGGTTCGATAATTTGCTGCAGTGGCCACACAGAACTCACAGATGATTGGGTTTATCAGGGAAGCACCAGTCTACCATTCAAGTTCAGAAGTGCACTCAGTCTCTGGCAGCCTGCAGTCTCACTCAGCAGCTGGCAGTCTCACTCAGCAGCCTGCAGTCTCACTCAGCAGCTGGCAGTCTCACTCAGCAGCCTGCAGTCTCACTCAGCAGCTGGCAGTCTCAGTAGCACACCGCTCTCTCAGGAGTGTGTGTCTCTTGTGTCTCTCTCTCAGCAGTATGTGTCTCTCAGCCACCAGTCAGACTTCTTCTGCTTCTAGGAGGGCTCCTTGTGAGCCTGGCAGAGTGACCACTAACCAATTCCAACATCAGAATTCTATCCACTTGAGAGAGAGAGAGAACTTTCCAGAAGACTGCTTTGTGCCACTCACAACAGAAATACCCCCAGTGGATAACTTTAACAATCAGGAGCTACTCAGTTGCTCATGGCAAATTCCACCATGGAGTTTACAAAGATTTATGGCTAGAAAAACCGTACTCACACTATGTAATTTACTACACTGCAAGGCCTCAAGGGAGGGCCCTTACCTTGCCCCTCCCCCAGCTCCTGGTGGCCCCCGCTCTGCCTGTCACCACACAGCGTCCTCCGTGTGCCACAGTGTCCACATCACAGAGCCAGTTTCGAGACACAGTCACACCCACAGATACGGGGGTTGGGATGTGACTGTTGCGGAACAAGTTCGGTCCATGAGAGTGTCACCAGGCTCTGTGTCGGTTGTCATATTAACTGTTTGGTTCATTTGGCTTCCCTTTTCTTTTTCTAAAATGATTACAAGCTGACGTGATAAAATCCTCAGTGCGCGGTGGGCAGAGACGCCAACTGAAGTACTGACGTGGTCCAGGGCTTCACAGGTGGCCTCCTGCAGCAGCCGCTCAGCTCAGCTTCTCCTTCCCTTCCAGGAAACCCCCAGTACAGCCAGCAGCAGGCAGGCTACCAGCAAGGGACAGCCCAGCCGCAGACGTACTCCCAGCAGCAGTACCCCAACCAGCAGAGCTACCCTGGGCAGCAGCAAGGCTACGGTAGGACCCCGCACGGCCACCCTGGGGGGGAATGCTTTTCAACAACTTTGTTGTGTAGGAGTGAGTTTAAATTTACAGAAAGTTGCAAGGTTGTACGGAGCATGCCTGGTACCTGGCCCCAGTGCCCCTACCATTAATGTCATGTGTAACCATACTTTGCTGTTGTGGCGACGGTGTCGTAGATGTCAGGTGTGACCTTGTTTTGCCGCTGCTGCAACGGCATTGGAGACATCGGGTGTGACTGCTACACTGTAGCAGCGATGGTGTTGCAGACGTCAGGTGTGACCTTGTCTTGCCGTCGCCACTACGGTGTCGGAGACGTCAGGTGTGACCTTGTTTCACCATTGCGGCGACAGTGTCGGAGACGTCACTTGTGACCTTTTGCTGTCGCAGCGACGGCTTTGGAGACGTTGGGTGTGACCATGCTTTGCTGTCGCAGCCATGGTGTTGGACACATCAGGTGTGACCTTGTTTTGCTATTGCCACGATGGCATTGGAGACAGGCCCAGGCCACAGTGGCATCTGTTGATCTGAACCCCGAAGCAACTATGTGTTTGCTAGTGCTGTGCATCTCTCACATCAGCCTGGACTAACATGGGACAGGGCCCGCCAAGGGTACCCTGTCTACAGGGCTGCGTCAGGACACCAGGAAGTGGGCAGGGGGCCAGAAGAAGGGTTGGGCAGAAAGGAAGACATCCAGTCTTACTAAGGTCAGTCATCTAAGCAAAGTGAAAGGCATTGGGCTCCCTGGGGCCTTGTCCCCACAGGCAGTGCCTGCCCCTCACCATGGCTGTGTTTGCAAGAGTCCCTCCCCCAGGGAGTCTCTCCCCATGTCTTGTCTCTGAGATGCACCTGGATGGGCTCAGTGCTTAGGACCTGTGCTCCCACATGGTGGCCATGCAGGTGACTGAGTTCAGAATGTACAACCAGGGCCTGTGTGACAACTGGCTTAGAGTGGAAGGTGTGGTGGCTCACGGGGAGCCAGGGTCAGCATGGGAGGTGTGGGGGCTCACGGGGGCCAGGGTCAGCATGGGAGGTGTGGGGGCTCACGGGGACCGGGGTCAGCACGGGAGGTGCGGAGGCTCAGACATGCCGGGGTCAGCGTGGGAGGCGCGGGGGATCACCGGGGGTGGGATCAGCGGGCTGTCACCAGACATTCACGTACAGTGCCTGGAACCCTTCTCCTGACTGGGAGTACATGCAGAAACTCCTCCACCAAGGCTCTGACAGGTGTCTGTGTCTGTACTCTGCCTGCGGGAGCCTCTCAGTGGGTGCCTCGCCCTCAGGCCCCCCTCCCACCGTGTTGAGGCCAGGACCTCAGATGCTGGGGGAGGGGCCTGTGGCTGAAGTCACCTGAGAAGCTTCTGACAAATTGGGCCAGGCTGCCCCAAGCAGAGGACATGGTCTCAGTTCTCAGGCGGGGCTGCAGGTGAGGTTTGGTGTTTGTTCAAGTTCCCCGGGGCTTCTGATGTGCGCTGAGGAAGGAGTGCTTGCCCCAGCCTTGGCCCAGCCATACCGGCCGTGACTGATTAAACAGCCATTCTGGATTCTTTCCAAAGCCTCGGCCTTAGTAGACACACTGTTAGTTCCTGACTTTAATGAAGTGCTGTGTTTACAGCAGCCACCGTTAAACTGGCAGAGGCTTGGTCAGCCCACTGCTCACCTGCTTCCAGGGCATGCAGGTGTGCAGAGGCACCCTGGAGCCACCTGCCCTGGGTCAAGGGCATCATCCCAGGCCTCACAGGGGCCCTGAAGGGCACCAGGCAGACTGGCCTGGGGGTCAGGTGGGGTTGGCGGAGCACTGGACTGTGGATTTCATGTAGCAGAAAGCCAGGTACCAAGTGTCTTAGAGATTTGCAAAGGGCCAAGAAGCCAAGTGTGTGGTCACGTGGCTCCTGCTGTCTCTCCTCAGGGCCTGCCCAGGGCGCCCCCGCACAGTATTCCAGCTACCAGCAGGGACAAGGCCAACAGTACGGAAGCTACCGTTCATCTCAGACGGGACCATCCGCTCAGCAGCAGAGGCCGTATGGCTATGAGCAGGCAAGCTTCCTGGGTGCTTCCCAGAGTGGGCGTCTGCCATGTCTTTCAAGATGCGGAGGCAGTTTCTGGTGGCTACGAGTGACAAGATGGGGCTGACACATTTCCAGGGCCCCTTCTGGAGCATTAATTCTGCACCTACCGGGCCTGCGCACTGCAGGCCCTCTCACCTCACTGTCCTGAACTCATCATCACCTCTGCAGGCGTGACTCCCTCATCCACTGGCTTATCCGTGTGACCAGCATTTGTGGAGGGCCTCCCTGAGCCTAGCCTCTGCCCTGAGCACCGGGTACAGTCATGGCCAACATGGCTGCTGTACTAGGGGCTCACAGCCCACTGAGCAGACCAGACGCTTTCCTGGGGCCAGGGGCTGGGGGCGTTCTCCCTCCCCTGCTGCTTCTTGTGGGTGTCCGGGAAACCTCACTGAATCAGTGGGAAGCCAGGGAGCCACCCCTTCTGTGGCCTCACTGGGCACACACCCTCACCCTCACTTGTTGAGTTCACATTAACTGAAATCGTTACCTTCGTCACTCCTTTCCTGTGCTAGCATGCTGGGGTGGTAGTGCCACGCATCTGGGGCTGTGGGCCCACCTTCCTCAGCTGCCCCGCCTTCCTCAGCCGCCCCTTGCTGTGGGGACCTCATGTGACTAAGCACTGTGTCCGACTGGCCAATGAGCCTCTGTGACCTAAGGGTCACAGCATTGGACTTTGAGGTCCAATCTCTGCACATAGATTCTGTACTGCTCGTGGGAGTGTGTGCATTTTTCCTCTCATCCTGGATGTTGGCCCTGGATGGCTAAGGGGCTCTTACAAAGTTCGCGCTCTTGAATGTAATGTGTCGTCCTCTCTTTCAGGGCCAGTATGGGAACTACCAGCAGTAAGGGACACGCATTCTTGTCAATGCCCTTGCAGCAGCGTGTCCATCCAGGGAGCAGATGGACCAGCAGCAGTTCTGATGAGCTGTGACCTTGGGTCCCCTCTGCCCAGCGCAGCATCTGCATGCGAAGCTCATTTCATGCGGGGTACGACGCCAGGTGTGCTGGCTGGCACAGGCTGGGCTGGAGCCATGTGACACATCCGGTGCTGTGTATAGGATTGTATGTTGATGTGGTGGAAAGGTGGTCCTTTTTATGTCCCCCTTCCTCAGCGTTCCTAGCTAGCTGTAGGGGTCATGTCATCAGAGTGCTGTGTGCCAGCAGTGGGAACGACCTAACCACCTCATCCATGTATCCACAGAGCAGACTTCAGGTCTGGTCTTTCTGCTCACGCTGTTGTCCCAACGCGGGGTGTAACTTCTCTAGCTGGCCACACTGCAACTTGACACACACATTCCTGAAAGCGGCCCCTTCTGTGCCACAGGGGCGCTTTTCTGTGTGTGGGGACAGCTCCTGTCACACAGTGCATTGGATGGACATGTGTTACTGTTGGAGACACTGTGAACAGTCAGTGGAGCTTGCTCATTACTTAGGTCTCATGCTGATTCTGGTTTTCCAGAAAGTCCCATGTTTTTCATTAAGAAGTAAAGAGAGAGAAATGACTGTGTTCCCAACAAAGATGAGTCCACAAAGGCAATGTATGGTTAGTGGGACAGGAGGAGAGTGGCCCAAGTGCCAGAAAGAACTGTCCCCCGGGTATGGGCATCAGAAGGGCCTCTGGCTTCAGCCCTTGTGTATCTGATGGTCCTTGCTGGGATTCAAGTATCTAATACACCCCACGCTAACTTTAGATGAATTGAAATATTGATACCCAATTTTCCAAACCGCTAGCAAGTTGTTTCTCTTATATTATTTCTTCCAGGACCCACTTGTTCAGATCTGCAAGCAAGCATTCCTTTTCCGTTAGGCATATCTGAAATGCACGTCCTATTTTTAGAAGGAGCCCCAATAACTTTACTGTGTCCTCCCTCATGAAAAGGTTTTATGTAGAGAAATTGGAGTAACTTTCACATTCCTAGGATGTTCTGGCCCACTCAGACACTGCACACATTCAAGAAGCTCACGTGAAGAAGTGTGATCAGAGGGAGACTGACGATCCCACTGTGTGTAGAGCGGATATCTGATCGACCTTTACTTGGATGATAATATCCACATTGGCCATGAACCCTTTAAAAAAGTAAGTGCTTCAAATAGACGTTGAGGTATTTCCGAGAACTACCAAGGGAATGCAAAAAATACCCGATTCTGGCTGTATGAGGCCTGCTGAAGACAATGCTTTTCTTTTATAAGGTTTATATTTTAAAAACAGAAAAGTAATTCTTTGTCCTGAGGAAGCTTGTGATTTACAGTTTGTGAGGCATGTGTGTGTTTTCCGGTTGAATTAACCCTGACGGCCTACACTGGAATATGGAAGCCGTTAACGTTTCCCACTGACAGATGGGGAACAGGCTCCGATGTAGGCCCCCAGCCCCACCGGTCCAGTGCACAATCCTGTTCTAGGTCACCGTCCCTACATTAAAAGGATGTGAGCGGTATTTTGTAGGCACACAGGTTTATAAAACTCTTAAAGGGCCTGACACATGTCGGTTTCCACATGGAATCATGGGGAGTTCTGAGTTGCGCAATGATGGAGGTGTGAGCAGCTTCACTTGGGGAGCCATCCCCCTCGTTTTTGTTCTTTTCCTTCTTGACAGTTTTCATATAACTAATCTGCGACCTTAACTGGGGACTATAATTTCCCATTGGAAATGTTTAACAATTTAGAGAACCGTGACAATACCATTTATTCTTATTCTTTCCAATCTGGGAATAGGCCTTTACTGTGGTTATGTTTTTATTTTTAACATTCTGTAGAAATACTTTTTGGGAAAAAAAAAACACTTTAAAAAAAAAAAAGTACCCTCAAACTTCCATCTGAAATGTCTTACATTAAGAATTTCTTGAATGTTGTATATGTATTTAAAAAAGCACTTTGCAAAATAGTTTGTACATTTATCTATCTCCTAATTTATACATGATTTTTGGTGTTAATATCTTCTTTTTTTGGTGTTAATATCTTTAACGATTAATAACAGAATGTTAAAGTGTTGTCCGTTTTCATGTAACACTATTGTGGGGACAGAGTGATGTCAGCCGTTCTTTTTCGTTGTCTTCTCTTCTGTAACATGAACGTTTGAAAAAGGCTTCAGCACGATGACTCGTCCAGGTAGTGTGGCTGATGGGGCTTGCATTTTATGGCTATGCAAGGCTAGTGGAGGTGCAAAGGAAGACTTGGAAATTAAAGCCCGTTCGTCCTCCTCTTGTCTGACATCCAACAAGTAGTGCATTTGAGAAATCATGACCACAAGTCCAGCAGCGCTGACAAATCCGTGTTGGTAGGCAAAAGCAATCCCGCTCGAGTTCACTGTCCACACACTGGTAGCCTTGGATATAGTGTATGGAAAATTACCCAGAACTCACGTGGAGAGCCGCCGGGAACTGGATGAGGGTGGAGCTCTGCCGGGATCTTCAGCCAAGCCTTCCCATGCCGTGAGTTGGAGACCCCAGGGCCTCCAGCTGTCCAGCTGAATGTCGGCGTCCGTGCAAAGTATACACAGAGGAAGGCTTTGCATTTTCTGTTTACAGTTTTTAGTCATCATTTCATTTCTATTTATTGAACAGGTCTAACTTGTTGTGAGTACAGTACATTTTTAGCCTTTTTGTTTAGAGTTTGGTGTATAAATCCTTTATGTTTTCGGTGTAATCTATTAATAAACTGGTTCTTCAGAAATCATGCCTGAAGTGAGCTCTTCCGGAGTTAACCACATTTGGGGATCAGCAAACCCCTTCAGTAGGGCCCTGGTCGACTGTCGGGGCCGCGACTGAGAATCCCCTTACAAGAGAACACCAGGCCGGTGGGAACGCACCCACAGGCTTCCTGGGCCAGGCGGACGCCATGGCGAGGACGAAGTGAGGCAGTGGCCTCCAGGACGTGGCGTTTCAGGAGGCTCGAGGCGCCCTTTCCGGAAGCGGCGCCCACCTCTCCCCGCCGGGCGCTGCAGCCTTCAGGGGTGTTTGGACGCCCCAGTCTCACACGGAACCTACAAGCCCTTGTACGTTGTGGCCGAGGGCGGAGCTGCCAAGCGCTCTGGTTGCGAGGCCCACCCCGACCAGCACTCGCGCACCATCCGGGATTCTGCAGCTCTCGCCCGGGTCCTCAGGTCTCTGCGCATGCGCGCCGGGAGGCCTTGCGCAAATGCGTCCGGAGGCCGGGGCGGGGCCACAGGAGGGGCGGGGTTGGCGTGTCTTGTCACACACCGAGCTGCCCCGGAAATAACCCTCAGCCTCCGCGAGCGAGTGACCCGGAAGCGATTCTTCCTTCCGAGCCGGTGAGTGCGGGCCCGCGGCATGCGGACCCTCGAGCCCGAGAGCGGGGACGGGTGGGTAGCCGGGGCCCACCGGGTTGCGCCAGCCAGCGTCTGCTGCAGTGACCGGGGCTGCCCGCTCGTACGTGGGCGCGCGGGCCGTCGACCGGGATTCGAGACGCCTGCACGATGTCCCGGCGACCCTCGAAACATCTCGCTCATTCTTCGTTTAGCAGTGAGCGACGGGGCCGCTAGTACCGGGCTGTCCTGGCAACGCAGCCCGAGCAGAGGCGAGTCCCGCCCGGTACGCTGCAGTCACGTAGCCTTTATTCTTCCAGCGCCAAGTCCGGGAGCCCGGGTCGCCGCCGCTCTGCCCAGCTGCTCCTGTGCTGTGCGTCCTGCGCTCGGGGGGCGCGTGCTGCAGGTTGGCGCGGGACCGGTGCGTCGCTGCTGACTCGCAGCCGCGGTTCACCGGAGCGCGCTTTCTTGGTGGTGGGCCAGGGCATTCTGGGTTTGCTACTGCGGCAGCAAAGGATGCTACCGGGAGAGCGTCGCGGGTGAAGCCCCTGCACCCGGGAGTCTGCAGAGTGGATGCCTATCCCCAGCGCGGGGGACAAGCTCCCAGTTAACAGTCCCGCTCTCGCTTAGAACTTGGAGGGTTTTTTTTACTTTCCCACACAAGGTATTTTTACGGTTAAAAACGAACCAAAACCCAAAGTCATTGCCGTGGAGTTGATGCCGACTCATGGTGACCGTATCGGTCAGACTAGAACTGCCCCAGAGGGTTTCCAAGGCTGGCCACCTCTTTCTCCCAGGAAGTGCCTGATGGTTGTAACCACCCACCATGTGGTCCGCACCTGAATGCTTTAACCACTGCGCCACCAGCGTGCCTTTTGTGGTTGAAAGTCTTTTCTTAATCACCTTACTGTAATTCTCCCACAAGGGTAGATACATGGATTTAAATGAAATTTTTTTCGTGTAAGATTCTAAGTAGTACTAAAAATGTTCTAGGTGTTTCTTTACAATTATTAGTAACATACAGTTGCACAGAAGTACCATACCAAGTTTGTTACTTGATTTGCACTTGAACCAGTTCCTTGCAAACACAGCTTCTCAGTGAAATGGTTGCTTCCCCCTTTGTTCGTCTCTCTGGGGTTGGATTTTCTGGGAAGGGTGGAAAGGTCTGTAACAGCAAGTGGAAGGGTGATCCCAGCATGCACCTTTAAATGAGGTATTCTCATTTAGACACACCAACCAAAAACCCACTGTGGCCGAGTCAGTGCTGACCTGGGCGCCCCTACAGAGCACAGGACAGCTGCTCCTGAGGTTTGCAGGCAGTCGTCTGTACAGACGTCCCCTTGGCAGCACGTCCTGAGGGGTCCTTGCCCTCTCATTAGGGGTCGTAAGGAATAAATGCAAGAATCTGTGGCTTAAGAAGAGGGTCCTGACAAGTCAGAACCTCAGACCAGTGGCCGTGGAGTGCGACCGCTTTATAGATCAACAACAATATTGTCTAATGTGGTGCCCTCACACCTTTACTGAGTGCTTTCCCAAGCACTTTTTTTTTTTTTTTTAACGTGCCGATTTCTGCAAAAATTGCTCAGGAAGCACCAAGAGTTGCCATGAGCCCTGTCCCACTGCAGAGCCCTCCTGAGACCAGCAGCTATATTGCTGGGGTCCATTGGGTACAATCGCTGCACCGATACTGACACATCGTTCTGACCCTCTAGAGTCCGCGTTTACACAAGCTGTTTTTCACAGGCCTGTGGGTTTGGGTGGATGCAGGTCGTGGGCCCTGTCATCACGGTGGGGTTCTGGCGTTTTCAGCACTTGTTTCCATGATTGTAACTTTCTGCTCGTCCTTCAGAGCCCAGCTTCCTCTCTTGTCCTCGCTCAGCACTGGGCTGTGCTGGGTGCTGTCGGGAGGGCTGGCCTGGGCTCTCACTGCACAGTACAGGCTAGTGCTGGCCCACAGGACTGGCGGTGAGGTCACGAAGGCTCCAACCTGCACATCCCGTCCAGTAGCCACTCACCACGTGGCTCTGAGCACTTGATATGTGGCCAGGGCCCTGATGAACTGGAATTGTACCTAGTGAAAATTGGACCATGCAGGTCACACCTTCCTGGAAGGTGATACACAAACCAGATACACCATGAAGCAGCTGACTTCATGGTTTGCTGCCAAGAGAGCCCCAAGCTGTCTGAGCAGACACTGGCAGGCAACAAGGAGGCGGACCAGATCACGCACGGCCCTGAGCTCGGGCCTGGGTGGCTGTGGGGTGTCACCTCTGCAACGGATGGCCCTCGGGTGTCATGTCGCCGGCATTGTGGACTCTCGTGTGTGGGGAGGGCGGCCTGACTCCAGTGGGCCTGGTGCTGGACCTGCTTGTCCCGAGACGGAGGAGTTGCGTCCCCTCTGAACGACCTCTGTTTCTGCACCCTGCCCTGTACCTCACAGCTCTGTGACTTTGGTAAGTGGCTGCCCCTCTCTCTGCGCTGGTGGTAAAGATTCGTGTTTTAAATGTGTGCACTGCTTTTTAGGGCAGCTGTCGGTCACAGACACCTGTGCAGACAGTGCACCATTCCGGTCTCCCCTGGGGTTGACACCTTGTTCCTGTGGGACAGCAGTTGGTGGGCTGATGCTGGTTCACTTGTCAGTAACTGAGGTCCGTGGTCTCCCTCGGGGTTCCCTGATGTGTGTCATCAGTCCTGTGGGTTTGACAAATGGGTAATGTCTGCACACCATGACAGTGTCGCACAGAGCACTCCTGTCGCCCTCACGATGCCCCATGCCCCACCTGTGTGCGCCTGCCTGGCTCTGGACGGGGAGGGCGCTGATCTCACGGCCTCTGTGGCTCACACCTGGGGCTTCCTTAAACGGGCTTCTTTCACTCAGCACGTGTCGCTGTGGTTTGTGCTGTCAAGTCGAGCCCACGTGTGTGGAGAGCTGCACAGGGTGTTCGAGAGCTTCTGGAGGTAGATGCCAGGCTGTGTTTGGAGGCACCCCTGGGGGGACTCGAGCTGCCAGCCTTTTGGTGCTCACCCGCCTGTGCCACCCAGGGGCACCACTTGCCACCCAGGGACACCATTTAGCAACGTTTCAGGTTCTCGCGTCTTTTTGTGCCTCCATAGCTTGTTTCTTTTTATGTCTGATGCTACCACCCCCTCTCGATAAACCATGAACGGCTTTGTTTATCTGTTCACCTTTTGACGGACATCTGGTTACTTCCAAGTGTTGGCCGTTAAAAATAGAGCTGCTATAAACGTCTGTGTGCCTGCGTGCAGCCGGCACTCAGCAGGGAAGGGAGGAGCCCCCACACCACCCAGAGTCACCCGGGCAGCCTCGTGGGCGGGGATGGCGCGAACGGCCGGGCACGGGGAGAGGCCTTCACGCTTGCTGAGCACGCACGTGTGCTGGCCCCGCGGGCAGTGCCTCAGGAGTGAGCGCACCGTGTATGCTGTGCGGATCAGGGGACTGAGGCGGGGCGGGCAGGGAGGGTGAGGCAGGCGGACGCGGGACAGGTGGGGCTTCAAGGGGGCGGCACAGTGACTTTCCTGGCCACGGTGCTGGGTTAGTGGCTCGAGTCCAGGGGCCCAGTCCCCGGTACCATGATTTGCTGCCCTTGTCGTCCAACTTGACAGCCCCCAGCACTTGAGTCACGGGAGTCTTGGTTTGTGAGAAGTTTGACTTGAGGGCACATTTGCTTTCTCAGATTTTCACGGAGCAGGTGTTTGATGTTCTGGGGGGAGCGTGCCAGGTGCTGCAGAGCTCCCTGGTTCTCACCCTCCCGCCCCACGGAGCACTCAGGCTGAGGGGCCCTTCACAGTCCTAAGCGGAAAGCGGTAGAGAAGGTGGGGCCCGTTCGTGCCTTTGGAAATGTTGCCCGGTGATCGCAATGATCATTTTCAATCTGTTTGAAAAATGGTTAAAATTCCAGGAACGCTACCATACAGAATAAGAACGGTTTTCTGAGAATATAATTTTAAAATTTGGAAAAATAAGCATAAAAGGGTTCTGTTTTACTTTTTATATTTTGTTTGTTTTATTATAAAATAAGTGAGTGCTTAGTACAGAAAAAACATAAGAAAAACTCAGAAACGACGCCTTAGAAAAATACATAAACAATGCCCACAATCCCATAAGCTCCGAGCCGCCACGATTTGATTCCCTGGGGTCTGTCTTTCTAGCCCCTCTGGACCCGCCCTTAAATGAGACGATGCCAGGCATGGTGGTGATCTGTATTTAGCACAACCATACAGCATTTCAAGACCGCTTTTGCCATTCAAAGCATTGTCACGAGATGCGTACATAAAGACTGGATCTCGTACATGCCCCGTATCCATGATGCCCTCCCAGGGTCCCTCCTGTATCTTACCCCTTTCATAACCACTCCCCCACCCCACCCAACAAGGGAAGGGAAAAAAACCCGTCTCACGCTCCTCTCTGGATTTTTTAGGTTTTTGTCCAGGTTTCAGTTCAGCTTTTTTGTTCAACTTTATCTTGACAGGTGACCATGGTACCTGCCAGACTTTTCTCAGCAAGGTGGCTGACGGCATTGCAGGGTGTGGGGCGTTGGGCTCCAGCCCCCAGGGCCACCCTCCAGCCCAGCCAGCTCCTCCTGCTGGAACCTGCTCCCAGGCTCCTCTCGGTCAGCTGTGCCAACTGTGCCAAGCGCCAAGGGTCCCCTCAAAAGAAGCAGCTTTCTGAAAAAAAGCTGGTAAGAATTCTAAACTGAACGCCTCTGCCCGCAGTTTCCCTCAGGATTCTCACTATCTCGTCCCCATTTATTCTGGTGACCATACTGAAGGAGCACATGGACCCATACACAAGTGATTCCGACCCACAGCGCCCCTAGAGGACAGAGTGGAACTGCCCACAGGGTCTCTAAGGCTGTCAATCTTGACAGAAACAAAGCCCAAACCACACCCACTGCCTGGAGTCCATTCCTACTCACAGCGCCCCTGGAGGACGGAGTGGAAGCTGACTGCCTCATCTTCTGTGGTGCGGCTGGTGGGTTCCAACCACCAGCCTTTCAGTTAGCAGCTGAACACTTAACCACTGTGCTACCAGGCTCCTTGGAGCACATGTACCTTCTTGAAAATTGTGAAGTGAAGGCCTGTGGGTGTTGAATACTGGGTGTTATTAGCACCAAGGTGGGTGGGGCATCCCACATGCACGGCTGGTGTCCTGCCCTTTGCCAGGTGGGGTATCCCACTTGCATTGCCAGTGTTCTGCCCTTGGCTGGGCGGGGTACCTGGGTGTTCTTGTTTTACCAGAGCATCGTGTTTGAAACATAAACTATCTTTGACTAAAGGAAATGTAGATTTATGACCTGCTTTGTTTCCTTCTAAGGAATTTTGCTTACATAGTTGTTAAGTGTTCAGCTGCTAACCAAAAGATTAGCAGTTCAAACCCACCAGCCACTCTGCTGGAGATAGATGCAGTTGGCTTCGGTGAAGATTGACAGCCTTGGAGACCCTGTGGGCAGTTCCACTCTGTCCTCTAGGGGCGCTGTGGGTCAGAATGGACTCCAGGCAGTGGGTGTGGTTTGGGCTTTGCTTCTGTGAAGATTGACAGCCTTGGAGACCCTGTGGGCAGTTCCACTCTGTCCTCTAGGGGCGCTGTGGGTCAGAATGAACTCCAGGCAGTGGGTGTGGTTTGTAAATGCAGGCATTTGAGATCAGCATTATTAGGGCAAATGATCCTATTTTCTCCATTTTTGTGGAAAAACTTTGGCAGCAGACAGTATATTGAGTCACATAATGGCGTTTCCACGTGGCTTCTGTCTTCCCCAGAAGGAAAGAACAGGAGTTTCCCTGTGGGATGACGCTTGTCTGATGGAATTTTTTCTATCAGGGTGAACCTTTTATTTAGTTTTAAATTTGTACCACTTCAGCCATCTTTCCGCGTACAATCTGATGACCTTACTCCCATCCACCATGTTATGTGGCCATCACCCCTGTCTGTTTCCGCGGGTTTTCATCTCCCAAACAGAAACTCAGCCCTGCGGTGTACCCCGCTCCCTGCCCCAGCCTCAGGGGCCCCTCTGGAGCTCGGCTCACTATGCCCTCTTCGCCTCCGGTTCTCTCATGGACGTCAGATTACCTGCGTCTGTCAGGGTGACTAAGGGCCACTTGGCTCACCATCAGGCACTGTTTGAAGTTGTGATTCATGGTTCTTCCGTGTGGTGGTGCCAAAGAATCTTAAAATACTTGTGCGTTTTCTAAAAATAAAAAATAAAAGGCAGCAGCATTTAGGAAGTGGTTGCTGGGAAGGCGGCTGCCTGGGCGCTGGTGGGCGTCCGGCTGCGCGTCTCGCGTCCGCGTGTCTGGAAGCAGCCGCCACCCTCCAGACACTGCCTCCTGGGGCCTCGGACATCAGAACTCTTTATAGAACTGGTTAATGCCTACTAACTAGCTGGATAGTTCTCATCTTAGCTAGCTTGTGTCTAACTTACGCACCTGGAGGAAAATTGACCATTGAGAAGAGGCTGTTTGTAGCCTGGCATTTAAAAACTCCACTGTTGGAGGCTGGCCACAGAGACCACGCTTTTTTCGAGCTCACACGTGACGATACCCCGGAAGGCTTCCTCTTGCTCTCTGTTGGCCCTAAAGGACGAGGACTCGGGTCCACTGGCCAGGACCGTTATTTCAGTATCTTCTGTCTGAGGAAGCAGCCAGAGAGACGTGTTGTGGACACAGATCCTGCTATCGCTGGGTTGGAAACCCCAACCCCGTGAGCTGCAGCGTTGGGTCCTGTCCCGACGGATGCTCGTGCCCTGCAGGAAGGATTTTGTCTCTGGGTCTTAGTTGTTGTTGTTGTTATGTGCCGTCGAGTCAGACCCGACTCATAGCGACCCCTCCTTGGGTTTCCAAGGCAGTATCACTAGGGAAGTAGATTCCCCATCCTTCTTTCCGAGGAGTGGCTAGTGGGTTTGAACCACCAGCCTCCTGGTTAGCAGTCAAGTGCCTTAGGCACTAGGCTACCAGAGCTCCCTTGGGTCTTAGTAGGGCTCAGCAAGTACAGTGCCCCCTTGTAGATAGAAGAGGCCCAGGTAGACGGGGGTTAGGCCCCGGGCGGGGTTTTGTCATGGTTACCTCTGCTGTTTTGGGAACGCACACGGCACAGCACGTACCAGGGCAGTGGTTGTGCCGCACACAGCCCAGCAACACTGGTGGCATTCTTCGAGTTGTACAACCACGTCACCCTCCTTTTCCGAATCGCTCCTCCCCCGTTGACGGAAACCTGTGCCCTGCCCCAGCTTCCTGCTGCCCTTCAGGCTGCTGCTGTCGCTGATCCCACAGCGACAGGTCTGGGAGGAGCGTGCTGCTCGAGAGGCAGCCGGGCCACGCTGGTGAAGCTCGGTTCCTGTGTAGTCGTAGGAAGACGTCGGGACGGTTGTGGTTTGGGGCTTCAAGGTGATCGCAGGGCAGTAGGTCCAGAGGTTCACAGAGAGCATCTGAACTGTCGGTGACACTGAGGTGCCCTGCGCTCTTGACAGAAAAGGTACTTCGTGGATCACCGGAGAGTGCTCGTCCGCGGGGGAGACGGGGGCAACGGCGTCAGCTGCTTCCACAGTGAGCCTCGGAAGGAGTTTGGAGGCCCTGATGGTGGCGATGGAGGCAGTGGTGGCCACGTCATCCTGAGAGGCAGGTGCCCAGGGGCCTTGGGCGGGGCCAGTGTCCGGCGTCTGGGTGCGGGGAGGGTCGCCCTGAGAGGCGGGTGCCCAGGGGCCTTGGGCGGGGCC
>NW_006922056.1:2020615-2035914 GCF_000298275.1 Orycteropus afer afer | reverse complement strand
GGTGCCCAGGGGCCTCGGGCAGAGCCAGTGTCCGGCGTCTGGGTGCGGGGAGGGTCGCCCTGAGAGGCGGGTGCCCAGGGGCCTCGGGCAGAGCCAGTGGCCGGCGGCTGGGTGCGGGGAGCGTTGTCCTGAGAGGCAGCGGCCTGTGGGGCGAGGCCGGTGTCTGGCGACTTGGGGGTCACAGTTCCCCATCCGTCCCTGACATGACTGTGAAGTAAATGTGGACACATGGGCGTGATTTTTACCCTGTGGGCAGTCGTGTCTAATTGATGCCCCGAGGCAGCATTGAGCAGCTCTTCTGGGAGAAGTGTAAGAATTTGGTGCAAAGACAGACCAGGTTGCCGGCTTCATCATACGTGCTCCTCCTTCCCTCCGTGTTGCCACGCGCGCTTTAACGTTATAACTGAATGCAGAGAACACTGTGCAGATGGTTCCGGAAGGCGAGTGAGGGTTCTGCTCTCCTTCAGTTGACAGGCAAGTCAAGTCTCTGGCCTCGGTCCTGTCTCGATACCAGGGTTTCCACGGTGACGATGGTGGCAGGAAGAACTGCTTTGGAAGGAACGGTGATCCCCTGTACATCCAGGTGAGCCGTTGGTCCTGCTCCCATTGTTGTAGGCCGTCTGGCACCTCGGCCTTCCACGGTGTTACTCAGAGGGGGCCCTCTTCATGGAAACACGGGAAAAGTAAACAGAGACTCGGGCAGACAGGTGGGGGCCCTAACAGACCCCTAGGCGGTGCCCTGACGCGGACCCCCAGGTGGGCTTTTGTGCTCAGTTGCACTGCGAGCATGCAGGGTCTGGTCTCGGGCTGTGAAAGGGTGCTCTTCAGGTGGGAGCCCACCGAGTCCCCCCTCTGCCTCCTGGGCCCGGGCAGCCCCGCCTCGGCCGCTGTAGCCCAGCCTCACAGCAGCCCCAGGAGCCGGGGGCTTCTTCTCCCAGATGGTTGTCAGCCTCTCCTACGATTCAGTTCACGCAGACTCCCAGGAACACAGCTTCCACGGCAGCCGTACTGTTTGAAGGGAGTGCAACAGCGCGTGAGGGGGGCCTCCCCTGGGCTTCGTAGCTGCGTGATGGGCGGAACACAGCCAGCCCCCTTCCCCGTCCCCAAACAGGTCGGTACAGAGGAGCCGTCCAAGCCGTTCCTCTCGTGCTCTTCCTCCGGCTTTGCTGCAGGAGTGACTTCAGGTGGGTGCTACCTTCCTGGTGTGGCCCTCAGACTGTCAACGCTCACCCTTCCAGGTCCCTGTGGGCACTCTGGTCAAGGAGGGAGAGGACACCGTGGCGGACCTCTCTCGCCCAGGCGAAGAGTACATCGCTGCGCTTGGGGGCGCAGGGGGGAAGGGCAACCGCTTCTTCCTGGCCAATGACAACCGCGCACCTGTGACCTGCACCCCCGGGCAGCCCGGCCAGGAGCGGACCCTCCTCCTGGAGCTCAAGATGGTGGCCCACGCTGGGATGGTGGGTGTCGTCACGCCACTCCCATCCCCAGTGCTTGAGAGGGAGGAGCACCAGGCCCCTGCCATCCCCAGGGAGAGGAGGAGCTGCCCCTGAGGTCGGCTCGGGCTCCCCCACTCACCAAGGGCTGCCCTCCTCCACTGTGATGGGCTCATGGCCATGAGTCACCTCCTCCCACACCCCCGTCCCCAGGGCTGCCCTTGTCTGCACCATGATGGGCTCATGGCTGTGGGTCATCCCCTCCCACACCCCCGTCCCCAGGTCTGCCCTCCTCCACTGTGATGGGCTTGTGGCTGTGGGTCACCTCCTCCCACACCCCCGTTCCCGGGGCTGTCCTCCTCCACTGTAATGCGCTTGTGGCCATGGGGTGACTTTTTGGAATCATGGGGCCCACACTCCTTGTCTCCAGGTTGGCTTCCCCAACGCCGGGAAGTCCTCACTGCTCCGAGCCATCTCCAACGCGAGACCTGCCGTGGCCGCCTACCCATTCACCACTCTGAAGCCCCACGTTGGCGTTGTGCACTACGAAGGCCACCAGCAAGTGACAGGTGGGACTTCCACCACATCAGGTGGCCTGAGCCAGGTGATGGGAGCAAGCCAGGAAGATAAGCGGTGGCTTCCTTGTTATGACATACTGCTTCTCTTGGGTGACAGGGCACACTGCTCCCTGTCAGGTGAGGCTTGAGCTTTGCTCCCGCTTCTTCCCTCTGGAATCTGTGGGCTCCTGTTCCATCGGGAGTCAGCTTCCCCTCAGAGAGCATTGTTCTTGTCCCACCTTCCTCTGCTCGGGTGGACGATGGTGGTCGTGTCACGTTTTATATCAGTGAAGCGCTCCACCGGGATTCGGCGCCCCTCACATCATCCTGTCTCCCCTTTTCTGGGTCGCTCGGAGCTAGCCAGACTGCGCTGTCCGTGTTGCCTGTGAGAGCACCGGCAGCGTGCCGGTCGCCCCAGCTCTACAGCGTGTCTGGTACTGCAGAGCCGTGATGCACGCTGTCAGCCCGCCCACGGGCCCCTGACGTCAGAGTCGTGCTGCTTAGCTGCCCTCCTGTTCTCAGAAGGACAAGTCTTAAAACCCCGGAAAAGGGTGCCTGCAGCCTTGTGCTCCAGGCTTCTGTCCAGGCTCAAGGTGGAGGGACGTCGGCAGGGTGTGGAGGGGCCACGGTGTGACCCTGTGCCGTGTCTCCGCCCACAGTGGCCGACATCCCCGGCGTCATCACGGGTGCACACCAGAACCGCGGCCTGGGGTTCGCCTTCCTGCGTCACGTCGAGCGCTGCCGCTTCCTACTGTTTGTGCTCGACCTCTCGGGGCCTGAGCCCTGGGCACAGCTCTCAGATCTCAAGTGTGAGCTGGAGAAGTACCAAGAAGGCCTGTCCGAGAGGCCCCACGTGGTCGTTGGGAACAAGATTGACCTCCCCGAGGCCAGAAGCCACCTGCCCAAGCTCCTGGGCCGCCTCGGGCGGACACTCATCCCCCTGTCGGCCACCACCGGGGAGAACCTGGAGGCACTGCTGGTGCGCCTGAAGGAGCTGCGTGATGACCATGTGGACTCCGAGCGGGCACTCAGCCACCGACCGCTCTGCTGGTAGTGTCTGCCCAGGACAGAGCCGCTGGTGCCAGCGGGCACAGTAGGGTGTGGGCACCAGTGGAAGCCTGAGGATTTCCCAGGTTGCTGCCTGAATAAATCACAGAATGCAGTGGACGTGTGCGAGGAGGCGCCTGGCGGGTTGTCCAGGGTCGGCCGTTGGTGCCTGTGTCTTCCCTGGTTAGCCTGGGCTTGCCCCTTAGTGCACCCCTGCCCTCCAGGCCAGCGTCCCTTTGGTACCAGCATACGCTGTACCACCTGCCACCCACTCCGTTCACAGCACTTCCCACCGCCGTGGCCCTCGCTGGGTAATTGCTGAGGTTGGACTCATTTGTGTTAATTAATTAGCAGGGGACCACAGTGCTAAGTGATGGTGTAAGATGCTAAGAATGCACGCTCACAGCTGAACTAAGCAGAGGCTGGCGTGGGCCCGGCCACACTTGGGCCTTGACCACTGTCCCTTTGCATCTGTGACATGGGGCCTCTAGGTCCACTCCCCACCTGGTGGGCTCATCACCAGCTGCTCCTGCGGCTTGGCAGGCCGGGTCTGCATGGCAGTCTGGCTGCAGGTGGGGTGAGGACATTGCCACGACTCCATGCAGGGCTTGGGGGACGGGCCGTCCTTGCGAGTGGCGTCTGCAAGGCAGGCAGGACAGCTCCTCCCCGTGTGCTCAGACTCCCACAGGAACCGGACGTGGACTTCACAGCCGAGTGCCCCCAATATCCGGGTGGGCGCGCCGTGGTGGCTCAAGCCTCAGCCTCCGCACCACGTGATGAACTCGTGGGACGGGGACCCTCAGCCCCGTTCACGCCTGGCTGCACCGAGCACATGGGGTGGGGCTGGGCCGGGTCTCCATGCACACTCCCCGCACAGTCCAGGAGGGGACAAGTGAAGGGTCTAGACGAGCGTCCTCGGGAGGACTCGGCCATTGGGTTTGGCTCATCCCGGGGCTGGAGATGCCCTGCAAGTCCCCTGCTGGGGCTGCAGTCAAGACACAATGGCCAGGCCCCCGCCCGCCAGCCAGCGCCCGGCTCCCTATCTGGAACAGCTTGGTTTTGATCTAACATCAAATCTGAGACTAGAACAAGGCAGTCCTCTTAGCCGGAGCTTGGTTTAATGTCTTATAATTTCAAAGGTCCTGCGTACATCACTCTCAGGCCACCTCAAAGGGTTTTGTTAACATCAGACCAGGCTGAGTGTGCGCTAATTACCTTGGCTTTCATCCTTGGAGCTGGGTCACCCACCACTATGTGACCTGCGGGAGTGGGAGTATGAGACAGCCATGATGCCCCTCTCCAAGCCACTCCAGCCCGCCCTCCCTGCTCCTCGGCCCCGGCCCTCCTGCCCCGGCCCGCCCTCCCCGCTCCTCGGCCATGACTCTTCTGTCCAGTTCTGGCCCATGTGATTCGCCACTTGTTTGCTGGCCATCCACTTGGCTACTGTGAAGGGTGTCTCCCTGTGCCTTGTTATGTAACCATCAGACGTGGATGAAGACTCAACCTTCTCTCTTTCTTCTGCTTCTGTATCACAGCAGGGCCACCCCAGCCCACACCTGCTGGTGCCACCGCTGAGGACCAAGCATCCAGTGACCAGTGGTGGCAACACTGGGCGGGCAGCACACCCACAGGGCCCTCCATCCAGCCAAGTGGGGTGGGGCACCGTGACCAGGGTCTCACCCTTGTTCCACGAGGGAGCCCTTACTCAATGCTTTCATGCTGCTGGGACTGAGCCTTCGGGCCTGCCGATCTCCCGCACCCCCAGAAAGTGTTGGCCGTAACGTTAACGTTGATCTCTTGCTCACGTACCACCCAGTTAGGTACAGGGGACTAATTCCTGTGGGTCCTGTCTCTCCTCTGTTGTAGGGACAGAAATGTTGACATCTTTTCTTGAATTGAGATATGGTTTCCATACCAGAAACCTCACTGTTGAAAGTGGACAACTCGGGTTTCTAGTGTGTGCACAGGCTGTGAGGCCCTCTCCACTGTCCGTTCCCGGCACATTCTCACCCCAAAAGGAGGCCCTGGCCCCACCGGCAGGACTTCGTGCCCCAGCCACCCCGAGTCTGCTGTCTCTGGGTCTGCCCGTTCTGGGCCGTCTGCAAATGCTGTCACAGCAGGTGGCCCTTTGCATAGGCGGGGCAAGGACATGGGGAGGCTGGGCACCCTGGCAGGCTGGACCAAGGGCCTCCGGGAGAGGCCATCCGTGATCCAGCCCGTCCACCTTCCCGGCTTGCCCTGCCCCTAGTCCCAAAGGAGAAGCAGGGCCTGCTGTCAGCAGAAGGGGCAGTGAGGGCCGCCCCGAGGCCCCCCAGCGAGACATCTTAGCGCAGCTGGGTGTGCGTATCCGCTGAGCAGGTTCCGTGGTGCCTGCTCTGGAGAGGAAGGCGAGGTGGCCCTGAGAGCTGGGGGCCCCGGGGGGATGAAGCAGGACGCCAGCACTGACGGCCCTGTGGCCCTGAGCAGGTCACTCAGCTGCCCTGCACCTCGTGTCTGTAATGGGGGGCGATGGTGCCTACTTGGTGGGGTTGTTGAAGGGCAAAATGGGTTCAACAAGAAGAGCTCAAAAAGCATCCTGAAGCAGGCCCACAGCGCCCCTAGAGGACAGAGTGGAACTGCCCACAGGGTCTCCAAGGCTGTCAGTCTTCACAGAAGCAAAGCCCAAACCACACCCACTGCCGTGGAGTCCATTCTGACCCACAGCGCCCCTAGAGGACAGAGTGGAACTGCCCACAGGGTCTCCAAGGCTGTCAGTCTTCACGGGAGCAGATTGCCAAGGTCTTTTCTCCCTCAGGGCAGCTGATGGGCTTGAACTGCCAACCTTTTAGTAGCCAAGTATTTCACCAGTGTGTCCCTAAGAATCCTTTCCTGAAGCGTAAACCCCAAACCCAAATCTGTTGCCATCAAGTCAAACGCTGACCCACAGCAACCCTGTAGCATCGGAAGTGTTGAATGGGTGCTGGGCTGCTGCCCCTGGAGTCTGAGTGTTCACTCCTGGGGCCCCCGCTGCCCTTCCCATGCGGTCACCAGGCCCAACTCAGGCCTCGCTCCTTCCCTGGTTAGTCCCATGGTCTCCCTGACGACTCTGGCCCTTGGACCTGTCCTCTTGGAGCTGAGTTACCTGCCACCCTACCCCAGCTGGCCCCTGATCCCTCCCCCAGGGCCCCCAGCCCTTGGATGTCCACACCCTGGTGCTAGACATAAATGCACCATGAGGCCTGGGGAGGGGACCAGGCCTTGTTACCAAGGCATCAGGAAGGGAGGGGCACTTGACCCCCCTTTTACAGAAGGGGGAGGAGCTATTGTGGGCCCAGGGGACTTTCCTTCCCACCGACAGATGCCAGATCCTGGCTCCTCCCTACCCCTGAGATGATGAGGGAGGCGGAGCGTGTCCCTTCCAGGTGCTGGGGCCACCACAGGCCCTGGGGTTCAATGACAGGTGGGAGGTGGTGGCATCCATGCTGAAGCAGCTACCTGTGTGGCCCACAATAGGACCCTTTCAGTAATGACAGCACTTCCTGCCTGCAGGGCTGGGGAGCCCCAGTGATGTCCCCCTAGCGCCCCCTGTTCTGCAGAAGGAAACTAGCCCGGAAGCCCCATCTGGACTTGGACTCTGGTGGGACTGGCGTGGGAGGCTGGCATCCCTTCAGACTGCCTGGCTCTGAGTCCTGGCCTCACATGGACCTGCTGTGTGGGCCAGGGCTGTCCCCACCCGCTGATCTCAGTTTCACCTGTGAAACAAGGTGTTGGACTTGTTGCCCTCCAAGTGCCCCCGACCTGGCTGGGCCCCTGGGTGGTAGGAGCTGAGCCTCCAAGGCCCCACCTGGCTCATGTCTACTTGTCCCTCCTCTGCCACCAGCTAACTTGGCAGGGCTGCTGCTCACAGCTCCCTGAGCCAAGACAACTGGGTATACAGTCAGTGCTCAATAAGTGCTTCACTTGCATTCAGCAGGAACACATCTGACCCAGAGGCTGTCCTGAGCCCCTCCTGCCCCACGCCCACCACACAGCACGCAGAGGGTGGGGCTGTCCTACAGGGGTGACCCTGGAGTCACGTCAGATCCCACCTCCCACTTCTGTTGAAAGTATGGCCACTGCTCCCCTATCAACAATCTAAGAAGGACCAGCACCCCTTGTGGGGCATCCATAGGGCATTCAAAATTAGCCATCCTGGTGCCCACTGCACCCTCCCATAGGTATCCGGGGTAGGGATCTTTGCACCCTGTCCCCAGCCACAGGCGAGGCGTCGGGGAGACAGTGGCCAGACAACCACAGGCCCTCCCACCCCTAGCTGTTGGAGCCGAGGCTGGGAGATCAGGCCTGGCTATAACCATACCAGCTGTCTCCTTGTCATATCCCTGGGTCCCCAAAGGTAACGTCAGACACCTTGGCTTCGTGCAGGAGGATGCAGGAGCCTGCTGCGCATCCTGAGCGCTCAGGTTGGAGGGACAGCACATCCACATTTTTGCAGCGTTCTGTGGCTGGCGCCGTATGTGTTCTCTAAGACAACAGACTTTCTCTGTAGCTCTCCTCACTTCCTTCTGAGCCCTCACGAGACTGCTCTTGACATCCATGCCTCTGCCAACAGTCTTGTCAAGGCACAGAGGCCCCTCCTGGTCTGCCTTCTGCGGGACACCACACTCTCCCTAGCATATACCCCGGGCCTCTGCCCAGTGGGCGTGTGTTAGGGAGTGATGTGTGTCCCAAAATACACCTGTTGTCAATCCATTTGGGAATGATTTGTCTTTCTTATGCTAATGAGGTAGGATTAGCGTAGGGGGCACCTTGAGTCAATCTCTTGAGATCGAAAGAGATTAAACAAGCAAGCGAGGAAGCAGAGACAGAGGAAGAGAGACGCCAACCACATGAAGACAGCCCAGGAGCAGGAGCTCAAAGCGACAAGGACCTCCCCGAGAGCCGGCAGGGAGAAAGCCTGCCCCTAGAACCAGCGGCTCGGACTGCTAGCCTCCTCCACTGTGAGAGCACGCATTTCTGTTTGTTAAAGCCACTGTGGTGTTTCTGTTGTAACAGCATTAGACGACTAAGACAGAGTTTGGTACTGGGAGTAGGGTGCTGCGGTAACCGATACCTAAAATGGGGATGTGGTTTTGAAATTGGGTAATGGATAGGATAGAGGCTGGAAGAGTTTTAAGATGGTATTAGTGAAAGCCTCGATTGCCTTGACAAGACTGTTGGCAGAATCATGGATGTCAACAGCAGTCTGGTGAGGGCTCAGAAGGAAGTGAGGAGAGCTACAGAGAAAGTCTCTGTCGTCTTAGAGAACACATATGGCGCCAGCCACAGAACGCTGCTAGAAACGTGGATGTGAAATGTGCTTCTGCTGAGGCTTTAAGAGGAAATGATGAACATACAGCCTTATCCACTGCTGGTGGGAATGCAAAATGGCACAGCCATTGTGGAAAACGTTGTAGCAGTTCCTCAAAAATCTAGAAGTAAAACTACAATCTGAGCCAACAATTCCACTCATAGGTATGATTGGACAAGAGAGGTAAGGTGATGCTTTTTATGCTGTGGCAAAGAGCTTGGTGGAAGGTAGAACTGGTGGTGATGAGCTTGGATAACTGGCTGATGAGATTTCTAAGCAAGATCTTACAGGGGCCACATGGTTTCTCCTTGTTGCTTATAGCAAAATACAAGGGGAAAGAGATGGACTTAAAAACGAACTGTGCAAAATGAGAACAGAACTTAAAGATTTGGAAATTGCGTTGTACAAATTAAGGCTATGTGTCCTAGAATTTCCACCAAGGATGTGCTATGCAATCTTTTGTTAAAGAGATCAGCCTGTAGCTGATGGATGTAACCAGGGCCACATTAAAGCGCGTGGGGACCCTAAGCCCTGACATCCATGGCGCCCCCCTCTGCTTACTCACATATGCAAACGGATAGAAGAGTTATATATATACGTGTATATGTGTGTTAGCTGTCTATGATGTAGCTTCTTTTTAAATATGACTCTAACACTAACAGTGGCACACTAGTGTCATACGCCATTTTAGCAGAGTGAGATGAACTGGTTATAAGACATGTACTGGCTGTGGGGTACTGAGATTGTTATTATTGTCTCAGTTCTCTAGTGCTGCTACAACAGAAATACCATACGTGGGTGGCTCTAGCAAACAGAAGTCTATTCTCTCACCGTTTAGGAGGCGGGTGTTGGAATTCAGATGCCAGCTCTGTAAAGGCTCTCTTGGCGTTTGTCTCCTTTCAACAGCCGTGGGCCTGGTGTTCCTTGTGGACAGACGTGTCTGGGCACCAGTCTTCCCGTGGGTCTAGGGGGTTCTCAGCACAAGGACCCGGGCTCCAGAGGATGTGCTGCACTAGCAGCCCCTCCCTCGGGGTGGACTGAGGTCCCTCTGACCTCTGCTCAATTGTTTAACCTCTTTTATATCTTAGAAGAGATTGACTCAAGACACAGCTTCATCCTGTAGATTATGTGCTGCCCCGTTAACATAACTGCCTCTACCCCCAGCCTCAGTAACATCATAGAGGTGAGGATTTACAACACACAGCACAATTACACAAAATGGAGAGTAATCGCACGTGGATGTGAAATGTGCTTCTGCTGAGGCTTTAAGAGGAAATGATGAACATACAGCCTTATCCACTGCTGGTGGGAATGCAAAATCGCACGACTGAGAGTCGTGGCCCAGCCAATGTGGCAATTTTTTTTTTGGGGGGGGGGACACAGTTCAATCCATACCAACTATTAGCAATTCTTTTACAAAAAGAATATTCCACATATTCTACAACAAGGAAAACGAGTCCGTGAAGTTAGTTATTTCAGCAGTCAATGTAAACTTCTGTTCATCTCCCACAATGAAAATTGACTTTCACCAATTTTGCTTTAAATTTTAAATTTTGATATTTGTTTCATCATAAATGCTCTAATTATAAATGAACAAATGGTGTCATGAAAGAAACTTTAATGATCAGAAGACAAATATTTCAATTGTTGTTGTTGTTATGTGCCATCAAGTCGGACCCGACTCATAGCGACCCCTCCTTGGGTTTCCGAGGCAGTATCACTACGGAAGTAGATTGCCCCATCTTCCTTCGAGGAGTGGCTGGTGGATTTGAACTGCCAGCCTTCTGGTTAGCAGTCAAGTGCCTTAGCCACTATGCTACCAGAGCTCCCAAATATTTCAATAAATTACTTTTTTTTTTTGTTTTAGATAGACCTTTCACATCTAGCGTGTTATGATCAGATGTCATATTGCAAGTAGCAAATCTGCTGCAAAAGACCTCTTTAAGGTGTTAAGAAGCAAAGCTATCTCTTTGAAGACTAAGGAAGGTTGGGCAATCCTACTTCCGTAGTGATACTGCCTTGGAAACCCAAGGAGGGGTCGCTATGAGTCAGGGCCGACTCGACGGCAAACAACAACAACAACAAGGTACGCCTAACCCAAGCCATGATGTTTTCAATCGCGTCATATGCATGTGAAAGCTGGACAATGAATAAGGAAGACCGAAGAATAATCGATGCTTTTGAGTTGTGGTGTTGGTGAAGAACACTAAGAGTCCCATGGACTGCCAGAAGAATGAACAAACCCGTCCTGGAAGAACTGCAGCTGTAATATTCCTTGGAAGCGAGAAGCCCAGACTTCCTCTCACCAGCTTTGGTCGTGTTGTCAGAAGAGTCCATTTGCTGGCAAAGGGTATGATCCCTGGTAAAGGAGAGGGTCAGTGACAGAAGGGAGCAACCCAGTGGCTTCAGTGATGGGTTCGAGCACAGCAAGGATTGTGAGGATGAGGCAGTGTTTCACTCTGCTGCACACGGGGTCACTGTGAGTCAGAGCTCACTTGACAGCATCTACCCCCCAACCATGTTATAATGAAAAACTCTTCTTTCTATTCTTCCTCTAGCTGATTCTTCAATGATTTCATCACAATTCAGCTGCCTAACAATATCCGTTTCCAAACAAAATGATAATCAGTTGAATCTTCCTTGAATCATTACTGTGCACTGAGCATTTTGAGCCTCTTTAGGGAAGAAAATGAGCAGTTCGTGATCATTAAAGTTTGGAATACGGGTAAAGCAATGTCAGTGTTGGGAAACATGCATTATATTTTATCTCCTGTTATGGAACCATGTATGCCTACGTGAGTAGAATTAGTCTTTCCCGAATCTGTAAGCTTAGTTCTCACATACGAGTGAAATTGTCACACTTCTCCAGAAAAGATTGTATTTAGGATATGAGAATAAGCCTGCACTGATTTCTTGGATATCATGCGTGGTAAAATAGAAGGTCAGCAAAAAAGGGGAAAGCCCTCAGCTGCATTGACACCGTGTCTGCGACGGTGGGTTCAAGCGCGGCAAAGATCGTGAGGCTGACCCAGGACCAGGCGGGTTTCCTCCCGTGCGCACGTGCTGACCCAGGACCGGGCGGGCTTTCATTCTGTTGTACACAGGGTCGCTATGAGTGATGGCACCTAATAACAATTTCTTGGATACCTTCTTCATCAGGTATACCCACATCTTTTAAGAAGGAAACTCTATTTGAAAGAACTTCATACATTTTCACTCTTCTCATGCAAGATTTCAGTGTATTGACGATGGTGTAGTATGTGGTTATGTGAACTTGATCTCTGACACTCAGGACATCAAAGTCACTTCTGCCATTTATTTGTTTCTTTCTAATGTTTCTGTAACAGTGACAGTCATTATCTGGCAGTATATATTTTGTTGTGTTTTAAAATTTTTCAAGATATTCTCTTAAGTTATGTAAATACCCTGTTAATGACTGATAGAGATCTGTAAATGTGTTTAAATTTACCTTGGAGATCTTGACTCATCCAATGAAAATGCTGTATGTATTATTCCACAAAACCAACAGAAATGCACACGCTAGGGTTCACTCTGGTAGCATAGTGTCTAAGGCATTTGACTGCTAACCAGAAGGCTGGAGGTTCAAACCCACCAGCCACTCCTCAGAAGGAAGGTTGGGCAATCAACTTCCGTAGTGATACTGCCTTGGAAACCCAAGGAGGGGTCGCTATGAGTCGTGTCTGACCCGATGGCACATAACAACAACAACAACAACAACAGTGTTCACATGTTGTTGGCAATGTTCTTACCTTTATTTTGCTGTCTCCTTTTTGTATGTGGTCTTTAGCAATATTTTCCAAGACACCTAGAATTGGAGTGTATGATTCCAGGCTTGCACTCATTGTTACAGCATACGCTTCCCAAAGGCATATGTTAGAAAGGCATCGTAATACTCAGGCATTGCCTACATATGTTTTAAGAACTGCCTATCAGTGCAAAAAAAAAAAAAAAAAAAAAGTGTGTTGGTCCATGTCACATTAGTTTTGTGTATATCACTTACATAAATTATATTCCAATAAAGTGCATTGAAAAAGAAAAAGAACTGCCCATCAGTGAGAAGAGGCAGTAAAAAATGTGTAGAGTAACTGAACAGTAGGAGAAATATTAACTACTTCTGGACAACAATCTACTGTGCTATGTCCTACAAGATTAAGTGGATGCACCATACATGGCATGAAAAAGGCATATTCATTACAATCTAAAATTATCCCTTGCATGCTCTTATAATGGCCTTACATATTGGCAGCATTGTCATAGGGCTGGCCTCTGCACTTAGAAAAATCAGTTTTGCAAACGTCACATACATAGTGAAGTACTTGATTTGCAGTTTCTTCACTGGTATGACTTTAAGCTAGTAGATATGATAAATCACTCCATGCATTTTCCATCTGTTGGAGATACACATCGTAATACTTAGCTGATCTGTATGAGGAAGATGAGGAGTGGCATCTAAAGACAAGCTGAACTATAGAGCTATCATTGTTTCACTAAAAAATAGATTGAATTGTATCACTTAAGTTCATTAACTCTTCACACATTGTTTTAGACATATATGATGGGTTGCCTTTCCCTGTGTTGCCATATTTTGAAATGTGACTTGCTAAAAATGGATCAGAGTGAGCAAAAAGTTCAAGTAACACAAAATTTTTGCATTTTGTGGCGATCCAAACACTTAATTTCTTCCTCAAAAATTAGTCCGTGTTCAGTGATTGTTATGACAGCAATGATGCAAAATGGCTTTCCAGTACTGATGTTCTTCATCAATTTGTGTTTCCAGCTCATGAGGTAAGACAAAATTATGTCTTCAGTTTATGTATGACAACCTAAATCTCTGTGGATTGAACTGTTTTCATGTTTATCAGTCATGTTCGAGTTGTACCAATTGCTAAATCCATCTGTAGCAAACCAAGAATTAAATGACGTAGGACTGAATATTTGCAAACAAAACAATACACAGAGCTGACTCATGGAGAATACAGCAGCCACTCCCTCTTATAATCCTCACCATTAGCTTTGCACCCTAGACATATATTCTGACTACAAAACCTTGTGTTTACTATCCAGAAATTTTCTATATGAATTTTCAAGTGGTCCACTGTGATGTTGACAATCATTTGGCTGTCTTTTGACCCGATAATATACACCATGAGAAGAAAATTTATACCAAAAACCAGATCTGTATTTCTTTTATTTACAGGGTCTGTAGATGTGACAAGTTCAGATTGTGAACTAGGTTCACTTTCTACACCATTATTGATTTATATACTTAAGCAAGGAAGGGATGCAGCGTGTGGAACAAGTTCTGTTGTATCAGTATTGTTACCAGCATTTCCAGCACCAGTGTCCTTAGTACAATTTGTACCATTAGACTCAAACATTCGATGGACAAAGTCTCTTCTGTCATTATGTTTGCAAATGGAGGTAATTTTGGAATTGTCTCTAGGGACTCACAAATCCTTCATCTTCTGCCAGCGTTGGTTTTTGTGCCCCACTTAGTTGCTGCCATTTCCTTTTGCTTGGATATAACATTATGCCACTTTTAATTGATTCCACCATAGCCAAAAGGAGGTCTGGTGGTGAAGTGCCTAAGGCACTTGACTGCTAACCAGAAGGCTGGCGGTTCAAACCCAGCAGCCACTCCACGGAAGGAAGGTTGGGCAATCTACTTCCGTAGTGATACTGCCTCAGAAACCCAAGGAGGGGTTGCTATGAGTCAGATCTGACTCAACAGCAGTGAATTTGGGTTTTTTTTGTACTATAGCAAATAAACTAGAAAAATTGAAATAAATAAACTTGATAAAACAAGTACAATTTATCAAATAAAATTTACATACAAATTTGGATGTTAGCATAAAAATTTGTATTTGAAAATTCGTAAGTAAAAAAAAATTATTTGAACATGTAATTTTTTTCTTCAGGTCTGAGACAGTCAAAAGAAATAGTACTTAGAAGACAGTAAAAAATTATTCTATTTGTTTGTCGCACGAATATTGTTGGTGGGCCCTTTGTAGAGCTCCACGAGTGTTTGTCATTTTGAAATAATACTTAAAAACGTCTGCACTCATTTTCTGTCCTTTGATGCTGCGTCTTCACAGTTCATTGGGCAGCTGCTGATACCTAATGGGAGAGAGAGTGATTGCAAAGAGCATGGTAGGATACAAGGGCTTGCTTAGTGCTCAGTCTGAAGATGGGTTTGGCTCATTTTGCCAGACAAGGCATGTGATTATAGTGCCCCTGGCATGTTTTCATGTGGTCAACAAGCACTACTTACTGACAAGGAGGTTGTTTTGCAAGTCATAATAATACCAATCAGTTTCTTAAGAGAAAATCAGTCTAAAGAGAAGTGGAAAATAAAATACATTTGTATAATCTTTATGATCTAAATATTCATTTGATTTATTCCCTGAAGGAACTGTTCAATTTCCTTATGTGGAGGTGCATAGACACTCTGATAAAATAGAAGGGTAACATTCTGGTCGACCCTTGGCTGCCATCCTGGAAGATGGATTTAGAAATGCACTCAATATTGTGAAACACAAACATATTTTGTACAATAAATAAAAATGACTCTTGTGTCCTCTTAATGTGACTAATACTTCACTTATTAGCATATATACAATAATATGAAGCACTGTGTCTCCTACACCAGAAATGAAAAATGAGACTCACTTGATACATAAAAATTAAACCTTTTCATGTGAGGTGAATATTTCCAGTATTTTTGGATGTTTACTTTCTTAGTATGAGATAAAATTATTACCCATGTTACTGTTATATTAAATGTATGCCAGATGGCATCTACATGTACCCCAAACATATTTTAAGGTTATAAATATTACACTATAAATATACATATAAATATGTACACATGGTTGTTGTTGTTGTTGTTGTTATGTGCTGTCGAGTCAGCCCTGA
>NW_006922056.1:2017972-2020145 GCF_000298275.1 Orycteropus afer afer | reverse complement strand
AGTGTACTCCCAAGAGCCCTGAAAGACGAGGAGTTTCAGTTACACGGGACGGGACCTTAGGAGACAGATGTCAAGGAGAGTGTTGAAGTGGCAGGGGCCTCTGGGTGCCCTCGCCACCCCCTGAAATTTCCCTCTGGCCAGCACACGCTCACTCATTGGAGCGGGCCAGCTTCACTTAGTGCCCTGACCGTTCTCTTCCGCTGCAGCACTTGCTCCCCTTTCTGTCCTGTCTGCTTGGCATCTGTGGGTCTCTGCTTTGGACATCTGGTGCCCTGCTGTGTTGATGCCCTAAGCACATGTGTTGTCATCTGTCCCTGTACCAGATCCATGGATTTTGGACTTGCCAACCTCCACAACTGTGTAAGCCTTGGTCTCAAAGGGTGGGGCCGCTGCCCATAGCTGAGGGAGCAGGGCTGCCATGCCCGAGGGGCAGAGGAACAGGCCTTCTGGGGTCCAGGGGGTGGGGTTACTACTCAGATGGGCTAGGGGAATGGGGTGACTCAAAGCCAAGGGGGCAGCGTTGCCATCCCAGTGGGCCTGGAAGGCTGAGCTGAAGCCCGGGGCTGAGGGGGCTCCACCAAGGATCTGAGTCTGGAGGGTGGGGCTCTTGCCCAGATGGCCCCGAAGAGCAGGATTATTCTCCAGCCTTGATAGTTCTGCGGGGTTTGGACTTGCTTGGTGCCAGTCACCCCTCTCCTTCCAATTTCTGCCCTTTGTAATGGGAACATATACCTTGTGCTGCTCTATGCTGGATACCTTGTGTTCCAGATTTCACAGCTCCACCGATGAAAAGGAAAACAGCCCAGGGTGAAACCTGCTACAGTGTCACTCTTGCTTAATTTAGAGGATTCAATAGGTGAGAGTCTGGACCTGGAGCTAAGACTCGGGATGATGTAACAGAGTGAATGTGTTCTGCCTGTGGCAAGGACATGGATTTGGAGGAGGCCAAAGGGTGGAATGAGGGGCATTATTGCTGATGTCACATGGATCTTGGCTGAAAGCAGAGAATACCAGAAAGGTGTTTGCCTGTGTTGTATTGACTAGGCAGAGGCATCTGACTGTGTGGATCATACAAATGATCACTGCAAAGAATGGGAATTCCAGAACACTTAATTTCTCTCATAAGGAACCTGTACATAGACCAAGAGGTAGTTATTCAGACAGAACGAGGGAATACTGCATGGTTTAAAATCAGGAAGGGGCAGGGTTGTTGTATCCTTTCACTGTACTTACAAAAATTTAACAAGCAAGCGAGGAAAGGGGAAAGCGGGGGAGAGACACCATGTCACATGAAGGTGGCCCGGGAGAAGAAGCTCAGAAGAGACTGGGCCTTCCCTGGAGCCCACAGAGAGAGACAGCCAGCCCCCGAATGTGGACTTCCAGCCTCCTAAAAGGCAAGAAACTAAATTTCTGTTTGTTAAAGCCGCCCCCCCCCGTGGTCTTTCTGTTACAGCAGCACGAGAGGACTGAGACGCACCCAGCGCCAGCGCACACCCAGCGGTGCCTGTCCTGAGGGGTCCTGTCTGCTGGCCCTGGCTCTGGCGCTGGCGTTGCAGCCGGCTCGCCCCCATGCACTCAGGCCAGTCCCGAGTCCCAGCACTGCCCGACTCCGCAGACATCATGCCCCTTCCCAACCACGCTCCCCTGCTCTCTGCACCTCCCCTTCTGTGGCCCTCAAAGCCCCCTCTGTTAAGTCATCAGGGACCCCTGCTTCCAGGCAGGCCTCCCAGACCGCGCCCTTCTCAAGCCTGAGGTGCCTGAGGTCCCCTCCCTGACACCCGCTCCTTCAGAAGCAATGCTGCTCACGTGATGCCTCTCTGGCTGCCTGGGCCTGGGCCCCCCCTGAGCCTTCAGCCCTCACCCTTCCTGAGCTCTCCAGCTGCCCCTCGGCCTAACGGGCCCCCACCCAGTGCCGAGCAGGGGCCCAGCCCAGAGCCAGTGCTCAGTGTCTGATGATGGAGGAGTGGACGCCACCTCCACGAAGCTGCCCTTGTTACTGGCTGCCGAGCTTGGCCACTCCTCCCGGCCCAGTCCCCCCTGCCCTGCTGCCATAGGAAGGCCCTGGTTATCCATTGTTGGTATCTGCCACCTGGAGCCCAGGGACTATGTGTGTCTGCACCCACAGGGCCTAGGCCCCAGGTCAGGGGTGGCTTCCAGTAGTTGCTCAGTCAGA
>NW_006922056.1:2015467-2017299 GCF_000298275.1 Orycteropus afer afer | reverse complement strand
CCCTGGCCTATTCTGGCCCCATCCTGGCCCCAGCCCCAGCCCCATTCCAGCCCCAACCCAGACAGAGACCCAGCCCTGCCCCAGGCCCAGCCCAGCCCCAACCCTGCCCTATCCTAGTCGCACCCCGGCCCCAGCCCTGCCCCAGCCCGGGCCCCTGAGAGGGTTTGTTTGCTGGGAAGCTGGGGGTGGCCTTGCTGCCTTTCCTCTCTCTCCCTCCGGCCCCACACAGGAGCTCCAGGAGCAGCGGTTTCCAGAGATTGAAGGCGAAATTGCTTGAAAGCCTGTGCTTTCATCCTCCAATTTGCAGCCATTTAGCAGCCGCGGTGGAGGGGCTCCAGAGGCTCTGGCTGGGCTGTCAGTGTGGACGTGCCCACTGCTGCTGACAACAGGCTCTTTGTCCTTTGCCAGACAGTCGGGCCACGGGGCCAGGAGGGGCAGCAGACCGACTGCCTGCCAGCAGCAACCACACGGCCTCTCCACAGTGCTGGGGCGTCCCGTGGGCAGCGGCTGGTGGGGTCTCCACACTCCGGGTTCTGCAGAAGGTGGCATCTGATGTCCTTCCCATTCAGTCCCCTGCTGTCCAGCACGGCCCCTCAGGCAGGGGGAGGGCACGCAGGCTGGGTAAGAACTATGACTGGCTTACCCCCCCCAGTCACCAAGGAGGTGCCGGCTCTGCACAGTGGTTTCCAGCATAAGAAGAGAGTCCTGCCTAGACGACAGGGGTCCTGCCTAGACGACAGGGGTCCCGTAAGCTTCCAGGAGAGAACTGGAGATGGTGGAGGGAGAGAGCTAAAGCGGGAGAGGCCTCCGGAGAGAGCTTTCCAGGAGTTTGGGAAACACAAGTGTGGGCACAGCTGTGGGCGTGAGAAAATGTCTGGAGCAAATTCACTTTTCATTTTCATTTTTGTAAAGGTGGTGTGAACAGCTTAGGAGCCCTGGTGG
Organism: Orycteropus afer afer; assembly: GCF_000298275.1. Lineage (NCBI taxonomy): Eukaryota > Metazoa > Chordata > Mammalia > Tubulidentata > Orycteropodidae > Orycteropus > Orycteropus afer. The sequence goes on along the minus strand of NW_006922056.1, from coordinate 2,016,357 downwards.
TACAGTCCTTAAAACCGAAAAAAAAAAAAAAAACAACCTCACTGCCATCGAGTCAGATCCAACTCCTAGCAACCCCTCCTTGGGTTTCTGAGGCGGTATTTCTACCGAAGTAGGTTGCCCAACCTTCCTTCTGAGGAGTGGCTGATGGGTTTGAACCGCCAGCCTTCTGGTGAGCAGTCAAATGCCTTAGGCACTGTGCCACCAAAGCTCCGGTGTTAAAGCACTTGACTACTAACCTACAGGTCAAACCTACCAGCTGCTCTGAGGGAGAAAGATGTGGCAGACAGCCTCCATAAACACTGACAGCCTTGGAAACCCTGTGGGGCAGTTCCACTCTGTCCTCTAGGGGTGCTGTGAGTCGGCATCGACTTGACTGCGGTGAGTTTGGTTTCTGGTTTTGGCAAACAGCTTGTTGCCTGCAGTGTTTGCAGATCTAAGTCCTTATGAAGCCATGTCTGGGTGCTTGTGGCTCTGTGTTGCAGGAGCCTGGCCTGCCTGGCACCCGGCTGCAGCAGGGGTAGGTGTGAGCAGTTCTGCCAAGGGAGAGGAGAGCCATGTCAGAGTCGCTGTGACAGCAGGGTCACCAAGGACAATGGCTGTGTGAGAGGGAGGCTGCATCTGGGTGGTCGGAGAGAGGGCCCCTCCGGTTAGCGAGGACCACAGCAGACACCCTAAGCTTTGGCCTCTCCTGAATTGGGCCAGACTTGCTCTTTTCCGAGTAGACTTTGTGCTGCAGAGGTGAAGGCCGGCCTGCCTCCTGCGCGGAGCCCACAGGGACTGGTGCCCCAGCCGCCTTCAGGACGGTTTGCTCTCTGGCAGGCATTGTGCCCCCCCGTCAGGTCATCTTGCCTCCATCCATTGTCCTCGGCCCCACCTCCAGGCCTTCGCCC
>NW_006922056.1:2010218-2015002 GCF_000298275.1 Orycteropus afer afer | reverse complement strand
CCTAACAGGTGGGCAAGGGTGACCCACCCCATGGGATCCTGAGAGTATGGGACGCGGGTTTGGGGCCTGAGGTGACTACTGACATCCTGCGCTCTGCACCCCCAGACTTAGAGGAGGCCTGGCGGGGCTCACAACCCATCCCGTCCCTGGGCAGGCTCGTCTCCTCGCTCTCCACCCCACAAAGTCCTCAGGAATCAATGATGAAAAGAATCCCCTTTATTGTGGCCTCGAGGCGGGCGCGCGGTGAGCGCCCTGAGCGGCATGCGGAATGCAGCTGCTGCCCGGCGGGGCGGTGCTCCTCTCTGACCAAGCAAGCCCCCACGGCCTTGGCCGGAGCCCTCGGACAGGCCAGCCCCTCTGCTCGCCCAAACCGCAGCAGTCCTGGCTGGGTGGTTGCAGTGAAGGGGCCAGGCTGCCGTGGAGGGCTGCTTGGAGCTGCGCGCACGCTTTGCAGAGCGCGGGGCGTCGTCGGGCAGGCAGCTGGCTGAGCGGAAGCATCACAAAGAGACGAGGGCGTGGGAGCCCACACCTGCCAATCCAGCCCGAGCGCCTTGGCAGTTCTGCGTCTCTTGATTAAACATCCAAGGAACATCAAGTTCACAGACATGTTTTCTTCATCATCTTCCTGCAAACACCCAGAATGGAGACGCAGAGAGCAGCTGTGAGGCTCCAGGGTCACCGGGCCCTTTCTGGGGAACGAGAGGGTTGGAGGAGGGGAGGGTGAAGGGCCCAGGCCTCAGGCTTTAGCAGAGGTGAGACAGCAGCAAAGGTGGGGGCCGGGCTAGTGTGGGAGCAGGAAGGTGTGCAGGTGTGTGCGGGTGTGTGCGGGTGTGGGCGCGTGCAGGAGTGAACCGCCGGGTCAGATGGCCCGGAGCACACGCTAAGCACTTGCTTTGCAAAGAAGAAGATGACCCAGCACAAAGGCCACCGCCACCACCAGCGCCCTGCCCACTGGGGACAACGTGGCCAGGAACCCTGAGCTTTGGGGCTGAGCCGGGACTTGGGCAGCAGCGCTGGCCCCCCACCTTCCAGTTCAGCCAGGGTTGGTCCCCATGCCCAACATTGCAATGCAGAGGGCCTCCGGGAGGTTCCCCGGCGTGTGGGGTGCCCAGACGTGGTGTGGCTCCTCTGGGCCAGGGCTGGGGGGCGGCGGGGCCGTAGCGGGCTCTCACTTCCAGCAATGCTCAAGGGAGCCATGGGACTGCAGCTTCAGCTTGTGGGGACAGAGCAGCTTGGTGAAGGCGCGGCGGAAGCTGTAATGGCAGAGCGGGTACAGCACGGGGTTCACGGCCGAGTTGGCCCACAGCAGCCAGAAGGAGGTCTCGTACCAGTAGTCGGGCACGCAGCGGCCATGGCAGGCGGCACGGATGATCATCAGAAGCGTGTACGGGGCCCAGCAGAGGCCGAAGATGCTCACGATGATGGCCAGAGACTTGGCCACCTTCTTGTCCCGAGACAGGCGGAAGCGCTGGGTGATGCCCTGGGACACCATCTTCATGCGCTTCTCCAGCGACGCCGAGGATGCCGACGGCTTGGAGCCCCGCTTGAGCGAGCGTGGCCGCTCGGCACCCCGTGGGGAGCTGCCGGAGCTGGAGGTGGGGGAGGCCGCAGCGCCACCTCCACTGCCGCCCCCGAGGGTGGCCTCTCCCACCTCGGTGCCGGCGGCCACCTCACCGACCCCGATCCCGGACCGGTGCAGGGGTAGGGCCTCCCGGGGGCCCTGGTGCCAGCAGCCCCAGCAGCCAGGCGGGGCTGGGGAGGGCTGGGTGTCCGGCTGTGCCTCTGGGCCAGGCACCTCTGGGCCGGCCGCCTCACGGGCTCCATCTAGGCGGTCGCGCGTACGTCTCTGGATGTTCAGGTAGATGCTCAGGTTGAAGAAGGTGACGCTGAGGAAGGGCGTGAAGAACTCCAGCGTGGAGGCCATGATCAAGAAGTACCAGTTGTAGAAGAATTCTGCGTAGCAGTGGCCCTCGGGGATGGAGCTGCCGCCGGATAGGTACTCCCAGCTCAGGATGGCCGGCCCGTAAAGCAGGAAGGCCAGCACCCACACCAGGGCCATCTTCCGCACGGCCCGCCGCGTGTCACCCTGCTGGGCCCGGTAGGAGACCTATAGCAGGGTGAGGGTCAGAGGGGAGAGGGCGGCGCCCAGGCTAGCCTCGGACACCTGGGTGCTGTCCCTGCCCCTTGCAGTGCCCCCTTCAGGGCTCAGCGCAATGCACCTCTGCCAAGGAGCCTCCTGGGCTCTCCCCAGAACCTCCCCCAGATCCCCCCGAATCCTAAAGGTGTTGACCCTCTCAGCTAGGAGCTCCCCAGGGTCCTGGCATCTCCCCACATTGCCAGCCCCTGGCTCTGCTTCAACCCCACAGGAGATGCCGTGCAGACGCTCTGCACGTGGCAACCTGCGCAACTGGGGGCCTGGAAGAAGCCAGGACAGGCCCATTCCTGGGCAAAGTGGCCTCCCCCGTATGCACTAAGCATCCTGGAGCCACAGCAGGACAGCTGCAGGGGGGCGGTGCCCAGCCAGCCCTCCCCAGGAGCCGGGCAGGGCACAGAGCGAACGGCTTGGAGGGGGTCAGGGTGGGCGGGCATCCCTGCCCAGCCAGGACAGGTGGCTCAGTGAGGGGGGCTCCTCGGGACGTCTCCTCGCTCAATCTGCACAGCAGAGCTATCATTATTCTGGCTTTCTAATGGCTGGGAAGTGGGGGACGCAGGTGGAGCGGCTCAGGAGGGCGGAGCTGGGGCCGCACCCAGGTCTGAGTGGCCCACCGTGTCCCCTGCATGTGGTCTGCCCCAGGGCCTCTCCAGGCTAGAGGGGAACATGGCCCCCTCAGCAACGGAGAGACCGCCGGGAGTACTCAGTAAAGGGGTGCCTTCTGCACCAGCCTCGCCCACCCCGTGTCCAGCAGTCACAGAGAGAGAACCCAGGCAGCCCCATGGCCCTGCCTCCTGCTTCCACGGCTGCCCACAGAGCTGGAGGCACTGCCTGTTCTCCGAGGTGGTGTGTGCATCTGTGTGTACTCGTGTGCATGTATGTGTGTGGGGGCATGTATGCACCATGTATGTGTGTGTGTGCGCGCACATGTCTTCAGGGGCATCTGAGTGGGTCCAGGTGCCTGTGCATGCACAGTGCATGTTTGTGCACACATCTGCATGTGCTCTGTGCATACATGTGTCGTGTGTGCATCATGCATGTGTTTGTGTGTGTGCACATGTGTGCATGTGCATGAGTGCACACGTACACATGGGCATGTGCACGTTGTGAGGCAAAAGGTGCAAATAAAGGTCCTGCCGAGGGCTGCTGGCCCCGCTCCTGCCTCAGCTCCGGGGCTGGGGAGCTGCCCTCCCGGACTGAGGAGCCCCGAGGCAGGAGCCCCCGGTCCTGGCCCCTGAGCCCCTCCCCTCACCTGTCCCAGGACTGGGCCTCTGGCAGCACATGGCTACCAAGTGGCCAGCTGTCGGGTCCAGGACACCACCTGCTGGCGACGCTCCCACCCCGGCCTCTCCCAGGCGCACAGCAGCACCCCGTCCCGGGACTTACAGCGCGGGTGACCGACAGGAAGCGGTCGTAGCTGATCAGCACGATGTTGAAAACGGAGGAGGTGCACAGCAGATAGTCCACGACCAACCACAGCTTACAGAGGCCTCGGCCGAAGGTCCAGCGGCCCGTGAGCACGTAGGGGACGTACAGGGGGATGCAGAAGGCGCCTGGGACGGAACACAGGGGCCGTGCTGCGCAGGGGCCCGGGCAGTGCCGCCCGCTGACCGGCAGCACTCCCCTCCCCCTCCCCCACACCTGGTCTCCCAGGGCACACCCTCTGCCCTGTGTCTGGCCTTTCATTCAACGCTCGCCCCCTCCCGGCTAGTGTCTCCAGCAGCTGGGGGCGAAGAGACCCACAGCCTGGAGTCCGGAAGGGCTTCTGTGCAGTCCTGCCCGGCCCCTAAAGGCGAGAGAATTGCCTCCTTCTCTTCCCGCCCGCTGAGCCCCAGCCCCAGGCTGGCCGTGGACAGCCCTGAGCACCGGCTCAGGCATCAAGAAAGCCTTTTCCCAGCGTACGGGGCACTTGCCTGCCACCTCACGCCAGCCTCGGCGCCGCAGAGCCCCGCAGACGCACCTCGCAACCCCAACAACAGGTGTCTGGCGCTCGGCCCCCTCGGCGCGCCGCCCCCCAGCCGGCGGCAGAGCGCGGACACGTGAGAGCGCGCCCGCTCCGAGCGTCCCCGCCCATCTCGCGGCCCCTCCCCCAGCGCGGCTGGGAGAACCCCTCTCCCGCGTCGCCTGCTCCAAACGTCCCCAATGGCCCTGCACGCGCGCTCCGTGCGCCCCGAGTCCCCGGAGCCTTTGCGTGGCCGCTGCGCTGAGCCAGCCCTGCACCCGCCGCCACGGCGCCCTTTGCCTGGCTGAGCGCCCGCCGCCCCGGCCCTTCCCCGGGGACACCACCCAGTATCCGTCCTGCGGCCGGAGCCGCGGGGAACTCAGCTCTCACCCCCGCCAGCGGGCCCAGGACCTCCCTCTGCAGCCGGGCCGCTGGCGGGGCCACGTGCCGAGCGAGAGGCCCCCGGGCGGCTCAGGCCCAGGTCCCGCGGGCGCGCGGGCGGCGCGGGGGCTTTACCCACGAGGAAGTCGGAGATGGCGAGGTTGAGCAGGAAGAAGTTGTTCTGGGTGCGGAGGCTGGAGTCGGCCACGAAGGCGAGCATGACCAGCGCGTTGCCCAGCACCGTGGCCACGATGAGCAACGCCATGAGCGCGGCCAGCACCGCGGTCCAGGCGGCCGAGAAGCCGCGCG
>NW_006922056.1:1997438-2009823 GCF_000298275.1 Orycteropus afer afer | reverse complement strand
CCGGGCGGCGGGGTTGGGCCAGGGAGCTCGTGTGCTTGGCCGGCCCGAGTGCAGGAGCCGATGGCGGACCGCTCGGCCTCTCCCGTCCCTTCGACCCCGGTGACCCTGCCTGGCCCTTGTCCGGGGCTTGGCACCGGTGGGGACCACGGTGGGGGTGGGGGCGGAAACGCCTGCACCTGCGCCCAGGGCAACGGGACCCGCGAGTGACCTGGTCTCATGCGTCGGGCAAGCAGGTCTGGGGAAGGGGGCAGGAACGTCCCACGGAGGGTGGGTGGGGAGGGGTCTCCAAGAAGCTTTCCCGGCCAGGTCCACCCCACACCCTCCCCACGTGTGGGACTCTAGCCGCAGTCTCGCCGTGGCAGGGCCGGGCGCTAGGTCCAGGGTGACCTGCCAGGCGCAGACAGATGTGGAGTTACATAAGGGAAGATGAGGGGTGCCAGCGGCTCAGCCGGGAGGGGAGCGCGCCCACCGGGGCTTGGAGGCCCCAGGTAGAGTAGAAGAGCTCCCAGCAGCTGCGAGCCTGACCAGGACCCCCGCTGGACACGCGCTGGGGGCGGTCATTACTGCGGCGGACAGAGGTCACTGCGCTCGAGCGCAACCAAGGCGGCGGCGGAGGCTGCGTTAGCGCCTGCGGGAGGGGGCGGGGGAGGAGAGGGGCGGGGAGAGCGTTCCATCCCAGATACAGGCTCAGATAGACAGGGTCAAGGACAGATGCAGCCTGAGACAGTCAAAGACAGACAGACACGCCTACACTCAGACACACAGACACCCACAGCCCAGGGAAGCCACCCAGCGCCAGGGGCCACCGCTGCAGTTAGACACACACACATCAAACAGCAGACACCAGGCAGCAACCACAAGAGGGAAGCGGCTCCCTCTGTCGCCAGCAGCGCACAGTCGCAGGAACCTGAGCTCACAGAGACTCGTGCCTGAGGGAGGGGGTGGGGTGGCGGCCCAAGGCTGAGGCTCCCAGATGGACGGTTGGAGGGACTGAATACTGGACCCCAGGCACAGGAACCCCCATACTTCCAGCAGCTCCCAGTCATGGGGACCCACTCCTCCCCCTGCCCCAAGATGTGCTGCAGAAACTTTAGGGGAGTGGGGGGCTGTGCTCCCTCTACTCTCTCAATAGGGCCAGGGCACCTACCTGCATCCACCCAGGAAGGAGGCCCCGGGCCCCAGGCCCAGCCAGCCCGCGATTTCCCGGCTCTGTCAGCCTGTGCTGGGAGCAGGGGCGGAGGCCCTCTTCAGGTGCCCGGCTCCACAGACCCCCCCACCAGCAGCTGCTGCACTTCGGCCACCCAGTCTCCCCACACCACCCCAAGTGGCCAGGAGTGGGAAGTGGAGATGGGAAGTTCCCGGAGCTGGGCAGTGAGGGTGGCTGACCCCACTGCCCCCCACCATCCTGCCCCCCCGGGGCCTCTGCTGCTTGGCCTGGCCCTGCCTCTTAGTCCTTAGCCAGCAGCTAGCTCCCTGCTGAACAGGCCGCTGAGCCCGCTGGCCCAGCTCCTCCCCAACCACCCCTGCAGTGCTTCACGGGGGGCCACCTGAGGCCTCTGGAGGAGGGATCGGAGGGGGATAAGACAGGGGCTCTCTTGCTCCCCCCTCTAGGAGCCCCTCCCTCAATCTCGTGTCTGCATCCTGCGGTGAGGCTTCCACAGTGCCGACCCCCCAGGAAGGAGGGGAGGCCATAGCTATGGTCCTGTGACTGTTCTCAGTCAGGGATGGGGCCTCTGTAGAGGATCAGTATTGGGGGCCAATGCGCACCCTGTGCTGAGGCTGAATCACCAATGGGACCTTCTAGTCAGATGGGGCTCGGGGGAGGGGAGCTGAGGCTGGAGAGCCAGGCAAGGTGTCACCGGCATCAGGCCAGCGGGAGGCTGTCCAGGCATCGTGCACTGTCCTGGGCTCGCAGGTCCTGCTGCCAATATCCCGCCTTAGCAGAAACCCTTTCCTCTCTTTCACCAGCTGTGTGCCTGTGGCTGCAGATACAAGGCACTGCCCTGCTGTGTGGGGACGGGGCTCGCCTATGACAGGCAACAAAGGGCAGCACACTTGAGCTGCTTGTCACGCCAAGGTGGTTCCTGGGCCCCTGTGGAGCTCTGGGTCCAGACACAGTGTCAACTCCCCAGGACCCTCCGTCTGCCTTTGCTCTCTCTCCACAGGAGCCCCCTGAATATGGGATGGCAGGCATATGTATGCGTATAGATAGGTATTTCCTTGTCTTTCCCCCAGTGACATTCCGCACCAGCTGAGTGCATCCCAGTGAGCTCAGGACGGCTCCCAAGACTCCGAAGCAGGGCCTGCCCTTCCCTGCCTTTGGGGACAGGGCAGAAGTTGTGCCAGACATGCATGGCAGGCAAGAGATGAGGGGTGCAGTCTTGTCCACAGTCTGCTGAGTAGGAGACCTGGGCATCTCCACCCTGAGGGGTCATCCCTGTGTTTGGCTGCAGGTGGCAGATAGCACTCACAGGGCCTGGGAAGGAGGACTGTTTCCTGTTGCCCAGGCTGGAGAGTGCAAGGGTAGCAGACTTCAGGAACAGCTGCATCCAGGAGCTCTGGGAGCACCGCTCCTTCCTCCAAGCCTTTTCACTGGGCCCACTTGGTTCTGTCCCCAGGTCACAGCTGTCCCCATGGCTCCAGGCTTCTGTCCTGGCCTCTCAGACACTTGGTACTCTTGGGCATGAAATGGGCCTCCCAACACATCCACCTCACAGGTTGGGTGTGAGAAGCCATGCAGCACTCTGAGGGCTCGGTACGTGTCTGCTAAGTGCAGAAGGAATTGCACCCAACCAGGTTCCCCGCTGCATTAAGGGCGCACAAGGACCAAGGAATGACAGAGAAATGAGAAAGGAAGAGAGAAGGGCCTGTCTCTCCCTGCCTTCTCCAGGCCTCAGCCACACGGGCTGGGAGGGGATCAGAGGGACCGCTCGGGCCCCACCCAGCTGGGGAAAGCTTCCAGCTGTCCAGGACTGTGGGGGCTGTGGTCCCATAAGGCTGCAGTGCATACTGCCAGCGACCTGACCCTGAATCCAGCCCTGTAGTTGATGTTAGGTCCTGGGGGGACGCCAGGCCTAGCCAGAGGAAGGGACAAGCCAGAGTGACCCAGGGCCAGCCCTGGGGCTGGAGGAAATGGGCAAGGGGGAATATATGTGTCTGGGCCGTGGGCAGCTCCAGGGGAGGTTAGCATAGTGCTGGAGGGGCACTCTTAGGGACCAAGGCAGGGCGCCAGGGAGCCAGAGGGTCAGCTGAGTCTCTGGACCCCCCAGGGCGGGGGTCGGTCTGGGCAGAGGATGGAGGCCTCGGTGGCCATGCTGGCCTGCTCCATGTGGGGATGAAGTAGGGACCAACAACCCCACCCTGACCTCAGAGGCCCCCTGAAAGCCAGCCCTGGCCCCTGAAGCCTGGCACAGTCCCTTTCTGTCCTCAGCCTGCTCCTAGGAACAGCCCTTCAGGCCCAGCCCTGGTGGCATCTTCAGCCCCTGGCACCACACCCCCTGCCAGGACGGTCCAGGCCTCCCCCACAGGTCATTGACTTTGAGGGCTGGACAGTGTGTGCACACACGTGTGTGCATGTGTGTGCACATAGGCTTCTAGATCCTGGGTGCCTTCTGGGGACTGTGGGAGCGCTCCAGGCAGGGTTGGGGTCCAGGAAACTGCTTCATAAGGGAAAAGACAGGCAAGCCCTCTGTGGTGGTTATGTTGTGTGTCAACTTGGCTGGGCCTGGTTGAGTGGCTGGGCAGCTGGTGGTAGTTATTCGCCATGATGAGACTGGCAATCAGCTCCATGGTGGGATCTACACAAGCAGCTGAGTAGCTGCCTTTGGGTATGTGGTCTGCTTTCCATATATAAGGAGAAGCCTTGGGAATGCTCGCTAGCTTATGGCACCTTGAACCCTGCATGTAGCCGTGTCGTTGTTCAGCAGCCTGCCGTGCTCTGCCGACCTTGGGACTTACAATGGACTTGAATTAATGGCCTGCTGTGTGGTTTGGTAATATCAGGACTGTGCCTTTTTACTTGTCAATCTTGGGCTTGGCAGCCTCAGCAGCCTGCAGCCATCTGAGTGAAGAAAAGCCTCTAGCTCCAGTGGGCTGGGAGCTGGAGGCAGAGCTGAAGCCCAAGGCTGAGGGGCTTTCACTCAGCCCCTGGAGCCTGGCACTTGAAACTCGGACTTCTGGCCTCCCGGACTGTAAGAGAATAAACTCCTGTTTGTTAAGGCCCTCCCATTGGTGGTATATTTTTGTCAGAGTGGCACTAGGGAACCAGAACACCCTCCCACCCCAGTTTCTGCTGCAGGCGCTTCTCTGTTCCCCGAACCCCAGAATTGGTGCAGCTCCTGGGGGAGCAGTGTGCCTGCCAGCAAAATAAAGAAGCTCAAGGGGGCCGTGCTGGGTGGGGGCACTAGAGTCACTTAACGAAGACACCGCCAGGGCCTGCAGAGTGAACGCTGTCACTCCCGAGGGGCGAGTTGTATGTGTCTACATGTGTGCTTGTCTAGTGTGTCTGTGTGTCTCTATGTGTGTTGTTGCCCACACGTGTATGCACGTCGGTCTGTGTGTGCCTATGTGTGTCTGCGTGTCTATATGTGTGCTTGTCTGTGTGTATGCTTGTCTGATGTGTCTGTGTGCCTGTGTGTGTGTTCTTGTCCGTGTGTGTGCACGTGAGTCTGTGCGTGCTTATCTATGTGTGTCTGCTTGTGCCTGTCTCTGTGTGTCTGCGTGTATCTGTGTGTCTCTGTGTGTATGTGTGTCTGCTTGTGCCTGTCTCTGTGTGTCTGCGTGTATCTGTGTGTCTCTGTGTGTATGTGTGTCTGCTTGTGCCTGTCTCTGTGTGTCTGCGTGTATCTGTGTGTGTGCGCCTATCTCTGAGTGTCTGTGCATCTTGGTGTGTGCGTTGTGTCTGGTGTGTCTGTGTGCCTATGTGTGTGTTCTTGTCCATATATGTGTGCATGTCAGTCTACGTGTGCTTGTCCATGTGTGTCTCTGTGTCTGTGTGCATGTGTCTCCATGTGTGTCTGTGTATGGATCTCTGTGTGTATTCCTGTGTATGCACAGGGGTCTGTCCACATCTGTGTATGTGTACGTGCATCTCTGTGTATGTGCTTGTACATACGTGTGTGTGTGTGACTGTGCGCTCAACCCTGCCTCCCCTATTCTCCCACAGCCCTCCACCCAGCCCTGACCTCCTCTCTGCCTCTCTGCTCGGACAGCTGGTCTCTTGACAAGGTTCTTCCAGGTGACACCCAGCAGACTGCAGCCCGTGATGGAGGGAGGGCCTTGAGCCCAACCGCAGGTCTGACTGATAGCCCCGAAGTGATGTCGTGATGTCCCAGGACCACTCCCAGCAGATGGCCACAGGGAATTGCAGGGTTAATGCCCCCTCACACCCCCCATCACCCCCTCATAAAAACCTGGAACTTGGTCTCCTTTGGGCCTCACACAGCCCTGAGGATGCCGGCCTGGAGGCCTTCCACGGCTGCCTCAGATCGCAATCACTAAGTGGCGGGGCCTGGACTCGGGGCTGGGGCTGGGCCTGTGGGCCCCCGCTGCCTGCCTAGCTGACCCGAGCCTCCTCTGCAGTCAGGGGCATTTATTGAGCGCCCACTGAGTACAGCTTGGCTAAGCCTGGCGGCAGCTTGCCCCCAACACCAGCGAGAGCATGCTTTGTCTCCTGGGATGTGTCAAGGAGCACCAGACCCCAGGGGAAGCCCTGGCCCCATGTGCACTGCCTTCCCTCGGCAGCGTTGGCCAAGTGGCCTATGGCCTCTTATCAGCCCTACATCTTCCCCAGAACAGGCCTGGTGCCTGCCCGGTGGCCTGGCTGCCTCAGGCCCTCCTGAAGCCAGGAAGTGGAATGGTAGCGCCCCTCAGCCCTGTTCCAGCTGTTAGCCGCCCACTCAGGACAGCAGGATGGATCCCAAACCCCTCGCTCACACAGGATTGGGGAGGTCAAGATGTCAAGAGCAGAGCATTAAACCAAAGGTGGGGCTCTGAGCAATGGCCCGGGGTTCAGCCCGAGGCCCACTCTGGCCCTTCGTGGCCCCTCTACTGTGGGCTCCACAAGGTGGGGCTGGGCAGGCCTTGGCCACCACGACCACATCCTCCCCTCCCACCGCTCTCTTCCACGGATGGAATTGGGTGAGCACAGCCCTTCCCCAGAGGGGCCCCGCAGGCCTGCTGTCTCTTACCCGAGCCCCCCCTCAGTCCTGCTGACCTGCCCCTCCTCTTGTTAGGAGCGCTCGGCTGCTGGGGGGTGGGGGGCCCGGCTCACATTGCACTTGGTCCCCATGACTTCTGTCCCCGCTCTGCAGGCGCATTTAAACTGTGCACCCCCCTCCGCCCCCTCGCCTGGCAGCTCCCTGGGTGCCAGTGGCTCGGCCAACGCAATTGGCTCCTGACGAGTTAAAATTAACCCAGCCCAAGCTGTCTCTTCCCGCTCTGCACACGGATGCCCACACCCCTCTGGCTCCACATGGGTCCCTGGGCAGGGCCACAGACGTTGAGCCAAGCCCCTGCCGTGCCCGCCGTGAGCCCCTTCAGCCTGGCTCTGCGGGCCTGTGCCCAGCTCTCTGTGGCACCTGGCACCGAGCACAGGACAGAGAGCGGTGAGTGCTTTATTTGTGGTGCAGCTGGAGAAGAATCCAGAAGGCACTTCCTGGCCGCTGGGTACAGGGGAAGAGAGTCCATGGCCCTGTGGGAACCCCTGCATCTGGGGCCTCCGACACCCTGGCGCAGCACGGGCTGGCGCATAGTAGGGCCACAGGCTGTGGTGCTGCTGGAGGCACCAGGGACTTGGGAGCAGAGCATCCTGCCAGGTGTTCAGCACTGTCTTTGTTCCTCTCCTCGCCAATGCAGGGACTCACAGTCCGTCTTGAGAGATATCCAAGTCTCTAGGGCCCACTCTGGCTGAAGGCGCAGACCTGGGCACTGCAGGAGCTCTGGTCTCAGATCAGGGAGTCTGTCAGGAAAGGCCAGCCAGGCAGGCCCCGCTGGCAAATGGCTACCCGCTAACCTTCTCTCTCCAGTTCCGTTTTATTCAGAGCGGCAGCGCAGTCCCCTGCAAGGCCGCTGCTCCCACCCGGGGCATGGCTGGGCCGAGGTTCTGGCCAGCAAGATGTGAGCAGAAGTGTGTGTTTGTATCTCTAGAGACCCAGCCTCCAAGGGAGCTGGCTTACCCGGTGCAGTGCCACTACCGCCCTTCCTCCTTCCTCCTGGTTGGAATGTACATGTGATGGCTGGAGCAGCAGCAGCCGTTTGGACCATGAGGTGACACTGAGGCTGGAAGCCAGCATTTGGAGAGTGAAATGGTCAGGCAGGAGCCAGGTCCCTGATGATGCCTGTGTCACCTCTGGACAGTAGGTCTGCTGTCACAGGAGAGAGCAGGACATTCCTGTTTTGTTGAAGCAGGTTTTATTCTGGGTTTTCTCAAATACACAACTGTAACTAACCCTATTGGGCAGGCAGCTGGGTTGGCCCCCATGGTCCCCTAGCAAGGTAGGGGGCTCTCGGTTCCACTAAGTCCTGGGCCCACAGCAGGCCCTTCCCGTAGCCTGGGGGCCCCGTCTCTTGAGCGGGGAGGGCCCAGGAAGCACTCCTGCAGAGGAAGAGCCACTTGCTGGCTGTTTCAACAGCTTTCCCAAACCCACGTGACCATGGAATGCTCTGCTCCAGGGGCCCCTGGGAACCTCCAGAGAGGCCTGGGAAAGCCCTCTTTGGGGCAAGGCAGTGAGTTGTGCACGTTGACCTTGGCCAGGCCAGCACCCAGCATGTGCTTGGTCAGGGTAGGGCCTGAGCTGCCTGCAACAGAGTGGACAGAGTGGCGAGCGGGCCCCCACCCGGCCTCCCCCTTCTGTCCCATCGGGAAGCTGCTCATTTGTCACCTTGCCCTTTCTCAGCACAGTTCCTGCTTCTCGTGGGTCAGGGCTGCGAGCAGCCCCTGCGCCCAGGCCCGGGGACCCCAGAGCCATCTCTTCCTACAGAGCCCAGCGTGCCGGCTGGGGTGGGACCGGGGCGGCTCTGGGAGGAGGTGGTTTGCAGAAACTTTAGGAGAGGAACACGATTTTATCCTTTTCTGGCAGAATTTAATGGTGCAGATTGTTCAGGGCACAGGGAAAGAAACCTGAAAAGGCCCTTTGCCGCTGCTATTGATAACTTGTGTCTCCTCACGTGGTGGGTTCAACACTAAAAATACCCTCCTCCCGCCCATTGACGGGAGCGCTGTCATGCTGCTGAGTTGTGCTGGGGGGGAGTTGTGCTGGGGGGGGAGCCGCGGGCCATGTGAGGGCCGGGCCAGGGCCTCCTCTGGTCAGGCTGTCCCCCGGCTGCCCCCAGGCTGCCCCCCAGCTGGCCAGGCCGCATCCCATAGAACGTTCTCAGGCATTCCGCAGAGGGGAGTGGGAAAATGTCCGTCCGAGGCCTGGGAAAATGTCCCTCTCCGGGCCTCACTGGGGCAAAGGCCAGGCCAGTAGCTGGGCAGCAGCATTCCTCGTGCCCCACCCTGTAGGTCTGGGGTGATTTGGCCCAGGCCCCAAACCTGCTCAGGAGGTGACTGGGCATGGCGTGAAAGAGCACTGGGCTGGGCAAGACTGGTGCTGCTGGACCCTGTGCACCCTGAGCCTCAGTTTCCCCTCTGGAACCCCACTGCCATAGGGAGTTGATTCCGACCCACAGCGCCCCTAGAGGACAGAGAGGAAGCCCCAGAGGGTTTCCAAGGCTGCCGTCTTTAGGGAAGCAGGCTCCTCCTGTGGAGCAGCTGGTGTGTGTAGCAGCTGGTGGGTTTGAACCGCTGACCTATTGCTTAGTGGCCAAATGCTCTAACCACTGTGCCACAGAGCTCCTCCCCACCCTGGAAGTGGGAACAAGCTCTATTTAGCCTTCTCCATGGGGAGCTTCCAAGATGGGATGGAGCTTCTGGCACCGGAATAAGGGTCTGTGTTCCTCCGTGGCTGTGAATACGGGGCCCAGGCACACAGAGCCTTAGGCAGACAGGGCAGCTGGGCGGCTGCGGGAGGGATGGCAGCTGCTCAGGGCCTGCGGGGTCGTGCTGTCCACTGACTGACCCCCTGCACCACGTCCTGCCTTTGCCTCCTTGTCTGGGAGGATAGAGGTGCATCCTGGAAACCTCAGGGAGCCTCCCACCCCCCAGATCCCAGACCTGACCCATCCTGAGTGAGGGTCACAGCCTGCCATCCCCGCTGAGACATCCCCCCGATTTGGAAGGAGCTGGGACAGTGAGGCTCCAGTCATCCGTGCCGGGGAGGGGCCACACAGATAAGCATGACTGCAGGTTCACTCTGGGGTTGGCATGGCCCAAGAGCCGGTCTGGTGGCAGCAGACACCCCAAAGCTGGCTGCTTCTCAAACTCCCAAGGGCACATGCATCGCCTGGGGGTCATGTTCAAGGGCAGATTCTGGGGCAGTTTGGGAGGGGCTGAGCTCTCCTTTGTGAGTGGCTCCTGGTGATGCCACGGTGTGGGGGGTCCAACAAAGACATACAGCAGCCCCCTTGATGGGCTGTGGCCCTGAGGAAAGGGACCACCGTGCAGAGCTGGCCTCAGTCCCGGGAGCTTTTGTAGCCACTCTTACTGCTCTGAGCTACCGTCTCCTCTCAGCCCCTTTCCTGCCCCCTTCCTGGAGGATTCCGCCTCTGGAACCGGCCCCTGGCCGGATAATGAACGAGGAGCGTCAGACCCCAGGTGCCCCTCCCCCACTCCCCCAGGGAAGGTTGATGGACTGATTCTGACAGCTGGGACAAGAGGGGAGAGGGAGTGGCAGGCCCTCCTCAGCCAACCCAGTCATCTCATCTGTTGAAGGGGTGAAGCCGTGTCGCAGCCCAGGGCCCCTCTAGAGAGCAGACCCGCCCCAAGCGCCTCACTAGCAGGCGAGGGGGGTGGGGAGGGGTGGATGGCAGCCATCCTTGTTTGGGGAGACCCGGGGGAGAGTCACTGACCCCGGCCCCCCCTGTGCTTCCTGATGCTGTACTCACTCCAGGAGTTGTGGCCAAGGGGGTGCAGGTGGGTGTCCCCCCAGGGTCCCTTGCACTGGGTCTGCTACAGAGGCTTGTCAGGGTGAGGGGTGCCGAGGGGGCCCTTCTGGGACCCTGTGCTGGGCCTGGTCCAGGCAACAGGGGAGGTACTGGAGTCGGTCATCTCTGGGGCAACCAGCCTCCCCCTCGTCCTGGCTTGGGGGCCCCCTACAGGCCCCACCCTTTCCTTTCTCTGCTGGAGTCGGTTTCTTCAGAGGTAACCATGGCAACACCTTTGTTTCTGAGGTCTGGTCCCCGCCTCCTTCTGTCCCTGAGCATTCCTTCTCAGTCCTAGCACGTCCAGTCCCCCGTCCCTGGCCATGGCTGCCTATGGGCCCTGTGGGCCCTGTGGGTTGGGGACCAGCCTCTGGACATGGCGGAGGGGGCCCTGATGTTGCCTGGGCCCCACTCCTGCTGCAGAACTCTTCTCACCCACTCACCCCCGGCATATATTGGGAACATGCAGCATGCTGCAGGGAGCAGAGGCAGCCAAAGCCTGCCCTGGCCTCCGGGCACCTTGGTTCCCCTAGGGTGACTTGCTGGAGGTAGGGGTGCTCTGAGGAGTGGGTGGCTCTGTGGCAGAGGCAGTGCAGAGCCGAGCAGCCTTGGGGTGTGCTAGAGGCCAGGGCCGAGCCAGCAGCAATCCTTCCATGCCTGGGGGTACAGGGTCCTTTGGGCTCCACCTCAAAGCAGCTTAAGCAGAGGAAAGAATTTATCAGCTCATGTGACCAGAGAGAAAAGAAAAGGCCTGGTGGTGCAGTGGTTAAGGCACTTGGCTGTGAACCAAAAGGTTGGTGGTTCAAACCCACTAGCACTCTAAGAGAAAGATGTGGCCGTCTGCTTCCATAAAGATTACAGCGTTGGAAACCACATGGGGTGGTTCTACTCGGTCCTACAGAGTCACTATGAGTCGGAGTCGATGCGATGGCAGTGGATTATTTATTTATTGTTCTGTTTTGGTGACCAGAAGGCCTGGGGATAGAGCCTGCTAAGGTGCAGCCAGTTCTGTGGGAGCCAGGCTGCACACACAGAGAAGGTTCCACAGCGTTTCCACAGCATTTGCTCTTTTTTTCCTCTGGATTTTGGCTTCATTCCCAGGTGCTCCCCCACCCCCACGGTGGCAAGCTGCCCACCAGTAGCATAGAACATCATCTCTCAATTACCTAACCAGTCCTGGGAGGACAGGCCAGTCTGTGACCCCAGGTTCCTCTAGGCGGAGTGCCCTTGCTTGCAGGAAAGGTCCTAGGGTTGGCCCTCATTGGCCAAGACCCACCTCTGGGCTATTTACTGTGACAGACATCCTGGGTCTGGACCCTTCACTTATCCCAGACTGGACTCATGATTCAGGTGGAAGGAGGGTGGGGAAGAAGCCTGGTGTGCTCTTGGGCTTAGAAAGGTTAGTTAATCTGTCCAGAGACACACAGCAGGAAAGAATGCACACTCAAGGTTTGACACTAGCATCTGGGTGGTGGGACCCACTGCGGGCCAGGGATGCAGCGGAGAGAATTGGGCCCTGATCTTGGTGAGCAATGAACAGCATGCAATACCCCAAAAATACCAAGCTTTGGCCATGGGTCAGTTCCAATTCATAAAGACCCCATAGGGCAGAGCAGGACTGCCCACAGCAGTAATCTTAAGGAGACAGGTCGCCAGGCCTTTCTCCCGCGGAGAGGCTGGCGGGTTCAAACTGCCCATTTTATGTTAGCAGCCGAGCGCTTTACCATTGCGCCAGCAGGGCTCCTAGGGCATGCAAAGGAGAGAGATACGCGGTATTTGGCGAGCTGAGGGAGAGCGACTGTGCCAGGACGGCTTCTGCCTGTCAAGCATGTTCCCATCCCCAGGGTCTGGGGGCCGAGGGTGGTTCTACCCGCGCAGCATCGTGTCCCCGGCCACCTGACTCACTGTTTGTAAACGCTCCTCTCCTGGCCACTCCCTCCACCCCCCCTATCGGATCACTGTCTGTGTAACCCCACCTCCCCCTCTGTGATTGGCTATCTGAGTCGTCACTCCTCCGTATGGGCGGGACTCCCGGCTGGGCGGAGGGAGCTGCTACTTCGGCGACTATTAGCATAATCCCGCCTCCTGGGCGGGCCTCGGGCCGCGCGTTGATTGGGCCAGCGGCAGCCAACGCGGCGGCGCCGGGCTCCTCGAGTGGCGGGCGCGGCTGTCAGTCCGAGGTGGCCGGCCGCACTTCCGCCTCGGTGTCAGCGGTCGCGCGGCCCTGGCGGAGGCGGGGCGGCAGCGAGCTGGCGGCGCCGAGGAGACCGCGCGTCCAGGTGAAGGCCCAGGTGAGGCCCAGGTGAGGTCCGCCGCCCGCCGTCCTCGTCGCCATGGAGGGCCACCGGCGGGTGGCGGACGGCGG
>NW_006922056.1:1987571-1997081 GCF_000298275.1 Orycteropus afer afer | reverse complement strand
GTCTTGCTTTTACGGTTGGCCTCTTCGTCCCTCCTCTGGGTCCAGACGCGGTCAGGGTGGTTCTGACAGGGGTAGGGGCGTTGGAGGGTCCGATTTCCGTCGTGTGGTTAAGGGGGTCGGTGCACCTGGCCACGGACAGGTGCAGTCACCCAGGTAGAAGACGGGTGGGCGCTGCCTCGGTTGCCAGCGCCTGGGGTCCCCCCGAAGATGTCCTGCCTGTGACGCCCCGTCCTGTTTATTTTTGAATGTTCTACTCTTAGCAGACTAGGCAGCACTGTTGGTGACTCTGGACCCAACACACGTCTTTGGTGATTTCATTTTAAAGGTTCTTCTTACTCTGCAGTTAAATTCCTGTAATGGGAGGGGTACACCTTGGGGTTTGAGTTCAAGCTTGCACCACGACTGGCACTAATCACGAAATCAGTCTTCCGGGATTTAGGTGGGGTTAAGAAGCTAGGTGATGTAACCAGGTGACAGGTGTGTGAGTGTAAGGGCCACCTCCCAGGAAGGTGTGTGCCTCTGGGTTTTTATTATGCACGGCCAGGCTGGAGGGTGCCTTTCCACAGTGCCCCTGGCACCACGCTAGGCAACCTGTCCCCCTCCTGCAGATGTTGAGAGGCCTCCCCAAATGTCGGGGGCCAGGTGTCCACCTCCCATCTTCTGTGCTGTTCTTGCTGCGGCCACAAAGAGGAAGGCTCTTCCTGGTTTCGCAATCTGGGTTGTGTTTCCAGCCTCAGTTCCCTCATCTGTGAAACGTAACATTTTCGTAGCAGGGCTGATAGGAGGAGTGGATGAAGTGATTGTTGACAACAGCCCCCAGCACGTAATAGGTGATCCTGCGTGTTCCTGCCCTGTCCTTATTGGGTGTGCCTCCTCCTTGTCCAGCGCAGCACCCAGCACAGTACTGTCACTTCAGATGTGACATTGTGTAGGTGGACGACTGCCTCGGCCCCCTCGTGTGCTGATTACAGGCTCCCAGGAGCTGCTGGTGGTGTTAACTGTTGCAGTTGCAGGGCCTTGTGGACAGGCTGCCTCTGCCTCACTCACAGAGGGCTCACAGCAGCCTACATGGCAGGTTCCCAGGTACCTTTAGTTTATTTATCAGGAGGCTGAGGAGCAGAGAGGGGACATCACTTGCCCCAAAGTACACCTAGTGAATTACAGAGCAGGAATTTGAACCCAGAGCCCTGGTGACAGTGGTAAAGCCGAATGGCTACAAACCAAAATGTGAGCGATTCAAAGCCACTCCACGGCTCCATGGGAGAAAGCCCTGCAATCTGCTCTGTAAGATGACAGCCTAGGACATCCGTGGGGCATTCCACTCTGTCACCTGGGGGTCACTGACTATAAAGTTGACAGCCTAGGACATCCGTGGGGCATTCCACTCTGTCACCTGGGGTCACTGTAAAGGTGACAGCCTAGGAATCCCTGTGGGACGTTCCATTCTGTCACCTGGGGTCACTGACTGTAAAGATGACAGCCTAGGACATCCATGGGGCGTTCCGCTCTGTCACCTGGAGTCACCGTGAGTTCACACTGACTCGGCAGCACCGGTCTGGCTCTGTCTGCGCCCCCAGACACCGCACCCGCCACCTTTGTCACTGCGGGTTTGCTCACTGACTCCCCTGGACAGCTCAGTGGCGCTGCCATGCTCTGGGGGCCAGCACCTTCCTGTCGTCGCATCAATAACTCATGGGTTTTCGTTGTTGATGAGTCTGAGTGTTTGAAACCTTGTTGTTTCTTCTGAACATAATCATTCTCTCCGACCATCCAGAGTTTGTTGAAGCACCCACCTGGCTCCCAGTTCCTTTGTGAGCAGCAGAGACGCTGGTGCCCGCTAGGGAAGGGCATTGGGGGAGCGGCGGTACTGACAGATGAACATGTTTCCAAGGATGAGGCCGTAGCATGTAAGTCAGTCCTGGGCGAATTGAGCGTCCCTGGGTTTACAGGTAGTTAGTGAGTGAGGCAGAGGCAGCCAGTGCACAAGTGCTGCCACGTGCACCTGAGGGGACCATTCTGTCTTGATGAACCGTTGATGACAATGCTATTTTAATGCTTTTAAAATGCCCCTGCCCTCCCTCCTAAGGCCTCTAAGCCTCATTCTCCAGGACATGAAACCTCCTTCACTTTAACCCTTTAAACACTCAGCTCATTGCACAGATGGCGTTTCTGTGTTGAGGAAACCTTTCGGGAAGTTTGATGGGCTTTTGTACTGTCTGCAAATGGGATTTGCTGTCCCTTGAAAATGGTCCCCTCAGCATTTCGGTGACAAGTGAAGGCCTGGTCTTTTCATTGGAGTTTGACTGTGGCTGTGTCAAGGCATTCAGGGCGGAGGCCTTTAGTGAAAACTGCCAATGGTCCCAGCCATGTTTGAGAGTTTAAGGACCATGGTGAGCAGGGGGCCTGGCTTGGCTCTCAGTCTGGCTCTTCGTCTCTGGCTGTTTGATGTGAGAGTGGTCATGTAGCTGCTCCAGCCTCAGGGTCTTTATGGGACCCCTGTGAGCTTAAACCCTCAGCGGCTGATGGCAAGGTCAGTGGTCTGCTCCGGTAAAGGTTACAGCCTTGAAAACCCCGTGGGACACTTCTGCTCTGGCCTGTGGGGTCATTAGGAACTGGGATCAGCTCAGCAGCAGTGGATTTTCTGAGGACGGATAGATGTGACAGTGTGTAGGGTCTGGTGTGTAACTAGCAGTCAGTACACTCTTGGCTTCCCTGCCCCAAAGTGTTGCAGATGCACACGCACACATGCGCACGCAAAGCTGTGATGAAAAAATCAACGCGGATCAAGTAAGAACAGACATTCATTCCACGTTCATGTATAAAAAGACCCGATGTTCTGAAGATGTTAATACTTCCTGCTCGATTGATCGGTGGCGGCAACGATCACAACCCTGGCCAGGTGGTCTGTGGGTGCTGGTGAATGGATCCTGAAGTTCAATGGGAAGGCGAAAGGCCTAGGAAGATGAACCCGTGTGGAAGAGCAGAGTGGGGACTGCTCCGTGCCTTCTTCAAGACTGCCTGTGGGGCTGCAGGCCTTGAGACAGGTGGTGTTGGCGAAGGGGCAGACCAGCACTGTGCCTGTGGGGCTTTGGCCACAGTGCTGCTCTGAGAACCTTCTGTGGACAGGGTTCCCATGTTCATGGCAGAGAGACACTTATCCTCTGCTTGGTACTGATTGCCGCTTGAGTTTTGACATTTGATTTCAATTTTAGCATCAGCTGTCAGGTGCAAGTTTAATTTTGAAACCCTTGCACATGAGCTTGGCTTATGGAACCATACAGACTGAAAGGAAGGCAGTGTTTGCTTGCGATGGATTTTTAAGGTCCCCTTGACTGCTAACCAGAAGGCTGGCGGTTCAAACCCACCAGCCACTCCTCAGAAGGAAGGTTGGGCAATCCTACTTCCGTAGTGATTCTGCCTCGGAAACCCAAGGAGGGGTCACTATGAGTTGGGGCCGACTCGAGAGCATATAACAACAACAACAACAACAGACCCTGCATTAATGTTCTGGATCCTGCCGCGACCTGGGCTGTGTTCAGTATTCGTGCAGGTATCTGGGTCCCTGTCATGGTTCACACTTTTTCCAAGTGTCTCTGTCAAAACATTCCAAGTGTTGGCATCATGGCGTGTCAGACTGCGGGTTGGACTCAGGTCCTGACTGGGAAGTGAGGTGTGGAGTGCCAGCCCTTGGCTGCGCACCACATTAGTAAACACTGGGTTAAAGGCTTGCAGGGACTTCATGGCGCATCTGTCCTCTTCCTTCCAAAGTAGGGAGATGACCGGGGCTGTGATCACGCATGCAGCTATCCCTGAGCTATGTGGGAGCAGCAGGCCTTTAGCAGGACTGGCTTGAGGGACAGGGATGCTGGGAGGTGGGCCCCGTGCTGCCTTGTGTCTGCACTGGGAACCTTGCTTGGCCGGTGCTGGGGTCAGGTCCCAGCTGGGCTGCTGCTACTGTGTGACACTTGGGACCAGAGCTGTTGAGGCAGTGGCAGGGGGGCCGTGTGTGTGTCCAGCACGGACATCGTGGTCCTCACTCTGTGCAGCTACTCATGTCTGTCTGTCCAGGGAACCGTCCAGTGCTGGCGGAGGGGCCTGTAGTTGGTCACTGGAGGCGAGGTGTGGCGCCTGTGGGAGCGGGCCCACTTTTCAGGCAAGCAGACCTGTCTGACCCCACAGCCCAGGCCCTGCACCTGTGCCCTTCCCACAGGGGCTGGGCACCGGGCAGGTGCTTGTTCCGGGCTGGCACAGATGTTCTCGGGGAGGGCTAACTGAATCTCCATTCTAGAAGGACCGATGGCCGCCATCGGGGGTGGGGAGGGCTGTACTGTACGGGCTGAGCAGCTGTGTGTTCACTGACCAGGCAGACACCGCCCTCATGAGAAAGGAGCCAGCCGTGACCTGGTGCCTTGTGCCACTGCGCTCAGCTGGCAGTGACTGTTGCTGCTGACACCCCGGCGCCTGTGGACTTGGGGCACTTGGAGAGGGGCCCCGTCAGTGGTTACAGTGGGGACAGGCCACGCCTGGGGCTCCTGTGCTTCACACCGCGAGCCTCCCGCCCCGTGTGGGCGCAGCACAGGCAGCCGTGCTGGCGCTCCAGGTTTAGTAACCACCTGTATCCCTGGGAAGCACTGGCGTGGGAAGCGGTCTGCATGTGCGAGGAGCAGGCGAGGTGAGCGACGGCTGGGCGGGCGGCAGGGAAGGCTGATGGGCTCCAGCTCCCAGACTCTCCAGGAGGTGCTGTCTCGGGCGGCGGGGCTTGGGGTCGGGAGGCTGTGCTCAGCAGAAGCTCCTGGTACCTTGGGAGGCTTCTCCTGAGAAACACCTGGGGCCCCTACTCTGTAAGCGCAGGCTCCGGGCCCCGTCCTGCGTCTACAGAGACAGGCCCTGTGACCAGTCTGCACGTTGGTGCTGGGGACCCCCGTGGGGTCGTGACCCTCTCAGAGAATGTGTTGGCCAATCTGAGTCATCTTCCAGGGAGGGCAGCGAGCGCCCATGGACTGTATGGTGTTTGTTTAGCAGTCGCTCGGGTTTGCGGCTTTCCCTGGCCTTGGTCTGGATGCCCACCCCATGAGTTCAAGGAGCACCGTTGGACATGGCCTGGGCAGGGTGGCATCAGGGTGACTGGCTTCCCAGTACCCCAGGTGGGCTGCAGGTGAACCATTAAAGGCTGAACCAGCTGTGAGCTGGGCAGGAGACTGGTGGGGAGGGCTGGACAGAAGGCCTCGGAGGTGGTGGCTGGGGAAGGTTGAAGACGCCCACCTTGGGTGAGGAGCTATCCAGGGGCACTGGGGTGCCCTGCCCGCCTGTGCTGGCTCTGTATGGTGGGCACACATGTCTTCCCCAGCCTCCTCGGGTGCTGCCCATGGTTCCCTTCCTCCATGCCATCTCCTGTACTGGACCTCCCCCCCCCGGGACAGTGCTGGGCGGGTGTAGGCATCTGTGCCCATCCAATCAGCCAGGGCCCGGGCCCCACACACCCTCCTGTCAGCCCCTTGAGCAGCAGCCCTGGGCTGAGGGGTGGGCTCACTGACACTGTCTCTCTGGGCAGGGAGAGGGCTGTCTCTCTTTCTGGGCTGGGGTGAAGGGTGTCTCTCTCTCTAGGTGGGGTGAGGGGTGTCTGTCTGTTTGTCTCTCTCTTTCTCTCAGCCAGGGTGAAGGATGACTCTCTCTCTCTGGGCTAGGGTGAGGGGTGTCTGTCTGTCTATCTGCCTGCCTCTCTCTGGGCTGGGGTGAGGGATATGTCTGTCTCTCTCTCTCTCTCTGGGCCAGGGTGAGGGATGTCTGTCTGTCTGTCTGTCTGCCTGCCTGCCTCTTCCTGGGCCAAGGTGAGGATGTCTCTCTCTCTCTGTCTCTGGGCTGGGTGAGGGGTGTCTCTCTCTCTCTCTGGGCTGAGGTGAGGGGTGTCTGTCTGTTTCTCTCTCTCTCTCTGGGCCGGGGTGAGGGGTGTCTGTCTGTCTCTCTCTCTCTCTCTGGGCCGGGGTGAGGGGTGTCTGTCTGTCTGTCTCTCTCTCTCTGGGCCGGGGTGAGGGGTGTCTCTCTCTCTCTCTCTGGGCCGGGGTGAGGGGTGTCTGTCTGTCTCTCTCTCTCTCTCTGGGCCGGGGTGAGGGGTGTCTCTCTCTCTCTCTCTGGGCCGGGGTGAGGGGTGTCTGTCTGTTTCTCTCTCTCTCTCTGGGCCGGGGTGAGGGGTGTCTCTCTCTGGGTGGGATGGAGGGTAGGCTCACTCACTCACTGGCTCTCTCTCTGGCTCTCTCTCTCGTACCTTCTTGAGCTCCTGGCTCTGTCCGGGGGCTACCGTGCATGTGGTTTTCTGTGTGCTTGGTGCCAGCAGCTGTGGGAGCATCCTGCCTGGACACTCTTGTCCTCGCTTGTGACTAGGGCTGCATTTTAGCAGCTTCTTCAGAGAGATGAGCTTCATTTAAACATTTTTTACCAAAGAGTCTACGTTCATCTTGTGCATTTGTGAGTATTTTGTGTGAGATTACAGGGTGCTCAGGGTGATGTGTTGTTTTTTATATGGCCTTTGTAGCCATTGTCTTGTAAAGCTCACCAAATAAGTGGGTGGGGCTATGCAGATGAGGTTCTTGGGGCCCACCAAGGGGATTGGGCAGTTTGCTAATAATGCAAAGAAGGTGCGTGGAACCTAGTGGGGCTTGTACTATGCAAATAGTGTGTATGGACCCCGAATGAGAGGACTGGTCAGTTTTACCATCCTGCTAGGCTTATAATGAGCCCGCCCAGAAGCGAAAAGGGGGACTTCGCTGCCACCAAGGAAGAAGAGTCAGGAGTGGACTGTGTCCTTTGGATCCACGATCCCTGAGCTGGAGACCTTGGTGTGGGAGATGGCGGGAGATGGGGAGAGCAGCGGTAGCAGACCCAGGAGACCGGCGGGAGAGCGTGGTGGGCTTTGGCCCACGTGGCGAGACAGCTGAGCACTTTCAGGCAGAGGCTTGCTGGCGGGGTACGTGCCTGTAGGCACTTAGCTGCAGGGCTGAAGAGCGTTGTAACACTGGCCTGAGTGGGTAGAGGCCGGGCTGGCCCAAGGGGCTGAGGGCCAGAAGGAGCTTGCCTGCTGGCCTGGGTGAGAAGAAGACTTTCTGGCTGAGGAGCTGTGTCCCGAGTCGTTTCTCATCCTGACTTGTACCCTGTGACTCTCTAATAAATTACCCCTATCATCGTGAGGACAGTCTGTGAGCTCTGTGTGGCCACTGGGGCAAGTTGTGGAACCCAGCACACAGGTAGGAAGTGCTGTGGGAGGGACAGCAGGTGTCAGAATTGGTTGGAGGGTGACTGTGTCTGCCTTCCACCTCAGGAGCAGGCTGCTGCTGGTGGTGATTCTCTGTCCCCTTGGGAAGCCAAGGGAGGCCAGACGCCACCCTCACGCCCTTGTTACACAGGGGAGTGTCCCTTGAAGTGTGTGACATCCGCTTGCCTTTCACTCATCACTAATGAGCAGGTGGGGAGGTTCAAGGAATGGTACCTACGGGTTCACCACGGGCAGGAGGAGGGCAGCTGGTGGGGGGTGACCCGGTTCTCCCCTGCCTTTGCGGGCCATGGGGAAGGTAAACAGGTGACTGACACCACTGACATGGCTTGGTTTAGCTGCCCTGCTCAGCTCTGCAAACATCTGTTTCTCGCTTGAATTCCTAACGGACTCCGTGCGTGGGGTTGGTGCCTGACGGTGTGTCCTGGATGAGCGTGTGGTTATCCAGTTATCATCACGAAGGTTCTTGTCTGGGCTTCTGTTTTGACGTGGTCACTAACATGACCTGCTGCCAGCTGCTCCACAGTAAGCAGTCGCTCAAACCTGGAGAAGGTGGAGGCTGTTAGAGCCAAGATGACTGCCGATACGGCTGTTCCTCTGCCCGAGACGAACACTCTGAGGCAACTTCCTGCGTGGTTGGACTCCACTGTGCAGCCACAGAGTGAGGGTTAGCTGGGACGGGGGCAGCACGGAGCAGGCAGAAGCAGGCTCGATGGCACGGACTGTCAGGCTGTGTGACTGCAGAGGCGTGACGGGCCAGGGGAGACAGGTGGCTTGCCTTGGGACCCTCTCTTTGTTGAGTCTGACCTTTTGCAGACTCTGGAAGCACTCACCAAGCATGAGTGGTCTTTCTTCAGCACTTGGCCAAACCCCATTTCAGTGACTACACATTGAGAAATCAACCCACAGTGGTTTTGGAAGGAAGAAGAGAATGGGCTTGGCCTCGCACACCCTCGACCACAGCCACTGGATAGATGGGGTTCTGGAAGGCTGCCACAGGCACTGGACCATGCCGGCTGGCCGTCCTTCCAGCGCAGGTCTGGGTGGTGCCACATGGAGGGCCCTGAGGTTGACAGCTCAATCCAGGGGTGCCCTGGAGCTGTGATGGCCAGAAGGAAAGCCACGGCCCCTGCGCTTGCTAAGTATGGCCAGTTGCCTTGGTTAACGTGATCTGAAGTGACATTTTCTGCTCTTTAGCTGCTCTGGTCCCATCACAGGTGCTCAGTAGTCATGTGTGTCTAGTGGCTGTTGTGTTGGAAGGTACAGGTAAGAGCTTCCAGCTTGCAGAAGGTTCTAGAGCCCAGGTGCTATGGAGCTTTTGCTTTAGCTAATTTTGGACTCTGTAAGAGAAAGAGACTGAGGACTGAGCCTGGTGGCTAGCTAGACATTGGGGGTGGGGCGGGGGAAGGGGTGAGAGCCTTGGGGTGCAGCTGTCCACGGGTCCCCTCACATGTGGGCTCTGTGGCCCTTTTATCCTATCAGCCAAATGTGGGAAAAGCAAGAAGACCCCCAGGGCAGGTGTCCACACAGCGAGCGGTGCTGCTCCAGGAGAGAGGCCGGGCCATCCACTGGGCCTGGGGCTGACGCTCGCTGGGCCACAGTACCCGGTGCAGGGAGACCAGCTTCTTGCTGCCTGGGGTCTCCTTGTTGGGACTTCATGGGGCGTGGGCTTGGGAGGGGCTTGCACAGGAGGTCCTGCAAGGATGCTGGCCTCTGGGAAGACTTGTTCTAGTTCGTACACATTTGTTGAAGGTGGGGTTCCAGTGGGTGGTGGGAGGGTGGTCCAGCCTCAGGCCAGCGGCGATTGGGGTTTTCTGACCCGCCGCCTCTGCCATTGCTTGCTGGGGTCACCTCCCAGGTGTGACCTGCCCTGGGCCTGTCTGGGGCTCGGCCCCTCCCCTTACTCTGACCTGCCCACGTCCTCCTGTCTCCCTCGAGGCTCGGCTGCACTTGTTTCCTGAGGGCCCTCCTGGGTCCTGGATGAGAAGGACGCTCTGGTGCACCTGCTGAAGTTTGGCCTGGTGGGTGCCGGGTCCACACCTCTTTCCTACTGGACCCTACAGGACAGGACTATGACACAGTCTGCTTGTTGCTAGTGCCCCTTTGGCATGAAACCAGGTGCCCAGTGGGCACTGACCAGATGAATGAGGTCACTGCTGGTCTGGGCTGTCCTCCTGTCCACAGCGTGTGGTAGGGTGATTGGTGGGTCTTGCCTGGGATTCTGTAAAGTGAAGAAGAAACTGTGG
>NW_006922056.1:1983940-1986453 GCF_000298275.1 Orycteropus afer afer | reverse complement strand
GTGTCCCTCTGTCATCCCTGGTGGGGTTGGACCTTGGGTGGGTGACATGTGTGTCCCTCTGTCATCCCTGGTGGGGTTGGACTTTGGTGGGTGACATGTGTGTCCCTCTGTCATCCCTGGTGGGGTTGGACCTTGGGTGGGCAGGGGAGGTGACACGAGTGTCCCTCTGTCATCCCTGGTGGGGTTGGACCTTGGGTGGGTGACATGAGTGTCCCGCTGTCATCCCTGGTGGGGTTGGACCTTGGGTGGGCAACATGAGTGTCCCTCTGTCATCCCTGGTGGGGTTGGACTTTGGTGGGCAGGGGAGGTGACACGAGTGTCCTGCTGTCATCCCTGGTGGGGTTGGACCTTGGTGGGCAGGGGAGGTGACACGAGTGTCCTGCTATCATCCCTGGTGGGCAGGAGAGGTGACCCTAGTCTGACCTCTCGTTTCACACCTTTGTTTTAAAGACTCCCCACCGTTGTCAACCGATTCACCTCTAACAGAACTGTGTTCCAGGCGAACAACCAAGCTGACTGATGTGCAGCGACACCACAGGCAGAGGGTAGAACTGCCCGTAGGATTTCTTTCTTTTTTAACATTTTGTCGTGGTTCAGTGAAAGTTTACAGAGCAAAT
Organism: Orycteropus afer afer; assembly: GCF_000298275.1. Lineage (NCBI taxonomy): Eukaryota > Metazoa > Chordata > Mammalia > Tubulidentata > Orycteropodidae > Orycteropus > Orycteropus afer. The sequence goes on along the minus strand of NW_006922056.1, from coordinate 1,985,836 downwards.
GTTTTCCATTTAGCAATTTGTACACATCTTGTTCCGTGACACTCACTGCAACCCCCACAGTGCTGTCTCCCCACTTCCTCCCTGTGGTGACCATTTCCCTGTGTCCTTTGCTACCCCTTCCTGCCTTCCGAGCTTTCTCACTGGGCAAATGCTGCCATTTCATCTTGTGGGGTTGACTGTTCTAGGGGGTGTGGACCTCCCTGGTGTTATTGTTCGCTCTCCAGGCCTGTCTGTTGTTTGGTTAAAACTCGAACCCAGGGGATGAGTTCAATTCCAGGCTTGAAAGGTGTCTAGGGGCCATAGTCGGGGGTTCCACCAGTCTCTGTCAGACCAGCGGGCCTGGTGTTTTTATGATTTGAGTTTTTTCCACATTTTTCTCCCACTCTATCCAGGATCTCCTATTGTAATCCCTCTGTGAGTGGTTAACAGTGGTAGCCGGACACCTTCTAGTTCTTCTTGTCTCAGGGTCACGGGGGCTGAGCGCAAAAAGAATGTAGTGGCAGCAGCATCCAACTTCCTCTAACTTCACGAGGGAGAGAGAATCATCCCGGCAACCACAGAGTGATTCCTGTGAGGCGGAGGTCAGACATGGTGCGCCTTTCAACTTTCTCACTGATCAGACACCAACGGTCCCTCCCGTGGCATCTGCTTCTTCGCTGAGTTTGAGAATTCATTGCAATGTCCACACAGAACTCACCTGCAATACTCACAATTATGGGTCTTATTGGAGAAGTAACAGGTCACAGTTCAGCCTCAGAAACAAGCCAGGACATAGTTCTTCAATCAGGACAGCTGCTTCTGAGCTGTGCCACTGGCACGCTTCTTTGTATCCCGTTTGAACACGTGCTACAAAGCTCTTTAGCTCTGCTGATAGGCACCCAGAGAGGTCCCCCACTCCACTAGCAAGGCTCCTGCCTGAAGGCACTCCGCTTTCTTGCTCTGTGGGCCAGGAAGCTGGCCACTGTCACATGTTGGTCTTTTGGTTCTGTGGTCTCTGCTGCTGCCATCTCTCTGCCGTCTCAGTGCAGGGATCTTGGGTCTAAGGACACGCTCCGTTTCCAGCTCTTCTCTCTCGATGGCGGTGAGATCCCCTTTTCTACTGTGGGATGGCTCATTTGAAGCTTAGAGGCAAAACTGACCAATCCCCACGTTCGGATTCCATACACGTTATTTCCATGGTCCCACCCCCACAGGGTGCCATGTACCTTATTCACATTATTAGCAATCTGTCCAGTCCCCTTGGTCAGCCACAGGCATGTCACATTTCCATAGTTCTACCTAGTCATCTGGTGGGAGTTGCAAAGACCATGGCTAGAGGGGCCGTACTAAGTCATTCACTGCACCACCCTGGGGTTCACATGGTCCATTAGTCCTCTAGACTGTTTCTGTGCATCTTTGGTTTTCTTCACTCTTCTTCGCTTTGGGTGGGAGGAGACTAATAGTTGCACTTGACATGGCTGTTGCAAACTTTTAAGGCCGCAGAGGCCCCACTCACCCAACTAGAATGTAGAGCAGTGTCTTTGTGGACAGTGGTATGCCAACGGACCTTGGTGTCACCTGAGACCATAGGACTTCCAAGGCTGTAATCTTTTGGAAGCAGACTGCTACATCTTTCCCACAGATTGGCTGGTGGTTTCAAACCACCAACCTTTTTAGTTAGTACCTGAGCACTTAACCACTGCATCACTAGGATGACTCTCAGCAAGTAGGCATCTGAGAAGAGAATAAAATGGCATTTGACATGCTTTTTTTTTTTAACAGACTTTTTTTTTTTTTCTTAAGAGTGATTTTGTTGTTGTTGTTAGGGGCTGTCAAGTCATTTCCAAAGAGTGATTTTAGGATAATAAGAATGAGTGCAGAAAGTACAGTTGTGGGTGTTCATTAACTTACTGACCT
>NW_006922056.1:1969951-1983125 GCF_000298275.1 Orycteropus afer afer | reverse complement strand
TGTACAGCAGCGAAACACTGCCCAATCCTATGCCAGCCTCACAATCCCTGCTCTGCCTGAGCCCATCATTGGAGCCACTGTGTCAGTTCATCTCATTGAGGGTCCTCCCCTTTTTCTCTGACCCCCCACCTTACCAAGCATGACATCCTTCTCCAGGGAATGGGCCCTTCTAACAACATGACCAAAGTATGTGAGACAAAGTCTGGCCATTCTTGCTTCTAAGGAGCATTCCGGCTGCGCTTCTTCCAGGACAGACCTGTTCCTTCTGGCAGTGAATGAGACGTTCAGTATTCCTCACCAGCACCACTACTCAAAAGCATCAACTCTTCTTCCGTCTTCCGTATTCATTGTCCAGCTTTCACATGCATGTGAGGTGACTGAAAATGCCATGGCTTGGGTCAGGCGCACCTTAGTCTTCAAGGAGATGTCTTTGCTTTTCAGCACTTATGTCATGTGATGTCTTGACTGCTGCTTCCATTAGTGTTGATTGTGGAACCAGAGAATATGAAATATTTGATAACTTCAATCTTTTCTACATTTATTGTGATGCTGTGGTGGTCCAGTTGTGAGAATTTTTGTTTTCTTTATTTTGAGGTGTAATCCATACTGCAGACTGTAGTCTTTAATCTTCATCAGTAAGTGCTTCAAGTCATCTTCATTTTCAGCAAGCAATGTTGTGTCATCTGCATGTTGCAGGTTGTTAATGAGACTTCGTCCAATCCTGATGCTGTGTTCTTCTTCATATAGTCCAGCTTCTTGGATTATTTGCTCAGCATACTGATTGAATAAGCATGGTGAAAGGATACAACCCTGACGTACACCCTTCCTGATTTTAAACCATCCAGTATCCCCTTGTTCTGCTTGAACGACAGCCTCCTGGTCTATGTCCAGGTTCCTCATGAGCACAATTAAGTTTTCTGGAATTCCCATTCTTCTCAGTGTTACCCGTAATTTGTTATGATCCACACAATTGAATGCTTTTGCATAGTCAATAAAACACAAGTAAACATCTTTCTGGTATTCTTTGCTTTCAGCCAAGATCCATCTGACAGCAATGACATCCCTTGTTCCACATCCTCTTCTGAATTCAGCTTGCATTTCTGGAAGTTCTCTGTCAGTATACTGCTGCAACCATTTTTGAATTATCTTCAGCAAGGTTTTACTTGTGTGTGATATTAATGATACTGTTCAATAATTTCCACATTATGTGGGATTACCTTTCTTTGGAATGGGTACAAATATGGATCTCTTCCAGTCAGTTGGCCAGGTAGCTGTCTTCCAGATTTCTTGGTATAGATGAGTAAGTGCCTCTAGCACGGCATCCGTGTGTGGAAACATCTCAGTGGCTCTTCTATCAATTCCCAGAGCCTTGTTCTTCTCCAATTCCTTCAGTGAAGCTTTGACTTCTTCACTCAATACCATTGGTTCTTGATTATATGCTACCTCCTGAAATGGATGAACATTGACCAATTCTTTCTGGTACAGTGACTCTGTGTATTCCTTCCATCTTCTTTTGATAACTTCCTGCATTGTTCAATATTTTGCCCTTAGAATCTTTCAGTATTACAACTCGAGGCTTAAACTTTTTCCTCAGTTCTTTCAGTTTGAAAAATGCCGAATGTGTTCTTCCCTTTTGGTTTTCTAACTCCAGGTCTTTGCACATTTCATGATAGTAATTGGCCCTGTCTTCTCGAGCTGCTCTTTGAGATCTCCTCAGCTCTTTTACCTTGTCATTTCTTCCATTGGCTTTAGCTATTTTGCACTCAAGGGCAAGTTTCAGAGTCTCTTCTGACATTCATTTTGGTCTTTTCTTCCTTCTTTGTCTTTTTCATGACCTCTTGCTTTCTTCATGGATGTTCTTGATGTCATCCCACAATTTCTCTAGTTTTTGGTCATTGGTGTTCAGTGTATCAAATCTATTCTTTAGATGGGCTCTAAATTCAGGAGGGGTATAATCAAGGTCATATTTTGGCTCTTGTGGACTTATTTTAATTGTCTTCAACTTCAGGTTGAATGTGCATGTGAGCAGTTGATGGTCTGTTCCACAGTCAGCTCCTCGTCTTGTTTTGGCTGAAGATAGTGAGCTCCGTCGCTTCTTTGCACAGATATAGTTGATCTGATTCCTGTGTATTCTGAAGTTCACGTGTATGGCTGCCATTGTTGAAGAAAGGTATTTGTAGTGAATAAGTGGTTGGTCTTGCGAAATTCTATCATGATCTGTGGCATCATTTCTATCACTAAGACCGTATTGAGAGGGTAGAGGGGACCCCTAAATTGGTAGCCCGCAGGTCAGAAGTGAGGGTGTCACATGGACTGCTAGACTTGTGGCTGGCTTCTGAAGCCTCGGGCCTGCTTGGCAGTCTGATGGGCGGTGTCCCTTTAACTCCTGAGATCTGATCTAACTGAGGTGGCCAGGGCAGAGGAGGGAGTGCTGTGTGGGCAGCCGGAGGTCAGAACTGTGTGGAGAAGTGAACATTGCGGGTGTTGCCTCCTCATAGTTGGTGTTAGGAAAAAGTGAGTATTTGATTGTATTTGGTTGTGGGCTTGATGGAGCCACTCATCAGCAAACCCTATGCTCCCTCATCTCCACAGCTCCCATGTTGAGTGCCTTGTGTCCTGTGGTCCACTTATTACAGTTGAGGAGCCAGTCCTGGTCCGTCAAGTCCATGGCTCACGTTGGAGTACCTGCTTTGTGTTGTGGAATTGTGTGGGTTTCAACGAGTGCAGCAGGTCATGTGTCCACCATGACAGTGGCACATAGGATGGTGTCCCTGTCCTCCCTCTGAACCTGCAGCGACTGTGCATCTTCTCACTGTCTCTGTAGTTGAGCCTTTCCTAGAAAGGCTTGCAGCTGGGATCAGACAGTTTGTGCCTTATCTGACTATCTTTGTTCACTTACAGTATGTATTTTGGATTCCTCCATGTCTTCTCCCAGCTCGACAGCTCATTTCTCGTTGTTGTTGGTAGTTACCGTTGAGTTGGTGCCCACTTTTGGTGTCCCTGTGTCACTCTGTACAACAGACCCAGAAGCTGCCTGGTCCTGCGCCATCCTCACAATCACTGGTGTGTTTGAGTGGCCACTGTGTGTTTGGAGTATGCACTGGTGGATGATGATTTTTAGAAATAATCCTTCAAACAGTAATTACGTGCTCATCCACTACCAATGACCAGCCCTTATGTTATAAATGTGCCCTCTCACTGCATTTTTTGCTCTAATTCTGCTCATTTCCTTTCTGACATGTAATAAGCTAGACTTCAAGCACAGTGAATGAAGCACTGAAGAAGCATTTCTAGACCATACAGTTTCTGCATGCTGAGTGTGTCGTGTGACTTCCCCTAGATCTCCAGGGCCTGTTGGATTTTGACCAAGAAAAGGCCCAGAAGACCCCTTGTGCCCTAGATGTAGCCCTGGCGCAATGACCCCGTAGGAGACCACACGGCACGGCGCTGGAAGGGGCAGGCTGCTGAAGGATGAACAGTGAGGAGGAGTTCTTTGATGCCGTCACAGGTGAGTGGAACAAGAACATGACCTATAGACTGCAGCATGTGGGTGCGAATTTCCTAGAGCTGAACGTCGAATCCTTGCAAAGGCTGCATCATAGCGTGGAATGAACTCTGAGGTTTGGCATTCACTTGACAATGGGACTTCTTCCTTGGATGTGCCTCTTCAGTCCCTGCCATCACTACCTGTATTTCTTGGGAAGCACAGTTGATTCTTCTGAAATGGGTCCATTAAAAGCCATTTTGAGCTTCAGGCTTTCTGTTTGTATCCCCAATGGTAGACTTGGACATTGACTTTGATTCTGCTTGTATCCCTGATGGTAGACTTGGACGTTGCCTTTGACTTCTCCCAGCTCGGGATAGAATCCCTGTTTTGTTTTTCTCCACAGGCTTTGATTCGGATCATTCTGGGGAATTTGCAGAGGCAAATCAGAAGATAATAGGGGGGCTTGGCTCGGACACCAGTGAAAATCAGAAGGCTGGGAATACCGAGACGAGGCCCCCCCAGGAGAATGGGGTTCAAACACACAGGTATGTTGTCCCACACGCACCACAGGCATCTGTGTCCCCCTCGGTCTGTTGGCAGCGCCTCCTCAGCAGCCACAGAACACCGAGTTGGATGAGCCCCCAGCCAGGACCGCCTGCAGATGACACATTGTCCTGAGGCCTCCCTTTGCCCCTGGCGTCTAGAGGTCTGGGGATGACATGTGTCAGTGTGGAACACCCTTGAGTGGCTCCCTCCCCTGTGAGAGGGTGGCCTTCTCTGTGCTGACCTGGGAGTGCCGTGTGGGTCAGGGAGATGGGCATCCAGGGCCATGCCTGGACCTGGCCCACACACCTGCCACCCGAGCCCGGGCCCTGCTGCCTCTCCACTTGACCCTGTGGGCGTGTTGGGCTCTGCTGAGACGTGCTCCCCTCCCCTCCATTGGGACAGGAAGGATTCTCTAGTTTTATGACATCAGGAACACACCCCCTGCTTCTCCCTGGGCTCTCCCCTCTCCCTATGAGTAAATGCTGGTGATGGGGGGCTTCTGTAAAGAGAGTTTGTCAGTAGAACGGAGGACATAGGCGGGAGAAGCCATCGGGGTGATGAGTCACAAGGGGTGGGCTGTGGTGCCTGGAGACAGTAGTGGTGGGAAGGTGGGAGTTTCTGTCTACCCATCTCACTGGTATTTTAGCTCCAGATAGCCCCTCTGGTTTCCCCCACTTCTCCTCTGAGCTCAGACCTGCAGATCCTGTCACCTGCTTGCCCTCTGCCCTTGGGTGACTCAGAGGGACCTCTTGGGCCTTTATTTAGTCACTGCTGCTTCACCAAATATTTGTGTGCCTCCCTTCGGCTCCCATCCCTCCGGGCTTCTGCTGGGGCTGGGCCTCGGCTGTCCTCCCCTCCTCAAGTGCGGCACCACCGTGAAGCTGAGTCTCCCCTGGTGCCGGTCTCCCTGATCCTCATGTCCTACCTGCTCCGAGGCTGATGACTGTCCCATTGAAATACTTCGTGGACCCCTCAGTGCCATGTGCTGCACACCACCGCCCTCTGCCCTCGCTGGCCTCCTGCGCACCCTCTGGTCTCCATGCTGCGGGGCCATCTTCTCAGAAGACAGGTCTGACCAGGCTCCTGTGGTCTCTGTTGGAAGCTCTGAGGCAGGACAGCCACGTGGCCTGGGATGTGCGGGAGTCCCGGGCATCGATCAGTGGCAGCCCTCCTCCTCCTGGAGTAACGCTCAGTCATGCCCTTCTCCTCCCTGAGGGACACTCACTGGCACCCCTTCTCCCCCTGCTAACTTACCAGCGGGTCCCCTTTTCCTCTCCTGTGTAAATTAGGCCCCTCTTCTCTGATGGAGGCCGGCACCATCGCCATAGGGCCCTCTGGGCTCCGCCTTGCTCCCTCCTCTGGCTTCATCACACTCCTCCCTGCAGCCTGTGCCTGCCAAGCTCTCCCTCCCCTTCCATCTTTCTGGTTCCTGCCCCTCCTCTGGGAACCCTTTCCTGCCCTGCCTGGGTCACTATGCATGCACTCACAGAGCCCTGCTTATTCACAGAGCCCCGCTCAACCCCAGCTGTGCCACCACACAAGGTTTATGGAAGGCACAGATGCCAGAGGAAGACTTGGCTCCTAGGTGGTGTGTGATGTGGCGGGCTCCTCCCTTGCCCCCTGCCCCGGGTCCCTGTCCACACAAGTGCTGTGGTGGGAGGCCAGGGGTTCTCAAGGAGCTGGCTGTTGTCCTTGTGATCATCGTCCTTGTGATCACTGTCCAGACCCTCCTTGGAGCACTGGAACCACATGTCCGACTTCCCTTCACTCGTAGTGGGCAGAAGAAGAAGCGCTGATGTATGAATATTAGGAAGACGGTTGTTGGGCTAACCCATCAGCTGCAACTGGCCCTCATGGTAGGCTAATCATCTGTGTCCTTGTGCTGCCCCATGCAGGATGTCGCTGCCCGCTCCCATGTTCACCAGAAGTGATTTCAGCGTGTGGAGCATATTGAAAAAATGCATTGGCTTGGTAAGTTCGCGTAGACTCGTCTGGGAACCTGAAGCCAAAGCATGCTCGATTCCTGTGAGTTTATTGCACAGCTGCTAGTTAGGAAAACGCACCCTGCGTGTTCCCAAACAGTGTGGCATAAAGATGCTACTAGAACAGGAAAGGGGCACGTGTGTGAAAGGGGAACTGGGAACACAGTGTGGGTTACTCGAAAGATCTAGTAGAAAAACAGTTGAGACGGATACAGGTTGGGATGGTCTGTGGAAACCACGCCTCCCTCCTCCTCGGAGCTTCTCGCCCCGTTCTCCGCATGCTGTCTGCCTTTTCCTGTTCCCCAGTTCAGTCCTTTTTCCCGGAGAAAGCTTCATGCTGTTTCCAACTTCTTATTTGAAGCAATTTTAGATTTAAGAGAAGTTGCAGGAACAGTTCATCGTGTTTCCGTGGACTCTTCAGCCCACTTCCCCCAATGTGGACATCACAGTTCCCCACAGTCCAGTGATCAAGCTGCTGTCATGCTCCTTTTAAGTGAACTGCAGCCTTCATTGTGTCTCACCACCTCTCCCACTGCCGATGGCCTCTCTGCCAGGATCGCCCCCAGGGTCCCACATGACAGGTCGTCCATCTCCCCAGGCTCTCCAGCACTGATGCTAGTCAGTCTCCCTTGTCTTTCCTGATCTTGACTTTGGGAGTAGTACTGGTTGGTTGTTCTGTTGAGTGTTCCTTGGTTTGCATTTTTCTGATGTCTCTCTGTGGAGATGTGGAAGGGAGGTGCCCTTCCCGGTGTGCTGTGTTGGGGTGCATCATGTCCAGGCATCCATTCACTGGTCCCGTTGTCCTTCATCACCTGGTCAGCTTTGTCCGCTGAAGTTACTGTCTTTCTCTTTGTAATGAGTAGATATCTTGGGGAAGATACTTGGACTCTGGGCAGATACCATTTCTCATCTTGTTTTCACCTGCTAATTTTGGCATCCATCGGTGGATTTGGCTTGCAGCAGTTATTCCTGTGTTGTTCTAAAAGTGCGTTCCTGTTTCACTAGTTCTTTGTAAGTTTACTAATGGGAATTCTCCTATACAGAGATAGCACCGCTTTTCCTTGGGTATATGTTTCCCCCTATTTCTATCTGCATTGATTGGTGTGCATTCACTCCAGGGGTTACGGCCTAGTGCTGTCCTGATGCATTCACTCCAGGGGTTACGGCCCAGCGCTATCAGACATATTTAGTTGCCCCAGTCATTGCTTGCGGCCATTGAGAGCTTGTAGAGCTTGGTCCGGCGCCGTGTGATAGGCCCGTCCTGTTTCTGCCGCTTCCTGACCCTGCAGCACTGTGGCCAGGATGCTCTGTGTTCTTGTGTTCTCCCTCTTTCAGCTCCTGGGATCAACCACTTCTCCAAAGCCTTGTGATTGGAGAGTGGTATTTAGAAACCATGATCTGGGCACTGGGTGTGCTCACAGCTGGGTTGTCACTGGTCCCAGGACCTGTGTCTGCTGTTCCTGCCCGCCCATTGGCATGTCCATGTGTTTCTGGGCACCATCTTTCAAACTGACGCAGCTGAGATGTTTTCCTTTTCGAGTTTGCTCCTACACATATGACTCTGAGCAGTGCAGCTCTGGACAGAAGTACCTGTCTGAGGATGTGCAGGAAGTATATTTTTATTATCCTGAAAAGCTATTTGATGTTGACTATTCCAGATTCTAACACCAAAGCATCTTCTCAACCAAGCGAGACACAGTGAAATCTGTGAGACCCAGAAATCAGCAGGACCGCCTTGTTTGGCTGGGTCTTGCAAGTTTTCCTCCCCTGGGCAGGGTGCAGTCTTACACTTTTCTGTCACTTCTTCTAGTAGAAAATATTTGTGTTCTCCTCCTCTGACAGGTTTCTGCCCTGTGTGGGTTCTGGCTTTTGCTGGTTTTCCTGGCTTTTCATTTTTTTCTCTGAGTAGCAGATTCTGGGGTGGATTCAGATTGAAGCTGAGTGTACACAGGTGGGGTGGGGTGTGTTCCCGGCTGAGGGTAGAGGGTGCCCAGCCCCTTGCTCCTCTCCGTGGCAGGTGTTCCTTTGCCCTGGGGTGCTTGTTCTCAGCCTCTGTGACACGGCTCTCTCTCTACTACTTCTCAGCTCATAAAAAAATAAAAATAATAAAAAGCAGCTTGTTACCATGGGAAATTTAAAACACACGGGAAAGCAGGCAGTATTGTATACGGCGTCCCCATGTCCCATCACCAGCTTCCACAGCCACTGATGGTGACCAGTGAGATTTCCTCTGCCCCACATTGCGTCCCTTAGGGGACCCAGTGTCTGAAGCACTTTCCAGGCATCTTGACGTTTGTGGAACTTCTTGCGTGTGTCTAAAGGGTAGGACTTGTCACAGCCATGATTCTGTAAGAGCAACACAGGTTCAGGCTCCTGGGGCTCTCTGACGCCAGTTTTCGCTTGGCTGTTTCTTGCCTAGTAGTATGGCTTACACCTCAATATAAAGAAAACAGAAATCCTCGCAACTGGTCCGATAAACAGCTTCATGGTGGATGGAGAAAAGATTGAAGTTGTCAAGTATTTGCTATTACTTGGTTCTACAATCAGTACCAGTGGGAGCAGCAATCAAGACATCAGATGACGTATTGCACTGGGACAAATCTGCTGCAAAAGACCTCTTTCAAGTGCTAAAGTGCAAAGATGTCTCCTTGAAGAGTAAGGTGCGCCTAACCCAAGCCATGGTATTTTCAATTGCCTAATATGCATGTGAGAGCTGGACAGTGAATAAGGAAGACCGAAGAGTGGATGCTTTTGAGTTGTGGTGTTGGTGAAGAACACTGAAAGTCCCATGGACTGCCAGAAGAACTAACAAATCTGTCCTGGCAGAAGTGCAGCAGGAATGCTCCTTGGAAGTGAGAATGGCCAGACTTCGTCTCACCTATTTTGATCATGTCAGAAGGGACCGTTCCCTGGAGAAGGGTATCACGCTTGGTAAAGTTGAGGGTCAGTGAAGAAGGGGAAAGCCATCAACGAGATGGATTGACACAGTGGCTGCAATGATGGGTTCAGGTATGACAGGAATCATGAGGCTGGTGCAGGACCGGGCAGAGTTTTGTTCTGCCATGCATGGGGTTGCTGTGAGTCGGAGCTGACTCGACGGCACCTGACAACAACAACCTTTTTGCCGATTGTTTGTGGGGCTCTCCTGGCTCCTTCCATTGGAAATACATTTTTTTAAAAAATTGTGATTTGGGTGAAAGCTTACAAAGCAAATTCATTTTTCATACTACAGTTTATACACATTGTGTTTCATGACATTGACTGCAATCCCCACAACGTAACAGCTCTCCTCCCACTTTCTCCCTGTTGTTACCTCTTCCCTGTTTCCTTCTTGCCTGTGTGTTTCTGCCCTCTGAGCTGTCTCCCTATGCAAGCACTGCCCTTCTGATCCCTCATGATTGATCATTCTAAGCAGTGTACCTACCCGGTGTAATTGTTCACCTGTAGGCCTGTCCATTGTCTGGCTGGAAGCCATGGGAGTGAGTTCAGTTCTAGGCCCAAAGAGTGACTAGGGGCCTTAGTCTCGGGGGTCTCAGCAGGCTCTGTCAGACCAGTAAGCCTGGTCTTTTTTTATGATTTTGAGTTTTGTTTGGCATTTTTCTCCCACTCTATCCAGAATCTTCTATTCTGATCCCTTTCCAAGTGGTTGACAGTGGTAGCCAGGCACCATCTAGTTCTGGTCTCAGGCTGAGGTTCACATGGTCCACTAGTCCCTTGGACTAACTATTTCCATGCATCTTTGGTTTTCTTCATTCTTCTTTGCTCCAGATGAGGAGAGACCAATTGTTGCATCTTAGATGGCCACTTGTGAGTGTTTAAGACCTCAGTTGCCTACTCACTGAAGTAGGATGTGGAATACTGTTCTTGTGTGGTATGGTATGCCAATTGAGCGTGCTGTCCTCTGCAACCATGGTCCTAAGCCCTTGGACCCAGTGACTCACTCCCTCAGGGTGGTTGACAGTGGCTAAGAGGTTATCCTGAGTATGCCCAGTTAGCTCTATTATGTATATGGACATTCTCGTAGCACGTGCAATACGTGTGTGCAAGTGACGTCTACCAGACTTTCCTGTGGTTCTGGATGTAATCCCTTTTGCCAGTACACACCTGATCACTCAGCCCGTCTACCTATGTACCCACCCATAGATTAATGTTTGCTATCACTGATATGGGAGCTCTGATGGTATAGTGCCTAAGGCATTTGACTGCTAACCAGAAGGCTGGTGGTTCAAACCCACTAGCCACTCCTCAGAAGGAAGACTGGGCAATCTACTTCCATAGCGATTCTGCTTTGGAAACCCAAGGAGGGGTGGCTGCGAGTTGGATCTGACTCAGTGGCAGTGAGTTTGGTTTTGGTTTGATGTCACTGATACTGCAGGACTGTGTGTGTCCAGTTGTATAGCTCTGTGGTCTGACCTCTCGTGTGCCTCTCCGTGTCTTCCTTTTCCTTCGTGATGCAGTGCTGGTCACCAGCCTGTGGTGTATGCCGTTCCCTTCACCCAGTACAATGCTTGTCTCTTCCCTAGCTGGCAGCTCTCCCTCCCCTCGCTCCAGGAAGTACCTCTTTGTCGTTCTTCTGCTGAAGAGCCAGCCTGGCCCAGTGCTGAGACCCATGGAGTTTTGGCAGCTGCTCGTGGATGACACGTAGTGCTGCCGCTCTTCATCTGTGATCTGGAATGTCTCCCTGAGAGAAGTTCCCTTCGTCTACTGGGGTGCAGTTTGTATAGGAAAGTCGGGTTCAAGGCATGATTATCTCTTTTCAAAATGATTTCAAGTTCACCAGCATTGGCCAGATGACCAACGTGACCCACTTGCAGCCCTTTTTTTGGCACATGGATTAAACCTGTTTGATGTGTTCCGGTTGGTGAACTGTCCCATCTGTGGCCGGACTTGGCCCTTTGAGGGAACCTGTAGCCCTGGGGTGACACGCTTCCCACGTGCCCTGCCTGTTTTTGCCTAGGACCTGGGACCTGGGACCTGAGTTCAGCCTTCTCTCTGGGAGACTCATTCAGAGATCTTGGGCTGGACTCCAGGGCTGCTACCACTGGCCCTTGGTTCTAGATCTGTGCTGATCTGTTTCTTAGAAGTGCTTCCTGTCGGATGACAGGATTTGTCTGCGTGCTTCTGTCTGCTGTCTGTGTCTGTTCTCCCACACGGACATTCCCACTTTCAGCAACACCGGAGGCGGGAGATGGAGACTCACACATTAGCAACTCAATGGTTTATCCCACTTCCGTAACAGTCCTGGAGCCAGGTGTGCCCTGGAGCTGTGTGTTTTCTCCTGTAGCCCTTGTGTCCTGAGGGTACAGCCCAGGGGGATGCACACTCATGTGGTCGTGTTCTAGAATAGTCAGGGGCAACGCCTTTCTGTGTGGTTGCTCCACTGGGGAAGCTGGGTCCTTTGCTTATTTTATTTTTGGTGTTCAGAATTGCTTTTAGCAGTTCAATTTGGTTTTAGGATCATGGGTCCAAAGTCAAATCTGTTAAGCAATGGGTCTTCCAAGAAGTTTCACTTCCTGTCCCTGCCCCTCCCCTCCCCTCCCTCTCTCCCTTCCCTTATGGGGAAGAAGCACAGCAGTGGCTGCCCAGTCAACTCTGACTCATGGCAGCCCCATGGGTGTTGCACTGAAACGGGGCTTCAGACGGTTTTCAGCACTGATTTTGGGGAAGCGGTCACTAGGCCTTTTGTCTGAGGCACTTTGGGTGAAGTTGAACCTCTAACCCGTCAGTTAGTGGCTGAGCATTTAACTGCGCTGCCCAGGGATTCCGTTTGTCATTATAGATAACCACGGCCCACGTCTCCCGACACCACGCAGTTAACCACGTGCAGGTTTCCTCCCGTTTCTTAGATAAACGGCTCCCCTTTATCTGTAGATAACCACGGCCCATGCCTCCCAACACCACGCAGTTAACCACGTGCAGGTTTCCTCCTGTCATGCAGGCTTCTGTCCTGCTTGTGTTTCCTGGAGTGAGTGGTGTAGAGCAATTTCTTGTCACAGCCACGTGGCTCCCCCACGCGGATGCTGGACACGGCTGCTGCTGCTCTTTCATTGACCAAAGCCGTGCTGCCCCGCAGAGCCTGGCCTGTCCGCCTGGGCTTGCCGGAGGCCTGCTGCTGGGGCCTGGAGATGGGTTGTCAGATCAGAGGACAGACGTGCGGCCCACTTGGAGCCACCCTTCCTGTACAGGTCCCCTCCCCCACAGACTTAACTGCACTGCCCAGGAATTCCCTTTGCCATTATAGATAACCATAGACCACACCTCTGGATGCTGTGCAGTTAACCACGCGCAGGTTTCGCCCCATTTCTTAGGTAAATGGCTCCCCTAGCCCTGTAGATAGCCACTGACCATGTCTCCCGACACCATGCAGTTATAGACTCTGTGACAGGAACTGTATCCAGCCCTTCCCTCACACCTGGCAGGTGTCCACTCTGGACGGACATGGAGCAGGTCAGGTGCCTCAAGGGAGGGATGACATGAGAACCCCTTAGCCAACAGGTGAGGCCTTCCACAACCTGGCCTCATGCGCCTCTCCCCAAGTGTCCCAGGTATTGGTGAGGTATTGCCAGGTCTTTCTGCCTCCGTCTGAGCCGGCCTTGTCTTGGTGGCTTAGGGCCGCTCCCGCTGTGTCTTCTGCCCCCCATCTCTCTCCTGCCCCTTCTCTCTGCTTCCCCTTTTCACTACCCTCACCTGCTCCGGCCTTGCTCAGACCCTTGTCCTTGAGGGCGGCCAGGTTTGCCTGGCTTCTTCCTGTGAATCCCTCTCCTTTACCCAGGGCACTCGAGTCCCCTTCCTGAAACCCAGTTGCTCCCCAGCCTCGTGTCTTCCTGGCCAGGCTGGTGTAGTTCACGCCTCACGCCATCCCCAGAGTGCAGATGCCTCGGATGCTGGGCCGGGTTCGGGAAGGTCTGACGAGGCCCGCTAAGGACCACTGTAACCCTGGAGGGGGTGGGGTCATGGAGTGGTGATGGTGGTTTTGAACAAAGTGACAGCACCTCTGCTTTGGGACAGTTTGTCCACAAGTAGCCCAAGACCATGCTTGAGGGGGAGGCATGAGTGGAAGTAGGCTTTGAACTTTCCAGCGGTGTCAGTGTGAGACCAGAGTCTGGAGTGGGACTGTGGGTGGAGGAGGAGAGGACACGGGCCGTGGTGCAACTCTGCT
>NW_006922056.1:1965841-1969231 GCF_000298275.1 Orycteropus afer afer | reverse complement strand
GTATCTCTGTGCTGTGTGGCTGTGGGCGTACAGCAGTAAGGTTCCTTTTGGTCACTCTAGGAGTTGTCTAAGATCACTATGCCCATCGTCTTCAACGAGCCGCTGAGCTTCCTGCAGCGGATCACTGAGTACATGGAGCACGTGTACCTCATCCACAAGGCTTCCCGCCAGGCTCAGCCGCTGGAGCGCATGCAGGTGGGCGGAGCCCCGAGTGTGGTAGATCCGCCGACAGGCGGTCATGGGCTGGACTCTCACCAGCTGGCCACTCCTGGGACGGCCGGGGCCGTGCAGACTGCTGGCCATGTAGCATGTTCTCTGTGGTGGTACTGGAGCTGGACCAACCAGAGGGCTCCCGCCCGCCATTGTCCTGCCTGGAGTCTCTGTCAGCACTGGCCTGACAGAGCTGCAGCTGCTGCTGATATGGGCTGTGGGCTGGGGGTTCCTCTGAGCATCAGAGCCCCACGAGTGTGTGTGTGTGTGTGTGTGTGTGAGTGAGAGACAGAGAGACAGAGAGGGAGACAGGCAGGCAGATTGACATCATCTCCACCTGCAGGGACAGCTGGAGGGGGGTGCAAAGTGCACAGTCCCTGCTTTGTGGCTTTGAGGAAGTGGCACTGTGACAAAGCACACTCCCCAGATGTTCCGTAATCTCAAAGCATGTGACAGCATGAGAGTGAAAGTGGCCAAGTCACCCGTGACTGGAGAGGGAGGCGGAAGAGGGAGTGTGCTAGGCACCGCGTCAGTGCGCATCTCCGGGCCACGCTCACTGTCCTGTGGCTTTGCAGTCGGTGGCTGCGTTTGCAGTGTCAGCCGTGGCCTCACAGTGGGAACGCACTGGCAAGCCCTTCAACCCGCTCCTGGGAGAGACCTACGAGTTAATCAGGTAAGGAGGGGAGGCCGCACCTAGCAGGCTGGGGCGGTGGAGTGGTGTGCTGCCCACACGGCAGAGCGGAGGGTGAAAAACAGACCAGGTGTTAGGGCCACGCCGCGTGGGGGATTCAGGAGTGGGGATGGAGTGCGTGTGGAAGGGTGGGACGAGCGTGCAGCGCTGTGGAGGCTGGTGCTTTGTCTTTGCATCTTACTGGAGTGAGAGCATGCTTGACAAAACATGCACCGTCGACACAGTTGCTGACGGGCACTTCGGTGGCCGTGGTTACGCTCCTCAGGTTGGGCCGCCCCTCTCCCTAGTCTTCTCCAGGTCATTCCCCAGTGGGGCCGACTTTGCACTAGAGTGGAGATGGGTGCTGGTCAGTGGAACGAGGCCAGTTTACCAGCATTTCCTAGGAACTGAGATCAAAGGCGGCTGCCGCTGAAGGGAAGGCCCGAGAGCCCTGCTCCCCCCAGCAGCCCCGGGAGGGCTCGGGAGGCGGGACCGGGCCGGCCCAGCTCACAAGGCAGCACCTGTCCAGTGGAGCTCCCTCTGGGTGTTTCTCCCCGCACTGCTTCTCCCCTTCCTGAGGCTCCAGCCTGCACCCCTGCTCACCTTCCCCAAGCATCCATCCCTGACCTGTGCCCAGCACACACTTTGGAGCCTGGAGCCAGGGGCCAGACCCTGTCGTCCATGGGGTGGTGGCTGGGTGGCACCCCCTCCACTGGGGGTGTTGCCAGCAGGGCTGCAAGCATCAGACAGTTGTCTCGTGGGCCAGCCAACCCAGTGAAAATGCCGCCCCCTGCAAGATGGGATGCAAACCAGTCTGGGAGGTTAGCTAGTGTTTGACTTGGCACTCATCAGATAAGCCACGTGAAGGGGGTGAGCTGGGTGGGCGGGGCAAGGTTAACATGCTGCAACGGTGTGGGGCACAGCACAGCTTTCGTTCTGCTTATCCTGGGGACCCCCGAGAAGTATGTCCTACACACACCCTGGTACCCGTGCCTGAAGGCACACAGTCAGTCTGATGACCTGGCTCCTGAGAAATGGGGCAAAGTCACCCTCCAGCATCTCTGAGGAGGCTGCCCAAGTGCAGCTTTGGTCAATGGGGTCACTAGGGAGATGCAGGGTGGTGCTTTACATCAGAAATCTTCCTGTACAAGACGGTGTGTGTGTGTGTGTGTGCACGTGTGTGTGTATGCGTGTGTGTGTTTTCATGATGTGGTGGTGTTAACCTGTGTCCTTTGCTGGTCTCTGTGTATATGTGTGTGCATGTGTGCATGATGCAGCACTGTTAACCTGTGTCCTTTGCTGGTCTCTGTGTATATGTGTGTGCATGTGTGCATGATGCAGCACTGTTAACCTGTGTCCTTTCCTGGTCTGTGTGTGTATGTGTGTTTGTGCGTGTATGTGTGTGCACGTGTTTGCATGATGTAGCGGTGTTAACCTGTGTCCTTTGCTGGTCTCTGTGTGTATATGTGTGTGTATGTGTATGTGCGTGTTTGTGTGATGCAGCATTGTTAACCTATGTCCTTTGCTGGTCTCTGTGTGTGCGTGTGCGTGTGTGCATGATGTAGCAGTGTTAACCTGTGTCCTTTGCTGGTCTGTGCATGTATGTGTGTTTGTGTGTATGTGTGTGCGTGTTTTGCATGATGCAGCAGTGTTAACCTGTGTCCTTTGCTGGTCTATGCATGTATATGTGTTTGTGTGTGTGCGTGCATGTTTGCATGATGCATTGGTGTTAACCTGTATCCTTTGCTGGTCTGTGTGTGTGTGTGTGTGTGTGCGTGTTTGCATGATGCAGCGGTGTTAACCTGTGTCCTTTGCTGGTCTGTGCGTGTATGTGTGTTTATGTGTGTGTGTGCACATGTTTGCATGATGGCAGTGGTGTTAACCTGTGTCCTTTGCTGGTCTTTGTGTGTGTGTGTGCGTGCGTGTTTGCATGATGCAGGGGTGTTAACCTGTGTCCTTTGCTGAATGTCATGTTGTTGCCGTCTTCCCATGCCATCATGGACTGCGTCAAGTGCTGCATTTCACGGACTCTGGGTTTGTTTCTGTCAAGTTGTGGCATTTCTGCATGTCACAGTTAAGTGTGTGTTTTCATAAGGTGGTATCTCACACACTTGGCGGTGTCCTGGATTCAAGGAGCCCAGTTTCTCTGATCGTTTAGCTCTTTGCCCTTGACCCTTTGTCTGTGACCGTCTCTAGGGGTTGAAATTGTGGTGGTTTTGGATGAGGGTGGATGAATGGGGGCTGGGGGTCTGCTCCATGTGTGAGTGTTCTGATGTGTGTGCCAGTGTTTTGAAGCAATCCACGGACAGCCAGGTGACCGTTGTAGGGGAGGGAGCATGGAGCCACGGTGGTGTCTGGGAGAGCGGCGTGGATAGCACCCTGACAGTCTTCACGTCCTGCGTGGTGGGCAGCCCTCACTGCTTGCTGCTCCGGGTGCCGGCTGGTTTGGGCGGCCTTGTGGCTGCTCACGGAGCACTGTTCTCTGAGAAGGCCAGCTGGTGAGGGGCAGC
>NW_006922056.1:1960634-1961782 GCF_000298275.1 Orycteropus afer afer | reverse complement strand
TTCCTTGAATCAAACAAGAATGAAAAGAAGCATCGTTAAAATATCTGGAAAACGTAAGTGTAATAGGAAGAAGACAGAAAATAAGCAACGTGGGTTGGGAGAGCTGCCCAAGGTGCTGAACAAAGGTGATACAGCGAGCTGTCAGTCTTCGTCAGGAGCTTAATCCAGGGGTCAATGGAAAAGCTTCACAGACCGACAGGGAAAAACTGAAATTCTCAACGTCAGCATCCGTTTGTTGCATTTGCTTACTGGCCACCCTCGCCCTGTGCTGCCATTATTGTGGGCTCATAGAGCCTGAACAGATGCTCCTTCGAGGTCCACGGATCCACCACACCTTTCCCTCGATCCCTGTGATTGCTCCCGTGCAGCTAAAAATACTCGTTCTTTCCTGAGACAGGTATTCATTTTGTAAATTACATACCTTGGTAGGCAGCCTTTTAGAATCTAAGTTTTTAACTTTCCTTCTGAAATGATTGGAAATTTTGATTCCAGTTAAGTTCATAATTATGTAGTTTCGCTTTGATAATTTTTAATGACTGCAACTGTAGGTGTATTCACAGTTCCGGAACAATTAAAACCTGACATTTTTATTGAAAAAGAGTGTATTTCAGAAAAGCCTGCTTCCTGGCCAGGACTTTCTGGGGGAGGTGAGGAGCTCCGTTCCAGGAAGCCTAGGGGCATCAGCTGAGAGGAGTCACCTGCAGCCCTCAGACCACCAGCTGTGTCGGGTGGGGGGGCTTCCTCCCGGGATTAAGAGGACAGTTTGGTGTCACTGGTTCTGACGGATGTCTCTAGAGCTATGCCCCTGAACATGGTCCTAAAGAGCGAGAAGGAGGGCTAAACTTCAGGAGCTGTCCAGCAGCATTCCCGAGCCCTGCAGGTGGTCCCCGCGGGTGGTCCCGGAGAGCGTGAGGGGGCCTCACTGTTTCTAGAGCAGAGTCCCGGGGCATTCCCGAGCCCCGCGGGTGGTCCCGGAGAGCGTGAGGGGGGCTCGTTGTTTCTAGAGCAGTGTCCCGGGGCATTCCCGAGCCCCGCGGGTGGTCCCGGAGAGCGTGAGGGGGCCTCGCTGTTTCTAGAGCAGTGTCCCGGGGCATTCCCGAGCCCCGCGGGTGGTCCCGGAGAGCGTGAGGGGGCCTCGCTGTTTCTAG
>NW_006922056.1:1952048-1960473 GCF_000298275.1 Orycteropus afer afer | reverse complement strand
CTCGCTGTTTCTAGAGCAGTGTCCCGGGGCATTCCCGAGCCCCGCGGGTGGTCCCAGAGAGCGTGAGGGGGGCTCGCTGTTTCTAGAGCAGAGTCCCAGGGCATTCCCGAGCCCCGCGGGTGGTCCCGGAGAGCGTGAGGGGGGACTCCAGGTGCCCTTCCCCACATGAGGACTGGTTTCAGTGGATGGTCAGGTGCATTTGCAAGGTACCGAATGTTGTATGTGCTGAGTGTAGCACCGTGGATGCTGGAGCCCAGGGATGGTGGTCTGCTGAATGCTGTGGTGTGGGTAGGCATGAGGAGTGCTTGCAGGGAAAGTGGGCTGTGGAGGGCCCACTGGGGTCAGGCACCTCTGCTTGTCTCGCTAACTTGGCTCCTTCTCTTGTCCCCATGCTCCCACCCTCTTCTGTCTTGTTTCCCACAAGGGAAGACCTGGGGTTCAGGTTCCTAGCTGAGCAGGTCAGCCATCACCCTCCCATCAGTGCATTTCACTCGGAAGGCCTCAACCAGGACTTCATCTTTCATGGCTCCATCTACCCGAAGCTCAAGTTCTGGGGCAAGAGCGTGGAGGCAGAGCCCCGTGGGACCATCACACTGGAGCTGTTGCAGTAAGTGGGGCATCCCAAACACGCACTCCTTATCAGAAGGGAAATCTACCACCGGGAAGTGGGAAGCTTTTCTCCCTGGCATATGCATGTCTGCTTGGCATGGAGGCAGTGGGCCCGCCTCGAGCGACCGCCACTCCAGCTGCGCGCTCTCCAGCAGATGCCTGGGTGGGGCTTCTTGTGGCTGGAATTTCAGACCCTTTGCCACGTGGTTTTTGTGTGTCGGGCACTTGGGTTAGTTAGCTCCGCCATAAAAATGGTCCAGGAGGGTTAGTGGCTTAAAACCACAAGCGCTGTTGCTCATGCTTCCAGGGTTGGGGGCTTGGAGCGGCACAGTGAGTGGTGCTGGCTCGGGGCAAGACAAGAGGCTGGATGTTGAACACACAGACACTCCCCTGTAACCACGCCCCTCCTGTGAGCTGCCCTGAAACTGCCATGGGTGCACACAAGCCCAGCATCGCCCCGGCCGTGCCGTGAGGTGCTTCCTTCGAGGACGTGACTGGAGAGCGTGGCTTTCTTTTATTGGTTGTTACTGTGTCTTGACATCTCGGTAGGAAGCTTGACTGAGCTCACAAGCAAAGAGGAAGGAAATTCAACCGAATGGTAAATTAGTAGCTGCTGTTCGGGGCTCAGAGAACCGTCTGCCCCTCGCCCAGCTCCCAGGCACTTAAAGCTGCCATCGGCCAGCGTTGGCTTCTG
Organism: Orycteropus afer afer; assembly: GCF_000298275.1. Taxonomy (NCBI): domain Eukaryota; kingdom Metazoa; phylum Chordata; class Mammalia; order Tubulidentata; family Orycteropodidae; genus Orycteropus; species Orycteropus afer. Next base: position 1,959,170 of record NW_006922056.1, on the reverse strand, counting down.
GGTCCCACGGGGCCCCTGACGTGCCTGTGCGTGCCCCACCCCCAGGCAGGATGAAGCCTACACCTGGACCAACCCCACCTGCTGCGTGCACAACGTGATCATTGGCAAGCTGTGGATTGAGCAGTACGGGACAGTGGAGATCCTGAACCACAGGTACCGGCTGCAGTCTCCAGGGCTGCGCAGGGCTCCCAGCGTGGTGACAGGCGAGCCGGGCCCATTCTGTGGGTGTTCCCACGCTGCAGCAGGTCATCTGCAGTGTGGCCGCGCCTGGCCCTGTGTCCCCAGCTTCCAGACCAGCCCTGCAGGACAGGGCTCCCCACGGGGTGGTGAGCGCAGGGACCGGGGCCGTGCTGTCACACGCCATGTTACTTGTGATTAATTTATTGTGACGTTTAAATGACCCTGAAGATCCGTGTGCTTGCCGGGTGAGCCTGTGACGGCTGTGTGCGGGTTCATCTGGTGTTCGGTTCACAGCGCTCTGTCGCTGGGTCCGGGCTGGTGGGCATCCATGGACAGCTTTATGGAGGTGCGACTTCCAGGCCCTGGAGCTCACCACGTCAGCACCTTGTGATCTTGTCAGCCCTGCACAGCCCATCTTTGAGCATCCCTGTCACCCCAGAACAGCCCTGGTGCCTGCTGTAGTGGTCCCCTCCCCCAAGCCCCGCCCACCTCTCCTCTGCCTCAGTCTCTGGGCAGGTCTGTCAGTGACAGCACCCGTGTCTGCCCTCCTCTAGGACTGGAGATAAGTGCGTGCTCCACTTCAAGTCGTGTGGGCTGTTCGGGAAGGAGCTGCACAAGGTGGAAGGACACATCCAGGACAAGAAGTAGGTGCTGCTGGTGCCGGCTCGGCTCGCTCCTCTGAGGCTGTCTCCCAGCGTGAGGGTGGGCGCGGGCCTGCAGTGCTGGCCTCTGGCAGAGCCCCTGTGGCCCCAGTGCCGCCCAGGGCATCACGAGAGCACTGCTTGCTTCTCTCCCCCAGGAAACGCACCCCCCACACTCTATTTGACACCACGATTGAACATCGTCACCTTTGGGAATCAGGCAGGAGTTCTAGTGGCCAGTCTGGAAAGATCTCTGGATTATTACTGTAGAAAACACGGGTGACAGTGATGTGGGGTTGGGCCAGTGGGTCTGGCAGGGGCAGGAGCCAGTGAGGGACAGCTGTTTATAAAACAACAGAATGAGGTCTGACAGGCACACAGCACGTTAAACGTCCAATGTGTTTAAATAGCGATCGGACGCTTCTTCAGCGTCTTAAGCTTCAAAGAATCGGCCCCTTTGGTCTCTGCCGCTGCTCCTTCTGGCTTCCACACCTTCGTGTTTCCTGCTCAGCTTCTTGGCCACTGGAGTTGTTCTAGGGCATGGGGGAGGCACCTTCGTCTTGTGTTTGTTCAGAGATGTTCCAAAACGAAGACCAGCCAGACCAAGACTCTGACGTCATGATCACAGCCAGGGTGCAGCACGTTTGCATGCATGGTCTGTAATTGCTGTTGATTTGGTTTCAAAAACTCCTCTCTGACTACAGCAAAAAGAAGCTCTTTATGATCTATGGCAAATGGACAGAGTGTCTGTGGGGTATAGATCCGGCAACCTACGAGGCCTTCAAGAAGCAAGAGAGGAGAGGCGATCACCTCAGAAAGACGAAGCCGGTGAGGACCCTGCTGGGGCGGGTTAGGGCCCAGGGCTGGGCAGGGGTGTCCGGGCCAGTGCTCAGAAATGAGCCCACATCAGTCCTAAGGAGGGCAAAACCCGGGCAGAGTGGATAAGGAAGTCAAGGTGTGTCTGTCCCAGGGATGGAGTCAGGATGCGTCCGTCCCGGGGAGGAAGTCAGGATGCGTCCGTCCCGGGGAGGGAGTCAGGGTGCGTCCGTCCCGGGGAGGGAGTCAGGGTGCGTCCGTCCCGGGGAGGGAGTCAGGGTGCGTCCGTCCCGGGGAGGGAGTCAGGGAGTGTCCGTCCCGGGGAGGGAGTCGGGGTGCGTCTGTCCCGGGGAGGGAGTCGGGGTGCGTCTATCACAGTCAGAGAGTCAGGGTGCGTCTGTCCAGGGAGGGAGTCAGGGAGCGTCTGTCATAGTGCCACTGTCTGTCTGGGTTCTGGAATTGCTGATGGAATTCATGTATTCACCCTGAGTTGATGGTAACTTTGGCTTTGGCGTTTCTTGGGGGTCAGTGTCTGCCCTCCCACACGTAGTGGTATCTGAGGGAACCTTGCTCAGCCCACTTCTTTTTGGAAGTTCCATGTTCTGCTCTCTTGATAAAGCTCCCCTGTCCCTCTACCTGACTTACCCTGGTTAAAACACTTTAGAATCAAGTGAGTGTCATTTCTGCTCAGTTCTTGGTACCACAGAGTACATTGAACAGTCATTGAGTGTCGGAAAGGACTTTTCTCCCACTGCTTTGGGATACTGATTGTCTTGAGATTGGAATACTCTGGAGCTTAGAACTGGAAGCGGCAGTTCCCAAGCTGTCGTATTTTTTCTAGCTAATTAGTTGGAACATAGCAAACCTGAGATGCTCAGTGTTTATTTAACAAGAGTGTACTCTGCAGGCATCCTGGTGTCCCTGTGGCTGTGACATTTTGTGTAAACTGTTAGACAACTTTTTGAACATGCTTTTTTATTTAAGAAAAAGTGAAGTTCCACTTAAGGGACCCTTCCGACACTTGCCTGGTGGCTTTGAAGGCTTTCGGTTTGGTGTTCTCTGGGGAACTGGAAACGACAGAGTGGCCGTGGGGTCTTATCCCAGACCAAGCAGCCCACAGCTGCACCAGCGGGCCCGCTGGAGTCGGGGAGACTCCCGAGTCTTGTTCTCCATGTTTTCTGTGTTCTCCCACAGCAGCCACATCTGGTACCACTCTCCTTCTCCAGTCCCATGGATCCTAAAGAAGTAACAGTGGGCTGTCTCTGTTGAACTGTGGGCCACGGCTGACATTCAGTCTAGAAACCTGCAGGTGTGGGCTCTGCCTTGGGTGAGGGCAGACACGTCCTCTCAGGGAGCCCTCCCAGCTGCAGATGTGTGCGGTGTGGGAGGGGCTGTGTGAGCGTGGGCCTTGCGTGCCATTTGAGGCCAGGCTGAGGTGTGGGCTGATGGCCCTCTGGCCCTCCCCGAAGCAAAGGCTGTGCTGCTGCTGGCATGCGGTCCACTCTTCAGGGCTCAGAGAATGACCCGTGCTTTGTGTCACCCGTGGACAGGATGTTAGCCACTTAAGGAGCAGGATGGACGGCTCTTCTCCTTAAACTGGTGACACACAGTGTCTCAAGGTGGTGGGATGGTATTTCTACCCCATTAGAAAAGACAGAGATGGTTCTCGTCTGCTTAGTGGCGTGGTAGCAGTCTGAGAAGGGCTTTGAAGATCACTCTCCCTCCCAGGGACTGATGCTGCTGGGCCCCCTGTGACCAGCTGGGCCCCCCATGGCTGTCCAGAGTCCCCTGTGATCATTCAGGGACCCCTGTGACCAGTGGGGCCCTCGTGACCAATGGCTCTGTTGCAGGAGGCCAGCTCTGAGAAGGTGGATGACGACGTGGCTGACAGTGTGCCAGACACACAAGAGACCGTGCAGGTCATCCCGGGCAGCCGGCTTCTCTGGAGAGTCAACACACGGCCCCCCAACTCGGCCCAGGTCCTGCCCCCACTCCTCAGCCCTGGGCGTCCGCCCGTCTGCAGGCCAGTCCTGCTGTGCCCCTCCCCTCCTGTGGGCGTGCTGCAGCACCCCTGCGAGTCCCTCTGGTGATTCTCTTTGTTCCTCTCTGCTCTGTGCAGTGGAGCGTTGGGTTCTGACCGAGGCCGGGGCCCCCCGTGCTCTGCCCGTGGGGAGGCTGTGTGAGCAGTGAGGGCAGACCCTGGCGGTCCATGCATGTGCTGTGGGAAGGCCCAGATCATCCAGGGACAGGCTGGGCTGCGGAGGCCTCTGGGGAATGGGGGTGCAGGAGGGGAGGGACCCCTGGGGAAGGTCCCCACAGGGAGGGGCTGGCATGCCTGGGCCACTGGAGGCCAAGGCATGGGGCTCTGGTGGCTCAAACGGTCCTTGGCTGTTCTTGGAGGATGGACTGTTGTTGGGGCAGGTGGGAGGCTGAGAGGTATGGGGCTGGCCTCGGAGGCAAAGGGTGAGGAGGGCAACGAGGGAGACTGTGAGATGGGGTTACAGGGGTGGGAGGCCGGGGGGAGCTGTGTGGGGTGGCCCCCACCATCCCCTGGACGTACCTGATGTCAGGTTTTTGCTGGCCTTGCATGTCGAGCAGACGGTTGGTGTGCAGGAGTAAGAGAGCGGGACTGAGCCTCCTGGGCCTGGGGGACGGAATGTCCCCTATGGCAGGGACCCACTGGGTGGAGGGGCTGCTAAGGCTACTGGAACGCCTCTGGGACAGGTGCACCCCTGGGAGGAAGGGGGCCTCCTGCCACGAGGGTTGCGAGGTGCCAGGCTCTGGTGGCTGGCCGACGTGCCTGCGTCTCAGCGTCCGCTCACTCTCCCGCCTGTGTCTGCAGATGTACAGTTTCACTAGCTTCACTGTGAGTCTCAACGAGCTGCAGGCGGGCATGGAGGCACTCCTCCCCCCAACAGACTGCCGCCTGCGCCCCGACATCCGTGGCATGGAGAACGGCCACATGGGTATGTGTGCTGCCCCACCCCCATACACACTGCTCACACCCTCGGCTGTCAGGAGGGTTTTAGAGCAGTGAGCCCACCTTCTCGGAGGTCACAGCCACTGGACACCAAGCCCATCGCCCAGCAGCTGCACACGTAGGTCTCTAGCCAGTGCCACTCAGCCCTCAGGCGTCTTAGGTCCCCAGCCTGTCGAAGACCGTCAGACCCCCTGCCAGTAAACGCCATGGAAGTTAATGATGGGAAAACTCTTCAGACTCGAAGCCCAGCTTTCCATTGCTGGCTCCAGCAGACCTGCGGCCCCAGTGTAGGACGACCTGCTGGTCATTGCCGTCCACACAGGCAGCTGTCCACACCATCCCTGTTGCCTGTGGGACTCTATGCGCTGCAGCAGGCCAGGCCGGGGGGTGCCTCCACCCGTTAACTGTCCCGCGGAGGAGCTCTGCACCCCTCACGGCCAGTGCCATAACAGTGAATGAGTTCACTGTCACTCTTGCTGCTCTGGCTGGGACGCATCCTGAGCCACTGTGGGCCCTGCCTCTAGCTGCCCGGAGCTGCACACTTTGGGGTCACCATGGGCAGTGTCCCGACCGCACAGCCGGCTCGGTGCCTTCCCTTGGCTCTAAGCACTTGCTACCGTCCACCCCCCAGCACTCTTGTGGAGCGTGGTGTCCCCTCCGTGGAGCCCTTGGTCACTCTTGGGCCCTTCGCCCTCACCGCTGCATTCGGTCTCTTGATGGAGTGGTTTGCCCTCCACAGTCTCCTGACAGTGACTTAAGCCCCAAGTGGCAGCTGTCCAAGCTGTTCTGAGTTTGGCCTCCTTTAACTGTTGCCTCCCTTTGACTGAGACACAGGCTTCCTTGTTAAGCTGGTTCCTTACCCTGAGGCCTGTCTACTTGGGCCCTAGATCTGGCAAGCCGAGAGAAAGAGCGCCTGGAAGAGAAGCAGAGGGAAGCCCAGAGGGAGCGAGCCAGAGAGGAGACCATGTGGCGGACAAGGTGAGGTGCCCTGGCAGACTGGGTCTGGGGACCAGGCCCACACGCCTGTCTCCCTGGGATGAGAAGCAGCAGCTTCATGGTTTCAGGGTGACCATGGCACTAGAAGCCCATCGTATGTCCTGTGTCAGCCCTGGTTACAAATGAGGAACCCTGTCTCAGAGCCTGAGCCTCAGAGCCCCAGCTGGGCAGGGCCAGTCCCGCAGGCGCCCCGTCACCACGCACTCAGCAGATTTGCGCCACACACCTCTTCTTAAGTAGGGCACATTTAAAAGGAAATGTAGCTGAACCAAGCCTCTAACTTAGGTACAGCTTCCAAAGCACGTGCTGGGCCCAGGAATGTGTGTGCTGACGGAAGCTACCTGAGGACCATGCTGGGTGGAACGCCCATGATTCCTCACGCTGCAGCCACCTCTCCTGTGCCACACATCGTATCACATCACAGCATGCCACAGCAGGTCACATGGCTCCGGAGGAACAAGGCTGAATCCCAGGTCCCTCTGTTCAGCCCCAACGTTCCTCACCATTCACTGATGGTGTCACTTTAGTGACTAGAAGAGGCTTCACCATGAAGATGTAGGGCTGTCACACTGCAACATGACATTTCTGCACAAGGGCATGCACACGGCTGGACACAACGTGGATGGCTGGACACACTAGGTGCATGTGGATGGCTGGACACGTGCATGGCTGGACATGTGTCTAGCTGCACACATACATGGCTGGACACACCTATACGGTGGGACACACATGTATGGCTGCTTGCAAGTGTATGGCTGGATGCACGTGTATGGCTGCACCTATGTGCGTGGCTGAACACCTACGACTGGATGCATGTGTATGACTGCACACGTACATGGCTGGGCGTGAGTACGGCTAGATGAGTATGTACAGTTGCACACGTGTGTGGCTGGGCATGTGTATGACTGGACATGTGTGTATGGCTGCATACGTGCATAGCTGGACACACCTGTATGGCTGGACACACGTATATGGCTGCACACATATACATGGCTGGGCATGCCATGACTCAGACTGGGCTAGTGTGCTAGAGGTATGACATGTCTCAACTCCTAAGAGCCTCAGTCTTTGTTTCTCAACCTTATTTTGTCTTTGTTTAATATGCAGAATATGAACATCCATTTAATAAGGATTTAGTCAATCAAGTACTGGGGGAGGGGAAAAGGGGAGAGAGAGACATGAGCCCTGGCGGTGCAGTAGTTAAGCAAAAGGTTAGTGGAAAGATGAGGCCATCTGCTTCCATGAAGACTGACAGCCTGGGAGACCCTGTGGGCAGTTCCACTCTGTTCTCTAGGGGCGCTGTGGGTCGGAATGGACTCCACGGCAGTGGGTGTGGTTTGGGCTCTGCTTCCGTGAAGACTGACAGCCTGGGAGACCCTGTGGGCAGTTCCACTCTGTCCTCTAGGGGCGTGTGGGTCGGAATCGACTTCATGGCAGTGGGTGTGGTTTGGGCTTTGCTTCTGTGAAGATTGACAGCCTTGGAGACCCTGTGGGCAGTTCCACTCTGTC
>NW_006922056.1:1947014-1951948 GCF_000298275.1 Orycteropus afer afer | reverse complement strand
GGCAGTGGGTGTGGTTTGGGCTTTGCTTCTGTGAAGATTGACAGCCTTGGAGACCCTGTGGGCAGTTCCACTCTGTCCTCTAGGGGCGTTGTGAGTCAGAATGGACTCCACAGCAGTGGGTGTGGTCTGGGCTTTGCTTCCACGAAGATGGACAACCTTGGAAACCCTGTGGGCAGTTCCTCTCTGTCCTCTAGCGTTGCTGTGAGTCGGAACCGACTCCATGGCAGTGGCGAGTGATGCGTGTGTTAATGTCAGGTGTTGGCGGGTGGGTTTTGACCCAGTGGCCACGTGTCCAGCAGAAGGTGCCATCTTCGGAGTCGTTGCTGTGCTTGAGCCCAATGGCGTAGCTCCGGTGCCAGCCCTTGTCAGAGGTCCTCCCCTTTTTGAGTGACTCTCTACTTTCCCACGCATGATGTCTTTCTCCAATGACTGGTCCCTCCTGATAACCTGTCCAAGGTACTGAGTCCTCCAAGGCATATGTGTTCATTCTCTGGCAATCCATGGTATATTCTATATTCTTCCATCAACTCTTCTTTGGTCTTCCTTATTCATCATCCAACTTTCACGTGTATGTGTCGTTGTTATTTGGTGCTGTCAAGTTGTCTCTGACTCATAGCAACCCTTTGTACAGCAGAACGAAACATTGCCTGGTCCTGTGCCAGCCTCACAATCCTGGCTGTACCTGAGCCCATCATTGCAGTCACTGTGTCCATCCATCTCATTGAGGGCCTTCCCCTCTTTTGTTGATCCTCCTCTTTACCAAGCATGACACCCTTCTGCTGGGAATGGTCCCTTCTGACAACATGACCAAAGTAGGTGAGACAAAGTCTGGTCATCCTCGCTTCCAAGGAGCATTCCAGCCGCACTTCCTCCAGGACAGTTTTGTTAGCCCTTTTAGTGCATGGTATTTTCAGAATTCTCCACCAGCACTACAACTCAAAAGCATCAACTCTTCTTTGGTCTTACTTATTAATTGTCCATCTCTCACATGCATGTGATTGAAAATACCATGGCTTGAGTCAGGCACACCTTAGTCCTCAAGGAGACATCTCTGCTCTTCAGCACTTGAAAGAGGTTTTTTTTTTTTTTTTTTTAAATTGTGATTTGGGTGAAAGTTTACGAGCAAATTCACTTTCTATTTAGCAGCCCACATTCACTTTGTCTCATGGCATTGACTACAATTTGCCACAATGCAACAGCTCCTCTCCCACTTCCTCCCCATAGTTACCTCTTCCCTGTGCCCATCCCTCCATCCACTACTGCCCCCGAGCTGTCTCCCTGTGCATACACAGCCCTTCTATTCTCCTATGATTGATTCCTCAAAGGAATGTCTACCTAATGTAAATGTTCAACTCATATGCCTGTCTTTTTTTGGCTGGAAGCCACACGAGTGGGTTCAATTCCAGACCTGAAGGGCAGCTCTGGGCCACAGTCCCAGTGGTTCCATTAGGCTCTATCAGACCAGCAAACCTGGTCCCCCTTTTTTTTTTTTCAATTATTTTGAGTTTTGTTGCACATTATTCTCCTACTCTATCCAGGATCTCCTAAGAGATCCCCCTGAAAAGAGGTCTTTTGGGGCAGATTTGCCCAGTGCTATATGTCATCTGGGAGCTCTGGTAGCATAGTGCCTAAGGCACTTGACTGCTAACCAGAAGGCTGGAGGTTCAAACCCACTAGCCACTCCTTGGAAGGAAGGTTGGGCAATCTACTTCCATAGTGATACCGTCTCGGAAACCCAAGGAGGGGTCGCTATGAGTCGGAGTTGACTCGATGGCACATAACAACAACAACAACATACGTCATCTGGTATCTTAACTGCTGCTTCCATTGGTGTTGATTATAGAACCAAGTAATGTGAAATCTTCGACAACTTCAATCTTTTCTCCATTTATCGTGATGCTGCTTATTGGTCCAGTTGTGAGGATTTTGGTTTTCTTTATATTTAGGTGTAATCTGTACTGCACACTGTGTTCTTTAATCCTCATCAGTAAGTGTTTCAAGTCATCCCCACTTTCAGCAAGCAAAGTTAGGTCGTCAGGGTATCATAGGGTTCTTCTAATCCTGATATGACATTCTGCTTCATACAATCCACCCTGTAGGATTATTTGCTCAGCATACAGATTGAATAAGTATGGTGAAAGATTACAACCCTGACACACATCTTTCCTGATTTTAAACCATGCAGTGTCCCTTGTTCTGTTTGAAGGATTACCTCTTGGTCTACTTATAGAGGTTCCTCACGAACACAATAAGTGTTCTGGGTTTTCCATTCTTCACAACATTATCTATAGTTTTTAGGGTCCACCCAGCTGAATGCCTTTGCGTAGTCAATAAAGCATGGGTGAACATCTTTCTGGTATTCTCTGCTTTCAGCCAAGATCCATCTGCCATGGCAGTGATATCCCTCATTCCACATCCTCTTCTGAATCCAGAGTGAATTTCTGGCAGTTCCCTGCCAATGTCCTGTTGCAACCATTCTTAAATTATCTTCAGGAAAATTTTACTTGAGTATGATATTAATGATGTGGTTTGATAATTTGCACATTTGGTTGGATCACCTTTCTTTGGAATAGCACAAATACATATCTCTTCCAGTTGGTTGGCCAGGTAACTGTCTTTCAGATTCTTGGTGTAGACCAGTGAGCGCTTCTAGCATTGCGTCTGTTTGTTGAAACATCTCAGTAGGTATCCCGCCAGTTCCTGGAGCCTTGTTTCTCCCTAACTCCTTCAGTGCAGCTTGGTCTCCTTCCTTGAGTATCATTGATGCTGGATCATAAGCTTCCTCCTGAAATGGTGGCATATCGGCCAGTTCTTTTTGGTACAGTGAGTGACTGTGTATTCTTTCCATCTTCTTTGATTTTTCCTGCATTGTTCAATATTTTGTTCATTGCCCCCTTCAGTATTGTAACTCTAGGCTTGAATTTTTTCTTTAGTTCCTTCAGCTTGAGAAATGCCAAGCGGCAAGCGTGTTCTTCCCTTTTGGTTTTCTAACTCTAATTTTTGCACATTTCATTCTAATACTTTTTTTTCTCAAGTCACCCTTTGAGATCATTTGCTCAGCTCTTTTACTTAATTTCTTTTGTTCACTTTAGCTAGTCAACGCAGATTTTCTTACATTTATTTTGGTCTTTTCTTTCTTTCCTGTCTTCTTAATGACCTTTTTCTTTCTTCATGTGTGATGTCCTTCATGTCATCCTACAACTCCTCTGGTCTTCAGTCATTACTGTTCAAGGCATCAGATCTCTTCCTGAATAGGGTCTAAATTCAGCTGGGATATACTCCAGGTCATATCTCGGCTCTCAGGGCTTGTTTCAATTTCTTCAGGTCCGACTTGAGCTTGCATCTGAGCAATTGGTGATCTGCTCCTGGCCATATTCTTACTGATGATACTGAGCTTCTCCATCATCTCTGTCCACAGATGTAATAGATTTGACTCCTGAGCATTCCATCTGGTGAGGTCCATGTGTGTAGTCACCATTTATATTATTGGAAAAAGGCATTTTCAGTGAATAAGTCATTGGTCTTGCAAAATCCTGTCACGTGCTCTCCAACGTCATGTTTTCCAGCTACCTACGCTTCTTTGTCTTCACTTTTCACAGCCCAGCCCCCAGTGATGATCAGTGTATCTTGATTGCATGTTTGGTCAATTTCAGACTGCACAAGTTGGTGAAAACTTTCAGTTTCTTCATCTTTGCCTTTAGTGGTTGGTACGTAAATTTGAATAGTAGTAGCTTTAACTGGTCTTCCTTGTAGGTGTATGGATGTTATTGTATCACTCACAGCACTGTACTTCAGGATAGATATTGAAATTTTTTTTGATGATGAATGCAACTCTGTTCCTCTTTAGTTTGTCATTCCTGGCATAGTAGACCATAAGATTGTCCAATTCAAGATGGCCGGTGCCAGTCTAGGTCAGCTCAGTAATGCCTATGATTTTGATGTTTATGTGTTCCATTTAATTTTAATTTTAATTAATTAATTTATTTAAAATGCATTTTATTGAAATATAATTTATGTACAGTGAAATACACAAAACTAAAGTGACATGGGCCAATGCTTTTTTTTTTTTTTGCAGTGTTCCCTACCCTTCTTCCCCTCCCACCGCTGGCAACCAACAAAGAAAGTTGCCCTCCATATAGAAACCTTTTTTGGACCCTCCACAACAATGAACTAATACTGTATTTGTCCTTCTGTGATTGACTTATTTCACTTAGCATAGTCTCCTCCAAGTTCATCCATATCATGTGGTGTTTTGCAGACTCTGCGTTATTCTTTAGTGCTACATAGCATTCCATTATCTGTATGTACCATAGTTTGGTCATCCACTCTTCTGTTATAGATCTTAGAGATAAGTCCCTTGCCAGATATGTAATTATCGGCAAATATGAATTTGTTGCTATCGTTTTTGTTATGTGCTTTTTCGTGGTGTCGATTTCTTTGTTCCATATGATTTTCTATGCTGAGCTTGTTTTGTTTATGAATCATGTTATCACTTCTTCATTGCTGTTGTTTTAGTATTTGCTGAATATTTATGCTGGTCCACTTTTTGATGTGAAGGTTTATCATTTTTCTTTGAGGTTACCCTGTGATTTATAGTTTTCTTCCCAAGTTTAGAATAGCCCGTTCTATCTTGTAGTTGTCTTGACTTCCCTACCATCTAGAAGTTCTGTAACAACACAGTTTTTTCCCTCTTTTTGGTATGTAGTTGTCCTCATTTGTCAATTGATATCTCTGGTTCCCTGTTAACAATCTTGTAGGCTTATTTACTTTGGATACTTCCATAGCTGGGTTGGTTTCTGGGTTATATCATCATGTGTGTTAATAGTCAGGTTTTTTTTTTTTTTTTTTAATTGTGATTTGGGTGAAAATTTACAGAGCAAATTCACTTTCCGTACAGCAGTTCACATACACTTTGTCTCATGACATTGACCACA
>NW_006922056.1:1945802-1946903 GCF_000298275.1 Orycteropus afer afer | reverse complement strand
TACCTGTGTATTGTTGGCTGGAAGCAAAAGGCGTGATTTCAGTTCCAGACCTGAAGGGCAGCTAGGGGCCATAATCTCAGTGGTTCCACCAGGCTCTATCAGACCAGCAAACCTAGTCCCCTCCCTTTTTTTTTTTCCTCCAAATGATTTTGAGTTTTGTTCCACATTGTTCCCCTCTCTATCAAGGATCTCCTACATAGATTCCCTTCCAAGTGGATGACAGTGGTAGCTGGGCACCATCTAGTTCTTCTGGTCTCATAGTCGTATATGCTGCAGATCAGATGGTGTACCAGTTGCTCAGACTAATCGTTTCCATGGCTTTTTGGTTTTCTTCATTCTTCTTTGCTCTGGACGAGGAGACACCCATCGTTGCATCTAGATGGCAGCTTGCAAGCTTTTAAGACCCCAGTCACTACTTGCCAGAGTAGAAGGTAGAACAATGTTTTGTGTACTATGTTATGCCAATTGAGCTTGATGTCCCCTGAGACTGTGGTCCCAAGCCCACAGGTTCAACTACTAGGTCCCTCTTGGTAGTTGGCTATAACCAAGCAGTGACTACAGCCTTGCCCCTTGTCAGCTCTACTATACACCTGGGAATTCAGATCATACACATAAACTTATAGGACTGTTGTCTGCCAACCCTATACATGTTCTTGGATACACTCCCCACTTCATAGAGATAGCTACTAGTTCAGCCTGTCCACCCATCTATCTACCAATGTACCCATGTTTGCCTTCACTGACAACGCCGTACTCTATGTGCAAAAGGGTTCATCTTTGTTGTCTGTACTTCCCATGTACCTCTCTATTTGTTTTTCTTCCTCAATGCCACCATATTGGTCACTCACATTTGGTACATTGCCCTTCTCTTCACCCAAATAAATACTTATCTCTATCTATCTAACAGTGTTCCCTCCCCTCCGCTCCCACCCCTGGTAACCAACAAAGAACATGTCCTTTCATAGATAAACATTTCCTTGACTTTTACAATAATGGACTAATACAATGATTGACTTATTTCACTCAGCATAATGTCCTCCAAGTTCATCCACGTTATGTGGTGTTTTGCAGATTCTACATTATTCTTTAGGGTTGCATAGT
>NW_006922056.1:1923055-1932051 GCF_000298275.1 Orycteropus afer afer | reverse complement strand
CCTTGTAGGCGTATGGATATTATCCTATCACTGACAGCATTGTATTTCAGGACAGATCTTGAAACATCCTTTGTGATGATGAATGCCATGCCATTCCTTTTCAAACTGTCATACCCGGCATAGTAGATCATGTGGTTGTCTGATTCAAAATGGCCAAAACCAGTCCATTTTCAGCTCACTAATGCTGAGGATATCAATCTTTATGCATTCCATTTAGTTTTTGACAACTTCCAAACTGTACCCTAGGTCACTTTAAATATTGAAAATGGTTGTCGCATGTGAACAATCAAAATGGCTACGCCCTGCGGACCATGGAAAGTCAACAGCTCAGGTAGTCTCCCTCCTTGCTGTTTCCCTAGTCATAGGCCACCAGCACAGTCATCCCGCAGCCCTTGGTGACCAGGGTTGATCTTTAGGGCAATTCTCAGGTCCCAACACCACTTGGAAATATTCAGGCTGTTGGTCCCGTCAGAGTAGCTGACAGTTTGCAGCTCCGACCATCTCTGTACTCACTGTTTTCGTTCAGGTTTTTCCACTAGTTGGTGCCTGATCCACTTCTGTATAGTTCCTTTCAAACCTCAGGGCTCCAGGATTATCTTCTGTATCTCTGTCAATTGGTTTCTCTTTTCTTTGTTGAAGAAGGTCTGTGTTGCTTCTCTGCCTATTCCTCCATCTTAATCTTACTGCCCATTTTATTTTTGACAACTTCCAATTTTCCTAGATTCATACTCCATACGTTCCACATGCCGATTATTAATGGACGTTTGCAGCTGTTTGTTCCTGTTTTGGGTCCTGCCCCATCAGCAGGTGAAGGTTCAGAAAGCTGTACCCCATCCACATCATTAAGGTTGCCTCGATCTTGAGACGTAGCTCTTCCCCAGTTGTAAGTCTGTGCTTTCCAACCTGAGGGGCTTCTGTCCCAGCACAGGATTAGACAGCGTTCTCTGTTCTCCATAAGGTTTTCATGGGTTAGTGTTTTTGGAAGTAAATTGCCAGGCCCCCTTTCTTAATCCATGTTGTTGTTGGGTGCGTTGAGTTGCTTCTAACTCACAGTGACCCCGTGGGCAACAGAACGAAACCCTGTGGCCCTGCACCAGCCTCACAGTCCTTGCTGCACCTGAGCCCACCGCAGCAGCCCCCGTGTGCATCCATCTCGTTGCGGGCCTTCCCCTTCTTCACTGCACCTGAGCCCACCACGGCAGCCCCCGTGTCCGTCCATCTCGTTGAGAGCCTTCCCCTTCTTCACTGACCTTCTACTTTATCAAGCATGACATCCTTCTCCAGGGAGTGGTCTCTTCTGACAACGTGACCAAAGCAGGAGCATTCCGGCTGCGCTTCCAGGACATGTTTGTTCCTTCTCCTGGCAGTCCGTGGTGTTTTCCGTACTCTTCTCCAGCCCCACAATTCAAGGGCATTTACTCTTCTTCAGTCTTCCTTATTCATTGTCCCGCTTTCACATGCATATGAGGTGATTGAAAATACCGTGGCTTGGGTCAGGCGCACTGTAGTCTTCACGGTGACCTCTTTGCTCTTTGACACTTTGAAGAGGTTTCGTGCAGCAGATTGGCTCGTGCAGCACAGCATCTGACACCCCGACTGCTGCTTCCATGGTGGTGGTGTGCCTCTAAGTAAATGAAGTCTTCGACAGCTTCAGTCTTGTCTCATTTATCGTGATGCTGCTTATTGGTCCAGTTGTGAGGATTTTTGTTTTCTTTATGTTGAGGTCTAATCCATACTCCAGACTGTAGTCTTCAGTCTTCATCAGTAAGTGCTTCAGGTCATCTTCACTTTCAGTAAGCAAGGTTGTGTCATCTGCATGTCACAGGTTGTTAATGAGTCTTCCTCCAATCCCAATACCTCGTTCTTCTTCATATAGTCCAGCTTCTCAGGTTATTCGTTCAGCATACAGATTGAGTAACTATGGGGAAGCTATGGTGAAACTTGTCCACCAAGGAGACCCTGCTGGTGTTTGAAATACCGGTGGCCTAGCTTCCAGCCTCCCAGCCACACGCAGGTCACCACAGTCCCACAAACTGACTGGCAAGTAGTGATGATGTGTATGTGTGTCTACTTATATGTGTATGTGTGTGTATATATATATATGTTTGTGCGTATTCATGTGTGTATGTGTATATACGTGTTGTATGTGTGTACATAAGTTTCGTAGATGTGCATGTGTGTTTATATGGATATGTATGTAAAGATGTGTATGGATGCGTATGTCTGTATGTAATATGTATATGTTGTTGTTGTTATGTGCTGTCAAGTCAGACCTGATTCATAGCGACCCCTCCTTGGGTTTCTGAGGCAGTATCACTATGGAAGTAGATTGCCCCAGCTTCCTTCTGAGGAGTGGCTGGTGGGTTTAAACCACCAGCCTTCTGGTTAGCAGTCAAGTGCTTTAGGCACTATGATACTAGAGCTCCATATGTATATGTATACATGTATAAATGTGTATGTGTGTATAGAGTTGTATGTGCACGTGTGTGTATGTGTTTGCATGTGTATGTGTATACGTGTGGTATGTGTATATGCATACATAGATTTGTCTATGTGTGTAGGTATGTACATGTATGTACACATGTGCATCTATGTGTGTATGTGTATCAGTGTGCATGTGTGGGCTGTGTGTATACATGTATGTGTATATCTGTATACGTGTGTATCACTGTGCATGTGTAGACTGTGTATATACATGCATGTGTATATCTGTATACATGTGTGTATGTGTATCAGCGTGCATGTGTAGACTGTGTATATACACGTATGTGTATATCTGTATATGTGTGTGTGTGTTCATCAGTGTGCATGTGTAGACTTTGTGTATACATGTGTGTGTATATCGGTATACGTGTGTGTGTGTGTGTGTGTCACAAAACCTAATGCCTCACTGCTCTCTTTGGGTGTTTTTGAGCAGCTGTCCAGGTCCTGATTTTGAGAAGCAGGGCTGCCCACCTCTGATTGTTCACGGCCGTGAGGCCTCACTTTTCTAAGTTAGTTGGTATCATGAGGCTAAAGGTTTGACCCTGGAATTTGCCTTTGTTCAGAGAAAATCAGCTTTAAAACAACCGTTCTTCATTCTGCTTTAGTGTTAAATTTTTTTTAAAGGCAGCATGAAAATAGTATTTTGTCCTAAGAAATAAGGACTCCTGCCTTGGTAGCCTTGCCAACACCCATGCATGGTGGACTGCAGGCCGTCCTGCTGTTCTGATGTCAGGGCATGTGGGCCCTAGGTCTTCTGTTGGAGTTATCTGGCTGGTGACTCGGGGAAGTGCCATCATTGTCTCTCTGCCCTCCATGTCTCCTGTTCCCTGTGTAAAGAAGAACAGCAAACAAAAACAGCTGAGTGGGCTTCAGTGAAAGCAGATGTGGGCCAGGGTGGCCATGCCGTCTTCCACGAGGTGTGGCTTTACCCACAATCCGGTGACCCGTCTATGACAAGGGCTCAGTTGGAGTGAGTGGTGCTGGTGGATGTGGGTAGGTCAGGCGTCCAGGTGGAACATGCTCAGTCGTTCTTGGTGGAGACATGACCCTGGGCTACACTTGAGCAACATGCACCGATATGGTCGTGTGTCCCTGGAGGGCGTGCAGTCGTCAGCAAGATGCGGCCGGGGTTCTCGGCGCACGGTGCCTTTATGACCCGCCCCTTTTGTGTCCTGCAGGTGGTTTTACCAAGGCAACAACCCGTACACGGGGACCCCCGACTGGCTCTATGCAGGGGGCTACTTTGAGCGGAACTTCTCGGACTGCCCAGACATATACTGAAGGACCGAGGCCCAGGGCCCGGAGGCCTGACAGACTGGACTCCCTTGTACTGGCTGCTGCAGCGCTTCAGACAGCCGAAACCAGCTTCGCTAACGGCCGAGTTCGCGGAGCTCACGCTGTCCCTGCTCAAGGATTCCATTCTAATTCACTTTTCATTGTCAAACCTTTTCCTGCTGTCGCAGTGTCTGTAAACCTCACCTGGGTGTAGTGGTCGCTGGGGGTTAAATGGGCTGACCCACCAGTCCGCTTGGACGTGAGCATTGACTGTGGCTTGAGCTTTAGCGTCTCGTACCCACACAGTCTGTCACTACAGGAATGCAGTGAGGGCCCACATCCCTCCCTAGAATGCAGTGGCAAGGGACCTGAGTGCCACGTTCAACCGGCTGGGGAAGGGCAGGTCTGGAGAGCCGTCCTGTGAGGGGCTCCTAGTGGCTGGCAGGCTCTCCCTGGTGTGGTGGTTCAGAATGGAGACTAGCAAGCACCTGAGTAATGACACGGGAGGTTGTCAGAGTCTGTCTCTTTATTAGCCTCAAATAATGTAAAGATTACTGTTAAAATATTTAAGTTAAAACGACTTGACTAGGACTTGAGGGGTGTCTTGCCGAAGAAGCAGAATCCGCACTAATCAACCCTGTGCCCTGTCCACGGTTTGGCCTCGTTGCCAGCAAAGCCCAGACGCCCGGGGCCTGTCAGGTGTCGCCAGCAAAGCCCAGACGCCCGGGGCCTGTCAGGCGTCCACAGCGAAGCCCAGATGCCCAGGGCCTGTCAGGTGTCCACAGCCCAGACGCCCGGGGCCTGTCAGGCGTCCACAGTGAAGCCCAGATGCCCGGAGCCTGTTAGGTGTCCACAGCCCAGATGCCCAGGGCCAGTCAGGTGTCCACAGCCCAGACGCCTGGGGCCTGTCAGGTGTCCACAGCCCAGATGCCTGGGGCCTGTCAGGTGTCTACAGCCCAGACGCCCGGGGCCTGTCAGGCATCCACAGCAAAGCCCAGACGCCCGGGGCCTGTCAGGTGTCCACAGCGAAGCCTAGACGCCCGGGGGCATGTCAGGTGTCCACAGTGAAACCCAGACGCCCGGGGCCATGGTAACGTCCACGGTAAGCCTCTCTGTCAGCACAGCCCAGATGCTGGGAACCTACCAGGTGGGAGGAAAATCCTAGGAGTGTGCCCAGCACCCACACGTCTGCTCCTGCCCAGCCAAAGGCTTTGCTCCACACGGATTCATTCCACGCAGACACCCCACCACTGGGGAGGAGTCCTTTCTCATCGCCTCGTGTGTAGCTGTGGCCCTCGTGTTCTGTTCCCTGTGTGCATGTGTGTAGCATGAGACACTCCTGTGTGCTGTACAGCAGGGGAGCCACAAAAGCAGGGGCTGCTGTCCGTGCAGATTAAAGTCACCTCACGAGAACATGTGTCCTCTCGGCCCCCAGCATCCGTCAGGCGACTCGTTCCTTCTGAGAAAGTCGACACCGCGTCATGGTTGGGCTCTGCATCAAAGACAACCTGGTGTGCGTGTGTGCATACACGTGTAAACGTGTGTGTGCACATGCACATATAGACGAACACACATGCCTGCATGCATACACATGCATGTGTGCACGCACATGCAATTGTGTGGTGCGTGGGCTCCCCAGTCAGGCACTTGTGAGCGAGGGTGTGGTTACTGGGTGTCTGGGTCTAACAGCGGCGTTTCTAATTAAACACTTTTTCAAGCAAACCTGTGTTTGAAAGCTTTGCGTTTACAGCCCTGGAAGCCAGAGCAGCGGGCAGCATCCCAGGGCCCGCCTCTCATCCGCTGTGTGGCTGAGGTCTGCGTGGTGGTGCTGCAGTACATTTGAGGTGTGAAGTTTTAAATCTCCCTCTGGGACGGGAAAGCCTGTGTGCACGCCCAGGCCGTTGGCGCTGCCTGGGCTGTGCTGTGAAGATGTCACTGCCCAGCCAAGGGGTCAGTTGGCAGTGTCCTGCACAGACCCACGTTCTACACAGCTGTCCTGCGGGCAGTTTACTGACTCTCGCCTGTCACTCCATTTCTTGCTGCCTACCAGATCTTCCAGGAGAGCTGATGGCACAGTGATTAAGCACTCACCGGCTAGCCAACCAAAGAGCTGAGCAGTTTGGCCTCACCAGCCACTCCTCGGGAGGAAGACGCAGTCTGTTTCTGTAAAGATTGACAGCCTTGGAAACACGACAGAGTGACTTTGCTTTGTCCTATAGGGTCACTATGAATTGGAACTGACTTGACTGCAGTGGGTTGTTTTTTTTTGTTTTTTTAACAGATTTTCCAGTAAGGCTGACATTTCCATGTCCTTTCTGGGGGCCAGGCCATTGGTGTCCTGGGGCGGGTCAACCCTGTGGGCTGGATGTGGCTGGTCCCATGGTGTGCATGCACATGGGAGTATATACCTGGCTGAGGGTGTGTGCTCTGTGCTTAATTCCAAAGAAGCAGGAGACAGGGCAGGAGGGTAGTGCCGACAATCAGGTCTGTCACACGGCCATTTGCCTCCAGTTTTGTTCTTTGCTGCTGGTTCTGCAAACAGTGACACCCATGATGGCATTTGAGCCTCCTCACCTGGATCCCTGACACCCACGACGGTGCCTGACCACCTCACTTGGATCTCTAACACCCATGATGGTGCCTGACCTTGTCAGCCTGGATCCCTGATACCCACGATGGCATCTGACCTTCTCCCCTGGATCCCTGACATGACGGCGCCTGACCTTGTCACCTCAGATCCCTGACAAAGACCCACGACAGCACCTGACCTCGTCATCCCGGATTCTTGATACCCACAGTGGCGCCGGACCTCATCATCCCAGATCCCTGACACACACCCACGGTGGCACCTGACCTTGTCGCCCTGGATACTGCTGAACGTCAGATGTTTGTCTGGTAGTCCCTCAATGTGCAGGATTTTAAGAGATGACCTGGTGAGGGGCACTGGGACCAGTGGAAATCTTGGTGGCCTGCACATCGAAGATCCCACGTGGCAGAAGTCCCATTTGAACTCGGTGTCTTTCTGGAGCAAAAAGTGTGGCAGGATTTCCCGACAGTTGAGCATTTGGATTTGGTTGCTCATGGGTGTTCGGATCCTTGGCAGTGAATTCTGGGCACTGGAGATTCCAGGTAAACAGAGCTCCTGGGGGCACGTTTCCTGGAGACGATGTCCTGGTACCTGTAGCGCCTACCGGGTGGGCCGGACGGGCCCCTGGTCCCATCTGAGTTGTGCCTGGCGCCGTCTCGGTCCGGAAGCTTGGGACTGCTGCTCCTTGGAGTGGGGGGTGGCAGGGGCGCGAGGTCGGAGGTCCCTCTGCAGCTCCCAGTTGCTAACAAGCAGTCAGTGAACAGGAGCCCAGCCCACTTAGCCATGGCTGCCCCTGAGGAGCAGTGCAGGGGACTTTGGTGGCTACCGTCACCTCTTAGGTCCTGTCCTTGGTGCTCACGGAGCTTTGGCTTGCTGAGCTGTTTTAGTCTGCTGGAAACAGACTGGGCTGGAAACCGGCATTGGGTCGTGATGGACGTGGCTGGAGGATACAATGGACCCCCCTGGGGGAGCACAGCACTGGTGGCCCTCAGAGCCCGGCAGCACAGAGCCACTGGCCCCGGGTCTAAAGGAGCTCGGAGCTGTCAGCTGGGGCATCAGCTATAGGCACAGGCCTCATCAGAACACAAGGCCAGGAAGGCAGAACAGGCCGAGAGGAACAGCTGGGATGCCGAGGCAAGGAAGAACACAGTGCAAACCCCTGTACGCTTCAGGCCTCCACAGTCCTCAGCCCGGGGGACCTGGGAGCTTCGCCCGAGTACCTGCTGCATCCTGTCCGAAGCTTGGACCTGCAGACATCTTCTGAAGAACACGTCTGTCCAGGAGGGTGCAGAGACTGGGACCCCCGGATAGTTGGATGATGCAGCTTGTGGCCACATGGCAGCCCAGACACTGTCCACAGCCCTCGTCTGTCCCACCGTTTCCCTGTGCTCGGTGGGTTCCATACACCAGAGGTGTCCGTCTGAGCACCGAGCTGGCCTAGGCCACAAGTTTAGTGCAGTGGCACTTGGTCCCTGCATGGGGATGACACATCACATGTCCCTGTCTGCCTGCCCCTGGCCACACCACACCCAGTCCCGTCTTCCTCCACCACTGCGTGTGAGACGGGCTGGCCCTTCAGCAGTCTGCTCATCTCAGCGTGGCGTGAAGACGTCAGGCAGGAGGCCGCTCTCGTGGAATGGGTGTTATCTGTATGAGCTCAGTCAGTGGCAGGGCCCGTCTGTGGTGACAGGACCAGCCACGTGGAGACTAGGGGGACCGTGACGATGACCACTCAGCCCTGGACAAAGGCCCTGTGACAGTGGCCGCATGAGACACTTGGCCGCATCACCAGCCTTTCACTTCGCTGCCGCTCTCACCTTCCAGGGACGCGCTGAGTCAGCTGCAGACCATCTTGGAGCTCAGGGCCCGGGTGTTTGTCTCTGTGTTTTGGGATGGGCCCACACACACACAAGTGGTCCAGATAGCAGTGGGCATGGTGGAGGGCATGCCCTCGGTGCCACGGTGCCGGGCAAGAGGGCTGATCCTCCAGGCAGCGAGCTGAGCCCCACCCCTCTGTCCAGGGTTGCCGGAAGCAGCCCCGGACCCAGAGCACGTGGGTGCCAGCGCAGGCACCAGCTGCCCACCTTCTGCCGCGGCCGGTCCCGGCCACGTCTGCTACGTGCACAAGCCTGCTGAGCAGAGGGCCACTTTGCTCCTGGAATGTTAGTCCCTTGGGAATGCCCTCGGGGCTCCGCTGAGCACAATGGCTGAACACACAGCCCTGCTGACTCTCAGAGGAGGAAGAGGAGGGTGGATAAGTGGGAAACCTTGGTGGGCTGGAAAGTTCATCCTGTTAGGTGTGTGCTGCATGAATTTTGACAAATTCGCTGTCTCGTAAGCACCTCTGCAGTGGGTATAAATCAACACTGCTGTCACACTGAAGAGTTCCCTGGTGTCCCCGGCACCTGTGTTCTGTCTCTGTCCCTGTATTTCTGCATCTTTCGTGGTCACGAGATCCCTCCAGGGGATCTTGGTGGGCTCTGTTGTTCAGGTGATTCTGCTGCTTACCTGCTGGCCGGTCAGTGGGCAGTCAGGTGGTCCCCACCGTGGGGCAATGATGGAAAAGGCCCTGGAAACATATATTCTCATTTCTCTTGAGTAGATACCTACGGGAGCTCTGGTGGCATAGTGCCTAAGGCATCTGACTGCT
>NW_006922056.1:1920352-1921695 GCF_000298275.1 Orycteropus afer afer | reverse complement strand
TTCCCTTTTCTTGAGCCATCTGGGAACACAGGACCCAAGCAGAGGAGACACTGAGTTTGGGGTCTGCTGCAGGGCCCCTGCCTGGAAGGGACGCACTGCTTTCAGGTCCTAGTTGACTCGAGTTCCTTGTGGCCACTGAAATAGCCTTTTAACTTTCCCCATGTTTGGGGGAGTAGTGCTGGCCCGCTGGCCTCTTTCCTGCGAAGCCAAATACGATTTTCTGTTTTTTCCTTTGTTCTTTTTTGCAGCATCGTCTCCCAGCTGTTGTGGGGACCGATTCGGTGTGTCTGGTCTCAGGGCCCCTTGACAAGCTGAGACTCACTGCAGCTCACGTGGTGCCATCCATTCATGTTGGCCACCTTAGAAATCAACATAAGACATTAAGACTATGCAGTAGTCCACACAAATATAATAACCCAGTGCTCGTCAGCATCTGTGGTGAAAGGAGCTGTTTGTGTTTCAACAAAAACAACACGAGTGAGAACTACGGCTGGATTCACAAACCCAAGCCGGGCCCCCAGGGGCCGCTGCCTGCAGCCCGTCCTGGTGGCATGTCCGTGGCCTCTGGAAGAGACCGGCTTGGGGCGGGGGGACGGACGGGGGACGGGGATAGCAGACCACCTCTCGGGCTGATCTGGGAAAGGGGGCCCGGGCTCACACCCTCAGAACCTGCTCCAGGCAGCCTGAGCAGGTCCCAGCGACCCATCAGCCTGCTTATCACCTTGGCTTCTGTGTCACACTCAGAGGGACGTGGAGCTGGTGTCTCCCTGGCTCCATCTCCTAAGACAGTGACTCTCAGAAACGTAGGACTTGGCAGGGCTGGGAAGTCGTCACTCGGGCTGGGCAGCCTCCAGGTGTCCACAGGGGCAGCCAAGGTGGCCTTGATGGTCACTGGGTCCCACTGGCCCGTGCTCCAACGACCTGCGGGCCAGGGCCCTGCCCTCCCAGCACCGGCTGCCTTGGGGCCCTCCGGAGGCCCCTGCATCGTGGTACGATGGTAGGAAGCCTGGCATTTATGAGCCCGGCCGTGTCTGGGGCCCTGGTCGCGCCCTCGCGCAGACCCGTGTTATTCAAGTCCCACCCTGCCCCGCGGGCCAGTGACACACACGGGTCGTGGGCTCTGAACCTTGGCCCATTGCAGAGGGGAGACGCTATTGGCCGAGACGCGGGCCCCAGCCGTCTGGCCTGCGATTCCCGGCGCTGCCAGTAGGGGCCGCCCCCGCCCCCTATGACACAGCAACAATAGCGGCCACTCTGGCCCGCGCCGCCGGCTTACGCTCCGCGGCGGGACGGCGTGGGCGGGGCCGGACGATAGGCGGCTGCCTATGCCAATCGCTCGAGGC
>NW_006922056.1:1874573-1919567 GCF_000298275.1 Orycteropus afer afer | reverse complement strand
ACAAGCGCAAGGGGCTGGTGTACATCCAGCAGACGGACGACTCCCTCATTCACTTCTGCTGGAAGGACCGGACGTCGGGCAGCGTGGAGGACGTGAGTGCCGCGCCCGGGAGCTGCCCGGGGCCTGGGGGGACTGCGGGCCCCGGGAGCTGCGCGCGCCTCGGCCCAGCGCCGCTTGGTTTTCGGCATCAGTTGTCTGTCCTGCGCCAGCAGGTCGCGGCTGGCCTGCCCACGCCTCCCGGGTGAAACGGCGTGGATGCTGGAGATGCTTACAGATAGCTGCCCCGTGAAGGAAAAGCGACAAAGGGCGCTTTGGGTGGGTGGTGACAGGGGCCTGGAGCGTGGGACCGGAGCGTGGCCCTACCGTGCGCGGGGTCCCAAGAGACCCGCAGCCCACCTGCTCTGTCCCGAGCGGCTGCCCTGTGCCAGCCCCACTTGCGCTCTGCGCTGGCGGGGGTGGGTCTCTGCAGAGAACCCAGGTGAGGGCCCCCTCAGGGTGCCACGTATCCAAGGGTTCGGGAGCAGTGAGCCTGTTTGTGCCATGGTCCCTCTTCCCTGCCCTCGTGTCTTCGTAGGACTTGATCATCTTCCCTGACGACTGTGAGTTCAAGCGAGTGCCCCAGTGCCCCAGCGGGAGGGTCTACGTGCTCAAGTTCAAGGCGGGATCCAAGCGGCTCTTCTTCTGGATGCAGGTGGGGGGAGGGGGTGTTTGTTTTCTCCGTGTCGGTTGGAAGGTTGTTGGGGAAAATGAGCCCCTAACGAGCCGCTTCCTTGCGGGCTTGTGACATCACATGCAGGTGTGTCATCTGCCTAGATGGGGACTTGGCCACTGCATGTATGTGTTTGTGGTTGTGACAGTGCCCCCAGAGGCTGACACACAAGCCCTCCGCCAGCATTAGGGCAGGCGGCCACGTCCTGGATAAGGCCAGGGAAGAGGCTGTTTCCACTTTGGGGACCCAGTGGTCTGTCTCAACACAGCTCTGAAGCAGCCAGTGCCAATAAAACTTTATTTACAGTGATGTTCGGGGGCCGGGCTGCCATCCCAGTGCACAGTGTGTCTGTCCTCAGCTTTGCCTGTAGAAGCCGTTAAACGCGATGACCTTCCACACTTCCGACTCTTTCCGGTTTTGCCCTGGTTGGCCGTCTGCCTCTCACGTTCCTTGCGCTGTCCCCTGGGCCATGCAGCGTGCACGGTGGGGGCTAGTTGGCTGCTGGCTCCGCCTTGCGGCTCTGGAGGAGACTCCCTGGTGGCCCCCCACCACGTGCTGTGTCCCATCAGCCTCAGTGTTCTCTGGGCTCTGACTGTGTGTCCCTGAAGGGTCACTCTGCTAAAAGGCAGCACTGGCGGGCACGTGGGTTGGGACGAGCCGAGGTGGGGAGGAGGGGAGCAGGGCTTTTACTGTGCGAGCTTTCACACGTGCCTGGAAAGCCGGAGCTGGAGTAGCCCGGTGACCTCATGTGGCCACGGGCAGCCTTGGGCCCCTTGGTGTGAGCAGCAGCCACGGCCGTGGGGTGGGGCTGGCCCGGGACCTGGCCGTTGTGTCACTGTCCTCCAGGAGCCGAAGACGGACCAGGACGAGGAGCACTGTCGGAAGGTCAACGAGTACCTGAACAACCCCCCGATGCCCGGTGCACTGGGGACCAGCGGCAGCAGTGGCCACGAGCTCTCTGCGCTCGGCGGTAACGGCCCACCCTGTGCTGGGCTGCTTGGGTGGTCTCAGTGTGGTGGGGCAGGCGCTGGTTGGTGTTGGTGGAGGTGGAGAGTTGGAAGTAGATGCACCTCCTTGGGTTGCGGGTTGGCCCAAGTCTTCACTGGCCGGCGTTTCTGTTTTTTTGCCTGTCTCCTTCCAGGGGAGATGGATTGGGTGGGGTGCGCTGTCGGCCACACTGAGCCCACCCGTCTTTTGGGGGGACCTGGTTCCAGGGGGACCTGGTGGGTGTGCAGGATGTGGTCAGCACTTCCCCTCTCTGTCTCTCCTTCTCTTATTTTCTCTGAAGGGGGTTGTGAGGTGGGCACACAGGTAGGGGTAGGTGCACTAGCAACCCCCCCCACGGGAAGGTGGCCTGCAGAGCTGGATGGGTGGCGGCTGGGGGGCTCCCGGGCAGGGGGCGGGGATGCACTGGGCACCTTTCTCTCCCTGCCTAGGGGAGGGCAGCCTGCAGAGCTGGTTGGGTCGGGGTGGGGGGCTCCCGGGCGGGGGGGGACGCACTGGGCACCTTTTTCTCTCCCTGCCTAGGGTAGGGCGGCCTGCGGAGCTGGCCGGGTCGGGGTGGGGGGCTCCCACGGGGTGGGTGCACTGAGCACCTCCCCCCCCCCAGGTGAGGGCGGCCTGCAGAGCCTGCTGGGTAACATGAGCCACAGCCAGCTGATGCAGCTGATCGGACCAGCCGGCCTGGGAGGACTGGGTGAGTCACCTGCCGCCATGTGGACGCCCTGCGCCGGGTGGGGTTGCTCCCTGGTTCTGTTGAAGGGATGCTTCGGACCCGGGGCAGAAGCTGGGGGGCTGGCTGAGGCACCGGGCTTGAGGACTGGACCACCCCGGCTCCCATGGGCAGGTTGGCCCTCCCAGCCTCGTGCCTGGGCAGAGGGAGGTTTGCTCGGGCTGAGTGTGTGACTGGCGGAGGGGTGGGAACAGGATGATGAGGCTGTGTGGAAACGTACAGAGCCCTGCAACCTGGGCTGCTGCTGCCCTGCTCCCCTCGGGCCACTGCGTTCACCCACAGGTCTGGGCACCGCCTGGCTTGGCTCCTCCCCTGCTCACTACCCGCCCTGGTGCTGGAAGGCCTGCTCCTCTGGCTGGGGGCCGGCGTGCCTGCATGCCTGCCCTTCCCTGGGCACCTGCTTATCTGTTCCTTGTAGGTGGGCTTGGCGCCCTGACCGGGCCGGGCCTGGCCAGTCTGCTAGGCAGTGGAGGGCCTCCGGCCAGCAGCTCGTCATCCAGGTGAGCCCAGGCCTCTCCCCGCCTCTCCCCACACACCCACCCTTCCCCAAGGAAGGTCCCCCCAAGGTCTGGGGCGGGGTACAAGCGTGTGGATGCTTGGTAGGCTGTGCCTTCCAGGCATCCTGCTCAGATGCAGCGGTGCTCTCTGCATGCCTCCCGCCAGCTCCCGGAGCCAGTCAGCCGCCGTCACCCCGTCCTCCACCACCTCCTCCACTCGCCCCACCCCAGCCCCTTCTGCACCAGCAGCCGCCTCTGCGAGCAGCCCGAGCCCCGCGCCCAGTTCAGGTGACGGAGCCAGCACGGCAGCCAGCCCGACCCAGCCCATCCAGCTCAGCGACCTGCAGAGCATCTTGGCGACCATGAACGTGCCGGCAGGGACAGGCGGCAGCCAGCAAGGTAGAGGTGTACGTGCCGGCAGCCCTGCCTGTACCCGGCGCACGGCCAGCACATCTGTGGGCCCACACAGCCTGATGTTTGCTGCCCGTTGCCTCTGCCTATCTGATCGTGCGGCCTGGAGGCTGGCTCTGTCTGTCGTGGGGAGGGGTCCAGGCCGGCATGCGGCCACCGACCACCGTGTCTGCCTCCTAGTTGACCTGGCCAGTGTGCTCACGCCTGAGATCATGGCTCCCATCCTGGCCAACGCCGACGTCCAGGAGCGCTTACTGCCCTACCTTCCCTCGGGGGAGTCGCTGCCCCAGACGGCAGAGGAGATCCAGAACACACTGACCTCACCTCAGTTCCAGCAGGTGACACGGCGGGTGGTGGCCCTCACTGCGGCCAGGGGTGGTGAGCAGGGACCGAGGAAGGGCTAGCTCCGACTCTGTGGTTCTCCCTGCAGGCCCTGGGCATGTTCAGTGCGGCCTTGGCCTCGGGGCAGCTGGGCCCCCTCATGTACCAGTTTGGTCTGCCCGCGGAGGCCGTGGAGGCCGCCAACAAGGGTGGTGAGTACCCGTGCCGCCGCCACGTCCCCGCGGGGCCTGGTGGTCTCGCAGGCGGGGATGCCCGTTGTGTCTGTGTGTGGGGTTAGCCGTGTTGGAGAGCTGGGAGGAGCTGCCTTGCGTTTTAAATGCTGTGTAGATGTGGAAGCATTTGCCAAAGCCATGCAGAGCAGCGCCAAGTCGGAGCCGAAGGAGGGCGACACGAAAGACAAGAAGGACGACGAGGAGGACATGAGCTTGGACTAGGGTCCGTGTCCCCGACGGAAGGGGCTTCTGTGGCTAGGGCTTCAGTAGTGGCGTTGGTTGACTCGAGACCTGCGTACCTGCTTGAACACCCTCAATAAAGTCTGTCTTTCACGTGCTGGCTCGGGTCCTGTGTGTGGGCTGGAGTGCCCCCTCCAGCCCGTCCCCCTGGCCTGAGGAGGCCCTAGCTCCCTGGGTGTCAGCACCAGCAGCAGGGCACTACGGTACAGGGCTGGCTCCAGGTACCCGTCTGGGGTGGCTCAGTAGGACAGAGCGGGGCTGGAAGACCCTCCGGCCACAGCCAGCCACACCAGCCCCCCAGCGTCTGTTCGGACTGCGCTTAGAGTCAACACTTGGTTGAACCAACAGGTTATTTTTAATTTTCTTTTTATAAAGCAAGACCCAGTGATGCACAGCCCCCAGGACCTTCAGAATCGGTGGAAGAAAAAGCTCAGTTAAGAAATGAGGGACAGGAAGGACAGAACCCCATCTTACAGCCTTTCACCTTCTCCACTGAAAACATTGGTCATAATTTAAACTATTTCTGGAGATAAAATCCGTCACCAGGGTCGGGACAGGACAAGTACGTTTGTTGGCCACCAAGCCAGCCACCCCTCTCTGCCAGCAGGGCCTGGGTGGCTGCTGTGGCACGTGGGGGAGACAGGCTCATTCCGGGATCCTGCTGGGGGCTGCTGCACTATGTGACCGGGCAGCCGCCGGCCCACACAGACCCCTGGATGCTTAGGGAACGCGTCACGCTGACGGGTGCCCCGTTGACCTGCAGATCCCTCATGCAGCCGCGGTAGGCTGGGGGCCCGGTGGTGGTGCCCATGAGCTCTGGGGTGCAAGGAGAGGAAGGCTGGCTGGTGGGGAGAACGGGGCCATCTGCCCGTGGGTCCCCGACCTGGGCTGCCCCCTCGCTCGGGGCCATGGCCACACTCACCGGGCAGGTTCCCCAGGTGCAGAAGTGTGAGGGCACTGGTAGAGGCCGCCAGTGCAGGGCCCAGGGTATGATTGCTCCTGGCATCCACCGCCAGCCGGATCCCAGACCCGCCCCAGGTCACTGTGGGCACAGGTTCCTTGGGGCTCAGAGTGCGCCCAGCCCACCCCGTGCCCTGCACCAGCATTGAAGTGTTGAGGGAGGCTGTCGTGTGCTCCCCCACCCCTGCCGTGGAGGTCCCATCCCACTCCTGGCCCCGCCTTGCAGAGGAGGGGCTGGCTTACCTGTGAGACGATGCCACTGTCCGTCGCACAGGACTGTGGGATGTGTCAGCAGAGTGGAAAACTCGCCTGTCCCACTGTCCCCCCAAAGCACAACCTGTGGCGGGGGAGTGAGCGTGGGAAAAGTCAAGCCAGCCTGCCCATCTGAGGCCATGGCCTAGGAGTGTGTGCCCACCAGCTCACCTCCTTCTCCAACACCTGCAACTGCAGGTAGGGGGGTGTCTGCACCTGGCCCAGGTGGAAGACCAGGCCGCTGGTTGCCTGGGGCCGTACCTCCAGCTCCAGGCCCAGCTCGGGCTCCAGGACCAACGGGAGGGCTGCAGAGACCGTGGGGGGTGAGGGGAGAGGAAGGCCGGGCCCAGGGCCCAACCCAGAGCCCCCCAGGATGCAACTAGGACCCTCCTTCCTGGGCGCTATCCCAGCCCACTGTGCTAAGGGCATCCAGGGCGACGGAGGGGTTCCGGTGGCCACAGACCTAGAGTGACGACACCCCCACTGCCAGCAAAGAACAAGCCTGCCTCCAGGGGGCCTGAATAGCAGGGTGTGACCCCTGTCATCCGTGTGGGGGACCCCAGCAGCTGCCCGTTCCACCTTAGCCTCTTCACACAGCCACTGAACCCCAAGCCGCCGAGGGCCACCTGGGGAGCAGAGGGACAGAAGGGTCAGGCTCCGGGGCTGCCTAGAAGGCACAGCCCTGTGGGTGGATGAGTGGGTGGGCCGGGCAGAGCTCTCACCGGGAGCTGGGGGCTGTGGCCACCAGGTGGGAGGCCCCCCACAAAAAGGGTGCCAGGCTGGGGGCCCTGTGTGCCCTGGTGCTGGTGGTGGGGCCCTTTCTGGCCCCAGACCCGGGTCCTGTCTGTCACCAGCTGGATCCTGTTCCGGTCCCAGCGCACAGACACCTGCAGTGGGGATGGGAGGGCAAGCGTCAAGGGACCCAGACCCCGCCCAGCCCTCTCTGGAGCTCCTCCAGCCCCTCCCCAGCCCCTCACCGTGTGCCACCGGCCAGCCTGTACCCAGCCCCTCACCGTGTGCCACCGGCCAGCCTGTAACCGCTGGTGGCTCTGCACATGGAGCCGGGGCCCGGCGCCCTCTGTCTGTGCAACCAAGTGTCCGTGGTTCAGAAAAAGTGCCAGGGAGGAGCTGCTGGGTGTCAGGGGGGTAGTGAGCAGCAGGAGGCCATGTGGGGCACGCGGCCGTATGAGCATCGAGACTTGGGACCTGGGAGCCAGCGGGGGTGTCAGCAGGCAGTGCCACCCCCAACCCTATCCCCCACTCCCCCTGCCTGCTTCACCAATTCCCCAGCCTGTGCCTGCCCCAGTCCACTGTACCTGCCCCGGCCTGGCCCTGACCAGGCTCTGTGGGGCACTGCAAACTCCAAGTGGCTGGACAGGGCCCCTCCAAATTGATAGGCATCTTGGAGGCTCTGGAGAGATGCAGGCAGCCTGCAAAGAGGGTCCTGGCCAGGGTGGCGGCTGCGGCGGGAGGCCTGGGGGGACAGGAGTGATGCACGGAGGGGCTGCCTGGGCAGCCCCTTGCCTGCCCACCACTACAGCCCAGGACTCTGCCCACCTTCTGTACTGGGGCCCGCAATCCTGGCGGCCCTGTCCTCAGAGTCTGGTCCTGAGGGGCTGGTGTGCAGCCGGTGGTCACATTGACAGCGCCTACGTTCTGTTGCAGGTCAAACACACGCTGTGGCCCCAAGAGCCTGTAGTGGGTGCAGGGTCAGAGCTGGAGACAGCTCTGCCTGGACCCACCCCCTACGCCCACCATCTGACTGCCCCCCATCCACCTGGCTCACCGCCGAACAAAGACATTGCTGATGCAGCCACTGAAGTTCCGAAAGGAACCGGACTCGGGCAAGCCTCCCAGAAGGAGCCGCGGGGACCCGTCACGCTGTGGCTGGAGCCCGGGGCGTGGCCGCTGGTGGGGCGTCATCTGCTGCAGCTGGTCATCCACGTAGAGCCAGAGCCTGCGTGAGGGGCCGTGAGTCCCTGCCCAGCCCAGCCTCCCGCCCACCAGAGCCAGACCCTCCCTGAGCAGGGCCGTGCGAGTCCCTTCCTGCCACCCTCCGCCCACAGATGACGGGAGAGGCCTTGCAGGGCCCTCACCCGGTGGCATTGCTGTAGAAGGTGACATAGTGGGGGGCTCCGTCGGCGAAGGCCCCCCGAGTTTTCACCTCGGTCCTCAGAAGCTGGAGTGTCACGTGGCCCTGCTGCAGGGACACTTGGCACAGCCCATCCTGGGGACAATGGCCAGGTCAGCGGGCCGGGCCACCGCAGGCCCCGGACTGCCACTGCGGCAGGTGGGGCTCAGGGTCTGGGTGGGGACGGTCAGACTCGGGAGGGGCGGTCGGACCCGGGGCGCGCTGGGGGCGGGGCAGTCGCACCGGGGAGGCTCGGTAGAAGAGCAGGCCGCTGTCCTGGGTGCTGCGGAAGCCAAAGCCAGAGTAGACATCACCCGAGAGAGACGCCACATCCGTGAGCTCCAGGGGCAGGAAGCCGTGGCCGTGGAAGGTCATGGCCCGTTCCACCTGCGGGGCGGGACGGCTGAGTGTCCCTCCAGCCTGGAAGGGCCCAGCCTGGGGGGAAGGCCCTGAGGACAGGGGCAGGGCAGGCTCACCAGGAGGTCGGCTGTGCAGCCAGCACTGATGCCCGTGGTGTTGAGCCTCTTCAGGTCGACGTACTTGCCCAGGGCTTTGATGCCCTTAACGCAGCCGCGGATGGAGCCTCCAGAGGGGAAGAGCTGTCGCAGGCTGGTGCGGGCCAGGGGCAGGAGGGGTCAGGGCAGGGGTTGGGGTCAGAGCAGTGGTACAGGGTCAGGGTTGGGGTCAGGGGCAGGGCAGGGGTCAGGAGTCAGGGGCAGGGTGGGGGTCAGAGCAGTGGTGTGGGGTCAGGGTGGGGGTCAGGGCAGTAGTGCAGGGTCAGGGTGGGGTTCAGGGCGGGCTCAGGGCAGTGGTGTGGGGTCAGGGTGGGGGTCAGAGCAGGGGTCGGGGTCAGGGAAAGGGTCAGGGCGGGGTTAGGAGTCAGGGGCAAGGAGGGGGTCAGAGCAGTGGTACAGGGTCAGGGCGGGGTCAGAGCAGCGGTGTGGGGTCAGGGTGCGCGGTTAGGGTGGGGGTCAGGGCAGTGGTGCCAGGTCAGGGCGGGTCAGGACAGGATGTGCCTCCACACCCCCGCTCGCCCACCCGCCCCGCAGCAGCCGGCCGTGGTGGCAGCCAGGGCTTGCCTCACCTTGAGGGCAGCAGGCCTGGTGGCACCCCCCCCAGGTAGTAGGCCTCGGCATGCTCCAGAGAGTTTTCCTGATCCACACTGAACACCGTGACCCTCTCCACACGCACCAGCACCCGCTTGCGGGCCCCACCAAGCAGGAACACCTGGACCTGGGTGGGACCGTCCGGGGCCGTCAGGGCAGGCGGCGGGGGTTCTGCCCCCAGCTACCAGCTGCCACCCGCTGGCCGGGCCTCACCGCCTTGCTAGCCGCAGTCAGTGTCGGCGGGGACGACAGGATCGGGGTGGCCACCTTCAGGCCTGCACCAAAGTCATAGAGGAGCAGCAGGCGGCCCTCACGGACGGCCAGGCATAGGAACTGGTCCTGGGGACAGAGCATGGTCAGTGCAGAAGGGGGCAGGGGTGGGGGGAGGACAGGGCTGAGGTGGAGAGCGTTCAGCACATCTTTCCTGCTCACTGCCCCCCGCCCCACTGGCTCCCCTCCAAGCATTGGCACAGGGCTACAGGTCCTAGTGTAGAGGATGGGGACCACATAGGGTGTGGTGGGGGCAGGGTCAGCCCAGGGAGGGCGGGGTCAGCCCAGGGTAGGCAGGGTCAGCCCAGGGAGGGCGGGGTCAGCCCAGGGTGGGCGGGGTCAGCCCAGGGAGGGCGGGCTCAGCCCACGTGGGGTTAGCATGGGGGGTGGTGCGGGTGTGCCTGGTGCTGGAGGAAGAAGACCACGCCATTGGAGGACACCAGCCGCAACTCCTGGTCGAAGCGCTTGGTGTGGCTGATCTGGCTTTCGAAGCTGATGCGGGCAAAGCCGGAGCCATCCAGGTAGGAGCCGTCGGTGAGCCAGGGGTCACCCGTTGACTTGGAGCTGCGAGTCAGAGGTCAGAGGTCAGCAGGTGGTGGGAGGGCCAATGAGGAGAGCAGGGAGGGCTGGCTGGGCCCACGCACCGAGCACAGGGCTTGTCGATGGCCGTGTCCAGCCGGAAGGTCCTCTCGAAGTTGTACAGGCTGATCACCTCCTCGTTCAGTGTGCCCAGCTCAATGCAGCCGCGGTAGCCAGGGACACGGAGGGGTGGTGGGGGCTGTGGGCACCACACATGGTCAGGAGCAGCACACGCAGAGGGCCCTCCCCACCCAGGGCAGGCCACAGGGACGAGAGTTCAGACTGCAGCGGGAGTGACTGCAGGTAGACACCAGGAAGGACTTCCTGGGGCACAGGAGGAGGGCTAATCCCTAAGCCATGCCTGGCGGGCTCACCGTAAAGTTGCCAGGGTAGCCACCCACGTAGAAGACAAAGTCATCAGGCTGCAGGCTGAGCAGCCCCTCGGCCCCGGGGGCCACTGTGTCACCCTTGGTCTCATGGACCATCTGCTTTTCCACCGTGATGGACATGTGGCCGTACTGGAGGGTCCTGAGGGCAAAGGCAGGGTGGTGAGAGGTGCAGGGCTGCCCTGGAGCCCAGGGAGAAAGGCAGGGCTGCGAGGGGATGGGATGGGCAGGTGGCGGCAGGCAGGGCCAAGCACGGTGCAGGTGGCGGCCGACCTGTCGATACTGACGGCTGCAAACTGTTCCCCAATGTCCTCGTCGATGCTGAGGACCGTGGGGCCTGCCTCCCCAAGTCGGTACACCCAGTGCACCTTCTGGTCGCGCAGGGCCACGCCCATGTAGTCACCAGTGGCCTGTGGGGTGGGGGGACTCAGTGAAGTGCAGACCAGGGCACCAGCCAGCTCCACCCTGAGAGCGCACTGCCCTGTGGTACCTGGCGACTGCCCATATACAGCACGAAGTGGTCCCCGGCAGTGTGGCCGGGAGCCGGCTCTGGGCTCTGCAGGTAGAACTTGAGGGCAGTGTAGGCGGCGAGGTCGGCCAGGTCCCGTGGGGTGCGCAGCTGTACCCCGGAGCGCCCGTTGAATTTCATGGACACCTTGACCTGGGTTGGAATACACGAGCCCATCAGCGCCCTCCAGGGGCTACGCTCACCTGCTGGTTCCCAGACACAAACCCCATCATCCACCAGGATCTGCACCCCCCCTGGGGTCCATGCCCACCTTGCTGGCCGCACCCCGGGCCTGGGCAATGAGCTGGCGCACGCGGGCGATGCTGGCAGACAGGGCCAGGCTGGCGTTGTGGCCACCCCGGCCTTCGAGCAGGGTCAGCTTGGCCAGTAGCTGTGGCAGTGTCTTCTCCAGGGTGGACACTGCAGGGCGGGAGGTGGCCCCGAGAATGCAGCTGTCCACCTCCCCACGCCCGGGACCCAGGAGTGTGGCCGGACCCCCATGCAGAGCCCCTGAGGGCAGCCGCCCAGTGAGGAAGAGGGTCAACACAGTGCTCACCCGAGCGGCCAGCGTCACGCACTGCCTCATCCAGGTCCTGGCCCCGCAGACCCCCGAACTGGCCCTGCCACTGATCCAGGTTGTCCCGCATGCCCTGAAGCCGGGACTGGACACGCGCAGCCGTGTCCTGGGCCTCAGCAGCCACGGCCTTCGCATGGGCAATCTTCTCGCTCGTTGCGTCTGTGGTGGGCACAGGGTGCCTTTGTGGGGGTCCTTGCGCGCTGTTCTCCATGTCCCCAAACCCCCTCCAGGTGCCCTCCTCATTGTGGAGACGGCACCAGCTCTCAGGCCAAACCCGGGGGCCACGCTGGGCACCCCCTGCCCCTCACCTCCGGCCACGGCCCTCCTGTGAACCTGCCCCGGCACCTCTTCCCCAGCCCTTCCCCAGCCTCAGAGACCCCAATGTGGGTGTGAAAAGCACAGTCCAACCACACCTCTCTTTTGCCAGCACCTTCCTCACCCCAGCCACTTCACTCTGGCCACGTGGCCGCCTGGTCCCCAGCGCCCACCCTCCCACACCAAAGGCGGTCCTTTCTTGTCCAGAGCCAGCCCCGACCACCCAGATCCAAGCTGTCCACGGCCCCGCTTCGCTTCCCAGAACACTCCTGTGGCCGTCCAGCAACTGTCATGTCTCCGACCACACCCATGTCTTTTAGTCACACCCACGGCCTTTAGTCTGTGTTTCAGGCTGGGCCCTGGCACCTCACCCGTGCTGCCCAACGTGGTACCATGGGCCTAGGAGCAAGTCACAGTCAAGTCTGCGGAGGCTGGGCACGTGTCTGTTCATGTCCTTGGCTGTGTGCTCACAATGCACACGCTCAGTGGCTGCTGTAGCCATCAGCTCTGCCCGCATGGGTGCGAACACACCCACACTGCTAGGCCCTCCTGGACGGCGTCCGGAAGTGCACAGCGGGCCAGGGGCCGGGCCTCCTGCGGCCCTAGTGGGGGTGGGAAGGGAGATGGGGCTCCATACCTGTGTCCATGGCCAACATGGCCTGTGCGTCACGGATCTGTGTCACCAGCTGGTCCTTCCTGGCACGGGCGTCTTGGAGCTGGGTCCCAGTGCCCTGCAGGGCGGCCCACACTGTGGGGGCATGGGGCTCACTTAGAGAGGCCTGCCCACATGCAAGGGCACCACGTATAGAGAGATGAGCAGATGGACAGAAACACGGGTCCGGCTCAGCTTAGCGCAAACACGTCCTCCCTGACGTCCCTGAGTACTGCTGTCTCCTCCCGTTTTATGGACAAGAAAACGCAGGATTTGCCACAGGTTTCTGCTCTGACCGGCCTCCACCCAGCCGGCACTCACCGCGGCCCAGCTGCCGCTGCTGGCCCAGGCTGGCCTCTTCCAGGACACTGCTGTTGGCCCGCAGCTCACGGGCTCGGGCTCCTAGGCCCTGCTGTACCACCGTCTGTGGACACATGGACAAGCTGTCCTCACTCCCTGCAGCCTGTGCAGAGCGGGCAGGGGCGGGGCACCTGGGAGCTGGGGACTCACCGCCCAGGCCTGGCTGGCCTCGAGCAGGGCGTGTCCGGCGGCCCCATCAGCAGCCTGCACTGCCCGCAGGATGCTAGCGTAGGCGTCGGAGGCCGCGATGGCCCGCTGGATGACACGGTCCTGGTTGATGCCACGGATGATGCTGCGGTGGAAGCAGAGGTTAGAGGGACGTGGGGACGATCGGGCGTCCCCTGTCTGGCCCACGGCCTCTGCCACTCTCACGCCCCTCACAGCCAGCAGCCTGTGGACTCAGCCTCAGAGCCCTTGCCTCTACGTCCCGCCACCGGCTGGGCCAATGCAGGCCCGCCTTCCAGCAGTGCCAGGAGTGGCCTGGCTCCTCCTAAGACCAGGCCTCCCCCAGGAGCCCTGTGGACCGACTAAACGTGGCAGGACCTGGGCTGCGTCCTCGGCCCCCACACCTGGAGAGGTTGTGCGCCAGCTGGCCCAGCCGCTGTGCGTGGGCCTCAGCGGCCTCCACCACGTCCACCTGGCTGCTGGCGGGGGAGAAGGTCTGCATCTTCTCTAGCAGTGGGGTCCGTGCCCCGTCCAGGCTGGCGGCCAGGCGCTCATACTCCTGGGTGGACAGGCAGTGGGCTGGCTGCAGTGGGGCCTCAGGCATCCCCATGCTGCCCACCTGGTCTGGCCCCCATCAGACACCCGGGTGTGGTCCTGGGCGCCTGGCGGGGGGCAGCAGGAACGGGATGCTCACCTCCTTAGCCTCGTCCATGCCCCGCAGGAGCCCTGAGACCCGGGCCAGGGTGTCCCTGGCAGCCTGCAGGGTGGCCTGCACGGCTCCGTTGTCCTGGGACAGCGCCTGCCTTTGTTGCTGGAGACAGATGTGGGGGGAGGGGGGTGAGGGCAGTGAGGTGGGGAGGGACAGCAGGGCTCCAGAGGTGATGGGGGTGAGAATGCGATGAACCCAAGGCTGTGGCAGGGAAGGGGGGCGACGGGAGGAGGGAGAGGCCAGGGGCCACTGCCCGCCTGCACGTCGGTGCCCTCACCAAGGCTTCCTCCAGTCGCTCCTGGTTTCGGCTGTTGAGCCCCTCCGCCTCACTGACGGTCCCCACTGCCCGGTTCAGGGCCTCTCGCAGGTCCATGAGGCCAGCCTCATGCTGGGCCAGCTGGTTGCGGGCGTGGGCGGCCAGCGCCTGGTTTCCCTCCCAGAGGCTGGTCAGCTGCTCTCGCACGTGGGCCAGCACTGCACAGGACCCGAGGTGGGAGGGGGAGTACTGAGGCGGCCCCTGCCCAGCCCCCCCGTGGTCCCCAACAGCCCCTGGGGGCCCCTCCACCCTCTGCCAGCCCCTGACGTCTCCTCACCTCTCTGAGCCTCATCCAGCTCAGCCTCAGCCACTGCCCGCGGGGCCCCCAGGTCCCGCGTCTGCATCTCCTTAAGTAGCCTCTGCACCTCGGCCAGCGTCTGACGCAGCTGCTCGCCCGATGGGGCCGAGGCATTTGCTGGCAACAGGCGGTCTGTCTGGGCCGCGAGCTCTGCGGGTGGGAGGGGAGGGAAGGGTCCTTGGACCCTCTGCCTGCTGGCTGCCAAGCCCAAGACCCTCTCGGTTCCCAATCACAAACCTGAGGCCACCTGGACACCCCCACACCCAGCCCCATCATCCAGGTGGAAATATCTAAGTGGCCGGTTCTTCTAGGAGCCACAGTGTCCTAGGGCAGGGGGCTAGCCCACCACAGGGACCACAGGCCCTTGCTTCCCCCCACCAGACGCCCAAACCCAGCCAAGGGTCCCAGGGAGCCCGTGCCCTGCCCCTCAGCCAGCCCCTACCGCTCAGGGTTCCAGCCACTGCCTGGACGGCAGTCAGGAGTGCCTGCACCCGGCCCTGCATGGTCTCAGCATCGCCCAGGAGCCAGCCCGCCTTCTCCCGGACTCCCGCTGCCTGCGGACAGAACGAGGTCCCTCAGCACTGAGCCCCAAGGGCCGCAGAGGTGCAAGGCCAGCCGGGGGCAGTGTGGGCCTGCGGGAGGGGTGTGCATGCCGGGACATGTGGGGGGGGGTGTTCCTGGGAGGGTCCCCTAGGGTGGTGTCTCCCGGGGGTCCTGCCTGGCCGCCCAGACGCTGCGTGTCCTGTGCGAGGCTCCCGCTCTGCCGCTCCAGCCACTCCAGCCGCTGCGAGGTCTCGTGGCGTGGGCCAGAGAAGCTGTGGAGCTGGTCCTGGGGGAGAGGGCGGTGAGGCCTGGGGCAGTGGGCAGGGACCTAGGGCCCCAGCCCCGGGGCTGGGGGGACAGGCAGCGAGGGCCTCTGGGGGTGGGGTGGCACCTGGAGGTCAGTGATGGAGGTGTTCAGCTCGTGCAGCCGGGCCCAGACCACAGAGCTCGCGTTCACGCCTCGCAGCTGCTCTCTGATGGCGGGCAGGAGGGCGCCAGCCCGCTCCAAGTCGTCCAGGAGCAGGACCACACAGTGGTCACACACTGCAGGCAGTGGGGTGGGTCAGCACAAGGTCAGGTGGGGCCACAGGTCAGCGTGAGGGTCACAGGGGTCAGCAGGGGGTCGTGGGGTTGGCACAGGGTCACCGGTCAGCAGGAGGTCACAGGGGTCAACAGGGGGTCGTGGGGTTGGCACAGGGTCACCGATCAGCAGGAGGTCATGGAGTCAGCACAGGGTCACAGGTTAACATGGGGGCCGCAGGTCAGCGTGAGGGTCGTGGGGGTTAGCAGGGCGTCATGGGGTCTGCACAGGGTCACAGGTCAGCATGGGGTCATGTGATCAGCAGGGGGGTCCCAGGGACAGCATGGGCTCATGGTGTCAGCACAGGGTCACAGTGGCAGTGTGGGGTCACAGGGTCAGCATGGGGTCAGTGTAGCGGGGAGAGGTCAGCTGGGTCACTGCAGTCATAGAGACAGCACAGAGATCCGAGGAGTCTAAGGTCAGAGACTAAGGAAGGTCCTAGGTCAGAGCAGAAGGATGGGGCCAGTCAGGGAAATGGTGTCAGCATGGGGGGTGGGTCCAGGGGAGTGTTAGCGGGTCAGCCAGGCTCGTGGGCTGAGTTGGGGGTCACAGACCAGCCAGGGAGAGGGTGTGGTTGGGGGAGGGACCCAGACTGATAGGCTCCCGGGGCTGGCATGGTTCTGTGGGGAGGGCAGGTCACAGCTGGCACAGGGGCACCCAGCTAGGAGGGAGGTGACACGGGTCAGCACAGGGATACTGGGTCAACTGCAAAGTCAAGAGGAATCTGGGGTGGAGGCTGCCCCCGTGTGTGGAGGCCGGGAGATCAGCACAAGTGGGGGGGGGTCAGAAAGGTGCAGGGAGGAGTAGGCAGCTGGGGTTAGTGTGGGCACCAACCTCAGCATGGGGGTCGGAGGCTCAGTGTGACAATGTGGGGGCCGTGGGGTCCCTCAGCGAATGGAAGGGGGAACTTGGGGTCAGGGATCACTGTGCGAGGGAGAGTGTGGGCTCCCAGGTGGGGTCAGTGGGCTAGGGCCCCTGCAGGAGGGCGCTGGGTGAGACCACGTGGCCAGGCACACCTTCACAGTGGACGCCACGGTTTCCCGGCCCACCGGGCACGGGCACCTGATGGTGGTGGCTACAGGTGTCACACCGCTCCCCGCTGAGCCCAGGGGGACAGGAGCAGCGGCCAGTGTGCATGTCACAGTGGCCTCCCCGGCACTGGCAGCCTGTGGGGGGGACAGGGCGGCTGAGAGCTGGTGGCCTGGGTCCCAGAGTCCTTGTCTAACCTGAAGGGTCCCCTCCTCGGTGTTCCCCCGTGCAGTACCCACCCCGTGGTGGGTCCCCAGCTCGCACTCACGCTTGCAGCCCTGCTCAGGGACCCCCCAGTGGCCAGGGGCACACTCGCGGCACTGGGGCCCCCAGGCGCCTGGCCGACAGTGGCACTGTCCGCTCTGGGGGTGGCATTCGGAGCCCTCAGCAGCCGGTCCACAGGTGCACGGACGGCAGCCCCCACAGCCTTCGAAGCCAAAATGTCCTTCCTGCAGGGAGGGGCGACGGTCGCAGAAGCCCCAGCCCTGAGTGTCTCTAACTCAAACACCACCCCCACCTCCCAACGCCCCCACCCCATGGCCCCACCAGGCAGCACCCTCCATGGCCCTACCTAGCAGCCACCCTACCATGGCCCCATGTGCCAGACCCTCCTCACCGAGGCCCAACCTGATAGCCACCCACACCTGGCAGCCCCCCATGCCCTACCAAGCAGACCCTCCTCACCTTGGCCCCACCTGACAGCTCCCCCCACCCCCCATGGCCCTACCTGGCAGCGGTCACAGCGCATCCCCGTCACACCTGCCTTGCACAGGCAGTGCCCACTATGAGGGTCGCAGCCCTCAGACCCACATGGGGAGCAGTCACACCCTGCAGAAGGGACAAGATGCTGGCCTGGGCCCATCCCTGCTCCCCGGCCCCCCAACCCGAGCTCTCATGGGGTTCCTACTCCACACAGAAGTCAAGATGCAGCAAACGAAGCCCCGCCCATCCTGGTCCTGCCAGCAGCACTTGAGCCTTGAGCCCTGCAGCCTACACCCCTCCTAGGTCCCGCCCCCACACCCCGGTCCCCCTACGGGAGCAGTTGCCAGGCAGCAGGGCGTTGCCGTAGAAGCCAGGGGCACAGGTCTCGCAGCGTGGGCCGGTAGTGTGGCGCAGACAGCCGCGGCAGGCACCCGTGAGTGGGTCGCAGTCGCTGAACAGCATGTTGGGGTCACCGTTGCCACTGCAGTCACAGGGCTGGCAGGAGCTGCCCAGCACCAGTGGGTTCCCGAAGAAGCCAGGAGCGCACCTGGGAGAGTAGCATCGGGGTCTGGTGTCCATGTCCCATGCCCACCTGTGTGTCCTCAGCAATCACACCCACCCCGCCATTCATCCACCCGCCCGCCACCCATCCACCTGTCTGCCACCCCACGGACTGTGCAGTCACACCTGCCCCGCCACCCACCCACCTGCCCACCACCCCACTCACTGTGCAGTCACACCCACCCTGCCTCAAACCCACCTGCCTGCCGCCCCACTCACCGCTCACAGGAGGCACCCGCATAGCCAGGTTTGCAGAGGCACTGGGTGTGGCCACCCCGCAGGACACAGCCCACAGCAAAGCTGCAAGGACAGTGGTGGCCATTACCCCACATGGCACCCCTCCTGGGCACCAGGTATGCGGAGTCCCCACCCCCACTGCGTAGGCCTCTGTCGACCCCAGTATTAAATCCAGCAGTGCCACAATGAGCGTGCCCAGACAGGGCCAGGGGAGGGTGTGCCTGCTCCCGGGGGCTGCCGCTTACTTGTTGGAGGGCACAGCAAGGGGGCAGGGGCAGCTGGTGCAAGGGGCTGTGGGTCCCTCGGGGCTGTTGCTCACGAAGCCAGGGAGGCAGCGCTCACAGTGGTCGCCCTCTGTGTTGTGCTGGCAGCCCTGGGGCAGGGGACGGGGACACTGAGGGGGCCTGCCTGGCACCCCACTCAGACCCCTCCAGTCGGGCAGGTCCTCTGCTCTCAGTCCACCTGTGACCAGGGGCTATCTCCTCGGGGACCCCACTTACCACACAGACGCCCGTGCCGGGAAGGCAGCGGTCTGAGTGGCCGTGGCACTGGCAGGGCACGCAGCGGCCCAGGAAGAGGCCCTTGGTGTCACGGTAATAGCCAGGGGCACATTCCTAGAACAGTAGGGGGTGCTGGTGAGCAAGAGGCAGGACTGGGTAGACCAGGGGACCGCGCGGCACCCAGGCTCAGAGGCTGGCCAAGCCTGCCTCCTGGCTCTGCCTGTGGGGCCGGTGACCGTCCTCTGGCACAGGAGGCAGGGCCACGTGGACATCCTGGCCTCAGTGTGGTGACCAACCCTCCACCTGCAGGAACTGGGCCTTCTCTTCCTCCTCAGAGTACCTCATTCGGCAGTGATTCTACCACCAACCACCTCAGACAGCAGGGACCACAGTGGACAGACAGTGGACGTGTGGAGGACCCAGCCCTC
Organism: Orycteropus afer afer; assembly: GCF_000298275.1. Lineage (NCBI taxonomy): Eukaryota > Metazoa > Chordata > Mammalia > Tubulidentata > Orycteropodidae > Orycteropus > Orycteropus afer. The sequence goes on along the minus strand of NW_006922056.1, from coordinate 1,901,260 downwards.
GGGCGGACAGTGGGCGCACGAGAGGATGAGTGTTAGAGAGAAAGGGGGTGGGCCAAGGCTGGGGTGGGTGGTTAGGGGACTGAGCAGGTGTGCGCAGAGAGTGCACGACAAAGGATGAATGGCAACAGCAGAGGGCGTCTCAGCCTCGGCCCTGGGTGAGACACCCGTGGTTGGAGAAGACATGCACGGGGCGGAGGCCGAGACAGCACCCGCTCCATCTGAGCCTGGCCTCACCTGGCACGAGTCCCCGCGGTAGCTGGCAGGGCACATGCACAGCTCCACGCTGCTGGCTGGCGGCCCCCGGCCCCCCACACTGGCGACCTCCAGCGCCACACGGCGCAGGGAGACAGCTGACGCGATCTGAGAGAAGAGGGCGCGGATCTGCAGCTGCTCCAGGCCAGCCAGCACCATCATGAGCTCCTCACGTGACACGGCATTGTGGGTCTCTGTGTGCCGGAAATTTCCCTGCAGACCAGGATAGGACCTTGATGGGCCACCCCTGTGGGCTGAACAGGAGCCCAGACGCAGACCCCTCTCCCCCACCATGGAGGACAGAGAAGGGCAATTAGTAACACACAGAGGGTGACACTCTGGTTATCAAGTGAAGAAAACCCTTGGATCCCTACCTCACACCACCTACAAACTCATCTTCATATGCAGGAAAAATTTACAAGTAACAAGAATGCATTTTAAGCTTTAAAAAAATAGAAGCCACTCTTTCCCTGTCTCCAAGAGACAAAAAGGTTCTCAAAGCACAAAAATACACAGTATGGGGGAGAAAACTGACACATTCGATTAAATATAATAATTGCTATTCAACAAAACCATCTTAGAGAAAAAAAAGTGAGACTTGAACAGGAATGGACAGATGTCTGTAGCTACAAGTATCAAGAACAACAGAGAGCCTCTAAAGAGACAAGGAAAAGACTGTGAAGCCGAGAAAGAAATGGTCAGAGAACAGTGTGCACCTCACAGAAGAGGGAGCTTGGGGGGGTCACTGAACCCCACAAGGAGCTGCATACTCCGTGCAATCCAGGGCAAGTGAGAAGAGTCCATCCCCACCAGGCCTGGCACAGAGAAGTCTGACGAGGCTTTGTGTGGCCAAGGTTCCCCCCACCCTGCACTTGCCCCTGGATTGTTTCTTCCACAGCAAACGGGCACAGCAGCCCCAGACCCCTGTGCAACCTCCAGGGCTGTACCGGGAAGGGCCTGGCGCCAGGCTGGCCCCACTCACCTCCACCAGCTGCAGCTGCCCATGGTGAGAGTGGCCAGGTGCTGGGTACGCCGGCTCAAGGAAACTGATACTCATCTGGTTGCCCTGGGGAGGTGTGAAGGCGGCCGAGGAGAGGCGGGCAGGCGGGTGAGGCCGGCTCTGGGGCTGCCCTGCCCTGCTCGCCACACCCACTTGCCGCCCCGCGTACCTGCAGTACCACATCTGGTCGGCTCTCCGTGCGGATGAAGACGTCTCCACGCTGGGTCTCTGAGTGTAGCTCGTAGCGTAGCATCCCCCCGTATGATGACACCTGGAGGCAGGAGTGGGGGTGACTGGCTGGAGCCCAGCAACACTGTCTGCGGCCCGGAGTCCGACTGAGGGAGCTCAGGCATCTGGAGCTGGGTGCCGGTGCCCTTGCCCATCCCACATCTCCCAGCGCTGGGCTGGGCCTGGGTGCTCCCACCTCCAGACATCTTAACTCTGGGCTCTCCTAGACTTGCTGACCCTCTGTCCCCGCAGCTGGGCCTTGGCCCCTGTTGTCCTTCCCAGCTGAACGCAGATGCCCTCAGCCCTCTTATGTCCCTTGCACAGGCTCATGCCATGTCTACCCCCTTCCCAGCTGGTCCCCGTTGCCCTTGGGGAGCTCCCCGTCAGATGGACGTGGACACCCTCCCAGCCCTCCCAGGGTCCTGGAAGCCCTCCTGCAGCCCCCTAGGCATGGACACCTGCACTGCACCCCCACAGTCCCCCAGGATCCCTACACCCTCAGGAGGCCCTCAGTGCTGTCCCCAGTCCTCAGGTCTGGCTGCTGGCCACGTTGCACTCACACGGTCCCCCAGGTAGGAGGGCGGGGCCTGCCAGTATAGCTCAGAGGGGGTCTCAGGAGCATGCCGCATGTCTGCGCGCAGCAGCTCTGCCTCCGCTCTCCGCTGGTGGGGCACTGTCTGACGGTCCCCGCTCAGCAGTGTCCAGCCTTCCATGTCCACGAACTGTGGGTGCAGGGGTGAAAGGGATGGAGAGTGCCTGCAGGAGCTCCCAGGACGGGTCCCAGGCCTGGATCCAGCCCATCACCTCCCAGCCTGCCCCAGGCCCTGCCCTCAGACGCATGCTCACCTCCTGGCGGGAGGACGGTGAGCTCCCACAGCGCTCAGTGGCTCCAAAGCAGAAGCAGCGTGTGCAACCTTTGGGGTTGGCAGCCTCCAGGGAGAAGGTCCCCAGGCGACACTGGTCACACCTGGGGCCCTGCACGTTCTCCTGGGGTCAGAGAGGGAAGGTCCACTGAGCTGCGGGTCACAGAGCCCCCGCCTCCAGGAATATGCCCCCTCACTGCAGCTGATCAGGCAGGACCACAGGTGGGTCGTCAGGGAGGCCCTGCCCCTTGTGCCCACTGCACACCCCCTCCACTTACCTTACAGTAGCACTGGCCAGTGAGTGGGTCACACACGCCAGGGGCAGTGCCAGCCTCATGGCAGTCACAGGGGCGGCAGCTGGGATAGCCGTGGAAGCCAGGGGCACACTTGTCACAGCGGCGCCCGGCCACGTTATCTCTGCACCTACAGAGCACACAGTGGGCTGAATGAAGCCCCACCACCACGTTCAAGCTGCCCGCACAGGCGCACTCGGCTTGCAAAGTGAGGGTGTTGCTCGGAGCACTGCTGGGGAGATGTGCAGCACCCCCCCCCCGCCCCGGGTGCAGACCCCCGCACCTGCACTGGCCGCTGTCCACATCACAGCTGGGATCTGTCAGCTCCTGGACACCTGGCCCTGAGCAATTGCACTCCTCGCAGCCCACCAGGGGGTGGCAGCCGAAGGTCTGCGGCTGGCAGACCACGCAGTCGGGTGGCAGGGTGCGCGGTGGGCACACGCACAGCCCCGTGAGCTCGTCACAGAGGCGCGCGCCACAGTCGCAGGCTGCAGGGAGGGGCGGCTCACTCTTCCCACCTCCACGCCCCACCCTGGTCCCTCCCCTAGGCAGCCAGCCCTGGAGGCGCTGGAAGGGAACCCCTCCGCAGGGAGCTGCCCCCCCCCAGTGCACATCCCCGACGCCGGGCACTCACGCCTGCAGCGGGGGAAGCCCCAGTAGCCGGTGGCGCAGCGGGAGCAGTCCCGGCCAATGACATGGGCGCGACAGGGACACTGGCCCCCAAAGGGCTCACATGTGGGACCCGTGGCACCCACTTCGTGGCAGCCGCACGGCCGGGCCCCATTGTTGTAGAACAGGGAGAGGGAGATGGCAGCATCACGGCAGAAAGAGGACGAACTGGAGGGGCTGTGGGGGGAGCAGCGGGAAGAAGTGTCCAGGCCCCTCCCGGGCACTGCCCTCCTCCCTCCACGAGCCCCGCCCCTCCTCGAGCTCCGCCCCTCCCTGGCCCCACCGCCAAGCCCCACCCCAGCCCTCCCTGGCCCCGCCCCTCTTGGGCCCCCGACCTGACCCCCACTCCCTCCAGGACATCTCCCCTGGAGCCCCACCCCTCCCTGGCACACCTCCTGAGCCCCATCACCGACCTAGCCCCCCCTCCCCCAAGCTCCACCCTGACCTGGTCCCACCCCCTCCTCCAGCTCAGACCATCTCTGGCCCCACCCTAGCCCTGGCCCCTGCCCCTCTGAGACGCCCCATTGGAGCCCCACCACCTCGATGACACCGCCCCTCCTCGAGCGCTGCCCCAGCCCTGGCTCCACCCCCTCCACCCCAAAGTCCCGGCCCACCCTGCTGCCCCGCCCACCTGATATGGTATCCCTGGGCAGCGCAGTGGCTGATGAAGTCATAAGACTTGTCCAGTGGCTCTTCCTGCAGGTAGCTGGAGGTGTAGACGTCCTCTGGGACGACCAGCACGTAATCCTGGGGGACGGGGCCTGGTCACCTTCTCATGGACCCAGTGAGGACAGGGGGTGGGGAAGAGGCTGCAGCAAGGCCCAGCCACCTCCAGGGTCCAGGCCAGGCTCCACAGGGGTGTTCAGGAGGCAGCGCCCACCTAGGGCCAACTGGGTGCTCGGGAGAACTGGGGGGCACCGTTCAGGGTGCTGGCTGCAGGCACCTTGCCCTCTCTCTCCACTCCTTCAAGGCCCCATCCTCCAGGAAGGGGGGTGCCGAGGACACTTCAGCACTCAGAGTCCCCTCAGGAAACTCCTAGGCTGGTCCAGGGTCCCCAGAGGCCACCCCTGCTCTGGCTGCTAGTGGTGTGTGGCAGGTGTGAGGACTATGGTCTCCGAGTGGGCTACCCTCCATCTTGCTCTGACTCCGCAGGCGTGGCCAGGCAGGGCTGTGCACAGAGACACTGGCCCTGAGCAGGCCTGCACTCACCAGCCAGAACCAGTGGTCCTCAGGCACACGCATGGTCACGGTCAGCTCCCTGTCCGTGACATCCAGCACCGTCTGGCCCTCACACACCACCAGGGTTCGACAGCCGTAGCCATGTGGGCAGAACCTGGCATTGGCATGGCCTGGGGGTAGGGAGACAGGTCACGACCTCCCCGACTCTGACCTGGTTCTGTTTCACATCCTCAGGCCGGGCCCTGCCAGAGACATCAGGGCAGGGGGACCCACCGCCCAGGCACATGTATCCAGGACTCGGATGAGGGGCTTGTGGTGGCCGGTCGACCAGTGACCCAGCTCCAGGGCACACAACAGGTGCAGCTCCTGGGTCTGGCTGTGTGGGGAACAGGCCATCGGCCTGTCACGGGTGTCTGGAGCGCGTGCTGACCCCATGTGTGTGGGAGGAGCCAGCAGAGCAGGAACCTGACTGTCTCAGACAAGAGGCACCCACTCACCGTGCCAGATGCGCCCCCCATTCACCAGCACCTCCACAGGGAAGGTGGGGTGGGCTGGCTGGTAGCCATGCAGCAGGATGGCGTAGCGGCCCAGGGTGGGCACATGGGTGGTGAAGACCACGGTGCCCTGTGGGGAGAAGCCCATGAGCGGTGGGCCAGGGGACGCCAGGACCCTGGCCAGCCCCCACTACCTGGGCCACCTACCGGGTCCTCACCTGGGGGTGACGCAGCAGGGTGGGTTCGGCGTCAGGGTCCACGATGGTGGGGGGCCGAGGCTGGGGCCCGGCCGGGGGTGCGCCCGGCGTGAGCTCCTGTGAGTGGGTCAGTGGGAGGCTGGGTGGCAGTGGCAGCACCTGGCAGTCCCGTAGCAGGATGGGCTGGGGTGGCTTTGGGAATCGGGAGGGCAGGCAGGTGGTGCTGCGGGCAAGTGCAGGGCCATGTCAGCGCCCGCCTGCCAGTCCCCACCACCTGCCCGGTCCTCCAGTTCCCACTACCTGCTTGGACCAAAGGTGCCATGGCGGCTGAGGCAGCGGACTTGGGGCTCCACAAACTCCACGCTGGACAACCCCGCGGGCACCAGGGTGACACTGTGCTGTAAGCAGGGGGACAGTGAGGGCGCAGGGTGGGGTTGGCCCACACCACAGTGGGCTCGTCCTGCCTCCGCCCAGCCCACAGCCTCCTCTGGGTGCTCAGATTCCAGCCCTTGGCAGGAGAAGTGGTGTTTCCTGTGGAGCAGACACTTCCGGGGCTCACATGACCTCTCCTCTGGTCAACCAGGGTTTAGCCAAGCACCACCCCCTCAGAACACACCTCCCCAGCCCCTGCCCCGGCTCCCTCTGTGAGGCCAGGAACACAGAGGCATGACTGGACATCTGCTTTGATGCACGGCTCACCCTGACGTTAGGGCACGTGCCACCCTCAGGATAAGAGACAACTGTATCTGGAAGAAGCCACAGCAGCCAATGGACTATACAACCAGGACAACGACACAGCCCCATCTACAGCCACACTTGGAAAAACCACACCAAGAACCAGCGTGTGCACCCGTTTATAAAAAGTTCCAGAACGGGCTGTTAGATGTCAGGGAAGCGCCTACCCCAGAAGGGGGCCCCGAGAGGTGCCTGGGAGGCGGTCACTGTGTCCTGGCTGCTAGTTCTGTGGAGTGACCCTGAGCTGTGCCTTGTGCTGTGAGTAGTCTTCCGTACTTTTTCAATGGAAAGTCTGGACCCCCCCCAGTACTGCAGGGCTGGGGTCTGGATGCCCCAGTATTGGAGATCTGGGGTGTGGACCCCCAGTATTGGAGATCTGGGGTCTACACCCCCCAGTACTGGAGATCTGGGGTCTGGAGAGAACAAGGTGGGCGTTGGGGAAGGGTACTCGGGGGCCAGGATGAGTCTCTCTTGACTTGTGCACGTTTGAAATCTCTCCAGGAAGTTGGTCCCACAGGACTCCCGGGGCCAGCAGACGAGGGGTCACGTCTTACCATGAAAAAGCGTGCCTGCTCGGCCGTGAGCCGGACACTGGCCTCCGTGTCCAGGTGGAAGACGGCCAGGTGGTGCTGGGTGTCCACAGCAGTGGCACGGCACAGGGTGCTGGAGGAGGAGAGGGGTCAGTGGGGGCCGGCAGGCGCAGCCCCTCCCTGTGGAGACCAGGCTTCCCCCACCCCACACACCTGTATGAGCAGGGGTAGAGGGTGAGCGTGCCCTGCTGGGGGGCCTGCTGGGGGCTGTGCACGGCTACCCCCACCTCCTGGCGGGCATCCTCGTTGGCATACTCCACCACCAGCACGTAATGCCCCGGCTGTGGCACTGCCACCTGCAGCTGGACGTCCATCTGGGGGACCAGGTGATCAGAGTAGCCCCACAGGCCCCACCAGAAAACAGGCCGCACCCCACTGGTCCGCAGCCCTGGACGTGGCCCCGGGGCTGCACCTCAGCCCCTCCCCTGCCCCGTGCCAGGCCCCCCTGGCTCCAGGCCCTTCACGCTCGCTGGCCAGGTGGCCTCATCGTGCCCACCCACCACCGTGCCTGCTGCAGCCCTGGTGTGGGGAGCGGAGCCAGGCACAGTGCAGGGGCTCCATCCATCCATGTCTGTGGGGTGAGGAACACCCCCTGGGAGCCTCAAGAGGAACTCGTGAAGGACAAGGCTCCGGGGTCCTGAGACCAGCAGTCACCCCTGCGACCATGGCAGACACCCAGTTCTGGACACCCACTGCCTCCCAGCAGCCCGGCCCCCTGTACCCGTGACCCTGCCACTGTGATGGGGGCCTCTCCCTCAAGGCCAAGGTCCTGAGACCACCCCACCCCCACAGGGCCCAGGCACTCACATCACTGCCCAGGCAGGCGGCCAGGGGTGGGTGGGAAGGACTGAGCTGCTTCACAGGGCAGGGCCGTGGCAGGCTGTTGTCTTGGCGACACAGGGCTTCAGCCCCTGAGGCCGAGGGGAAGCCGTCCAGGGGGAGGTGGGCATAGAGGAGACAGCTGGGGGCACACAGGAGGCAAGCATGGATGGGCAGCCCTGGGGTCCATGCTGACGCCCCCCTCCCCGGTCCTGCCAGCAGCCCTTACTTGTCCACAGAGTGCTGGGCAGTAGGGCGGTAGGTGCAGGCCTCGGTCACCCGGAATTGCAGCAGGGCAGCCTCGTAGTAGGCACTGGGCAGCAACACCACATAGTCCTGGCAGGGAGGGGAGGTGGGTGCTGGCCCATGGGCCGGCCCGCCCCCCTCACCAGGAGCACCCCTTCAGCCTCCACCAGCAGGGCCCAGGTGGGCCCCCCTCACCAGGAGCACCCCTTCAGCCTCCACCAGCAGGGCCCAGGTGCCAGGGTTCATCACAAAGGGCTCCCCGAAGCCCCTCTGGGGCACCGTGATGAAGGCAGGCTCCGTGCTGGGCAGGAAGGTCACATGCTGGCTCTGCTCCGTGCCTGCCAGATGTGGCTGTGAGACCCCGGCCAGCACTGGATCCCCCCGCCAGCTGGGCCCAGTAGGTGGGACTGGGGACAGGGTCGGGGGGGGTCGCAGGAGTGGACGCAGGGCTGGGCCTGGCTAGTCAGGCAGGGCAGGGTAGGGGCGGGGCTGGGCCAGACAGGGAAGGAGTGGGGTCCGAGCAGGGGGGGTAGAGGAGGGCTGGGTGGGGCTGAGACTGGGTAGGGGTGGGGCAGTGACAGGCCATGGGCGGGGCTGGGACGGGGTGGGGGCGGAGCCAGGCACGACAGCGGGGTGGGGGCAGCACGCACAGTTAGCACAAGTGTCCATCTTGCCCTCCTCCCGCACAGAGACACGCCCGCTGACACTGGCAGGGCCCCTGTTCACGTAGCGGAAGACCAGCCGGAAGAGGTCTGGGGAGGTCACGTTGAGCCTGGCCACGATCCTGGGCTGGGCAGGGCAGGGCAGGGCAGAAAGTTCCAGTCACCCCTCCGCCACGCCGGGCTGGGCCACCCAGCTGGGCGTTGGGCTCTCTGCAGCCAGTCCCCCCGGTGTGCAGAGCCCCGGGACGGGGGCGTGGGGGTGCCCCCACCTGGATTGGTGCCATCTGCGCATAGCCCCTCCAGCTGAAGTTCTCGAACTCAAGGGGGTTGAAGCCAAAGCGCACGCCGTGGCCCTCAGGTGTGGTGGCCTCCTCCAGCTCCAGGCGCAGGTGATGCAGGTCGGGCAGGTAGTGGTCCTGGGCCGGCCTGCCACAGCGGACACGTTTGCAGGGTGCAGCGGGCGCCCAGGTGGCCCCAGAGAAGCCCAGCGGGCAGCTGTCGCTCCCCCGTGTCCCCCGCCCTGGCCCATTGGGGGTGGCACACTGACTCGCTGCAGGTGGAGCCCTGGGTGTTGGGGCGGCAGCGGCAGGCGCCCGTCCGAGGCTCGCAGCCCTGGCCCAGGGCACCACCGACGTCACACCGGCAGCCTGAACGGGAAGTTGTTGTTGTTGTTATGTGCTGTCGAGTCAGCCCTGGCTCATAGCGACCCCTCCTTGGGTTTCCGAGGCAGTATCACTACGGAAGTAGGATTGCCCAACCTTCCTTCCGAGGAATGGCTGGTGGGTTTGAACCGCCAGCAGTCTGGTTAGCAGGCAAGTGCCTTAGGCACTATGCTACCAGAGCATGAACAGGAAGGAGCCAGGTCAATCTGGCAGCCCGCCTGCTGCCCCTCCCACCTCTGGGCCACTCCTCCCCAGCCCCCACTTTGGGACCCTGCTCCGTCCACCCTCTGCCCAGAGCAACAGCTGTTATGTGCTGCAATGGCTGAAGTCCAGGCTGTGGAGGCCAGAGCACTGGGACTGCTTAGTGATGTCTGCCAAGGTGCCAGAGGACAGGAGGAGGGTGTGCCACAAGGTGCCACCTAAGCAGTTCTGAGCCTCCTCCTCACCCAGCTGGGCCAGCCTGGCACCCTGCAGAGGCCCTAAAGCCACCCTATGCCCAACCCCAGGCTGGGTCCATGCCTCAAAGGTCCTCTGGCCTCGGCCTGCCGGCACGAACAGACCACAGGTGTGGGAGGAGTCTGGGCTCACCTCGGCAGCCAAAGTAGTTGCCCTGGTCCAGCCCAAAGAAGCCGTCCCTGCAGGCGCCACAGGTCTGCCCGCACACATGGGGCCTGCAGAAGCACTGGCCACTGTCCTGGAGGCCGAGAGAGCAGTGGGACCGGGCAGGGCCCCCACCCACCTGCCCCTCAGCCTCCATCCTCAGGTCCCAGACTCACCTGCTGGCACTCGGTAACACCTCCCAGTGTGCCCCGGGGGTCGCAGCTGCAGCCTGGAGAGGGCGAGAGTAGACCTGAGAAGGGGAGCAGGCCAGAGGCCGGTCTCCATCCTCACGCAGAAGCCCCCAGCGCCTGACACCCAAACCGCGATACTCACGAGTGCAGCCCTCAGGGTTGCTGGGGTTCAGCCCCCAGTACCCAGCTTTGCAGTGATCACAGCTTGGCCCTTCCACGTGAGCCCGGCACACACAGGGGGCCTGGGAGAGGATGAGACTGAGGGTCAGAGTGGGTCCTTGCCCTTTACCCACAAAGCTGGAGGTCAGAGGGGAGCTGAGGTCACCTGTCTTGACCTGCCCCACACCTGGAGTCCCCCCGGAGCCTAGGACAGCAGGTGGGGGAGATGGTGCCATTGCACCTAGGGATTTCAGTCTGGGCTGGGCCCCATCCCCCCGCCACAGGCAGACCCGGTCTCACCTCGGGCAGGGTGGGCTCTGCTGGTGCCAGGCCAGCAGGGTGGCAGGAGCCAGCTGTGAGAGAGGAGAGAGGTGGGGCTGGAGTCACTCCTGGTGAATGACCCTGAAGGCCAGGATTTCCCCAGGCCAGGCAGAACCCCCGGCTGTGAGTGAGCCCAGTGCTCACCTTACATATCTGTAAACACATGTGAGAACACATGCCTCCCTGCTCTGGGGCCAGCTGCGAGCCCTCCCCTCACCACACAGGACATGTGTGAACACAGGGGCATGCATAGCACATGGGCATCACGTAACTGCTCACACACACAGCACATGGACCACATGAGCAGAAACACAGACACACAAAAGGGGAACACAATTGCACAGGTACACGGTCACATGGAAACACATATATGACATGTGAGCATACATGGCACACATGCTATGTGCATGTAGGCACAGCACATGGCAGGCAGCCAGTGCATGGGTATGCACACAAGGGTGCACATGTGGGTGCTGAAGTGAACGTGCACAGCACGTGAACAGCAGCCATGACCAGTCACATGCACACAGAGCACGTGGGTGTGGTGCACACGCGGACACACGTGCCATAATGCCGTCTGGGCCCTGGCTTGTGCCTGGCTCACCTTCACAGTGGGGGAAGTCATAGGCACCGGACACACACATGTCACAGTGCAGCCCCGTCACGTGGGGCCGGCAGCTGCACTGGCCACTCTGGGGGTCGCAGGTTGCGTGCAGGGAGCCAGCGGTAGAGCAGCGGCAGGCTGTGGGGAGGGCAGGTGGTGGGTGGGCACGTGGTGGGTACTGCACCCCCTCCCCATCCTGACACACTCACGGGTACAAGCCGGGAAGCCATGGAAACCGGGGCTGCAGGCCTGGCAGGTGGGGCCCATGTAGCCAGGACGGCAGTGACATGTGCCTCCTGCCCCGCACTGCTCGTTCAGGGACCCCCGGGGGTCGCAGGCACAGGCTGTGGGGACACATAGGGTCAGGTCTGGGCACCATGGGTGGCCTGCCTCCTGCCCTCCATCCGTGCCCCTGACTTGGCTCACCGTGGCAGTCAGGGTACCCGTGGTAGCCAGCACGGCAGCGGTCACAGTGGGGGCCATCAAACTCAGGCCGGCAAGGGCAGCGTCCCGCCTCATCACAGCCTTCAGGCAGGGTCCCCGTGGGACTGCAGCCACACACTGTGGAGTAGACGGCATCATGGGGACCCTCACCTTAGGTGAGCTACCCCTCCCCCCCAGCTCGAGCACCTGCTTGGGGAGGTGTGACTCACACTGGCAGAGAGGGAAGTGGAAGTAGCCGGGGGAACAGCGGTCGCATGCGGCGCCTTCGAAGCCCACCCGGCACTGGCACTCGCCCGAGTCGCGGTCACAGTTGCTGTCGGCCACCCCGGGGCTGGAGCACTGGCATGCTGCAGGGAGGGGAACAACACGCCAGGTCAGAGGGGCCTGGGCCTCAGCATCCACACAGGGCGGGGCAAGGGCTGTACTCACGCTGGCAGCCTGGGCCGTAGAATCCAGGGGCGCAGAGTTCACAGTGGGCACCCTGGAAGTTGGGTTTGCACACGCAGCGTCCCACCCGTGGGTCCCGGCGGCAGGCGTTTCCCTGGGTCCCAGCAGCACTGCAGTCACAGTCTACAGGTGGCAGGAGGGGTTCTAAGACACCCTGGGGACCCAGCCCTCCTCACCCAGGAGCTCATATACTCACACTTTACACTAAACTAACACAAATGAGGGCATGACATCCATGGAAGCAGCACAAAGAACAGAACAGCTATCAATACATCCCACCATTGTTCACGACTCAGGTACCAAGTTCATGGCAACCATTAACACAAGAGGAAAAACCAGCAAGTGTTGCCCAATCTGACAAAAATCAGGAACGGAAAGACCCAGCAGGGGCAGAGCAGATGTACAACAAGGAGAGAGAGCAGCCCCAGCTCTCAGCAGCCACCACCAGTGTGTCAGGCTCATCTCCTTTCGTAAGACAAAAGCAAAAGTTCCAGTTGGAATCTAAAAGGAAAATCCAGCCACAGCCTCTGTGAAGGACACATCAAGAACCAAGCACTCAGGCTGGAGACACAGAGCCACATGGAAACAGAACTGGTGGTGCCAACAGCCCAGCAGGTGAGCATGGAGACAGGAACAGCAGTGCAGGCAGAAGGCAAGGCAGTGTGGAGACCTAGTGTTCTGTGTGTGGAGAAAACGGACCCTTGTCCAGAGGATGTAGCAAACACAAATCTTTGAGAGCAGAGCCAACCTGGTCTAGAGGTGTATGAAGCCAAGGCTGTTAAAATGGCAAAGTTATAGCCATGGAGAGAGAGACTGAACACAGCACGTTCTGGGACGTGGCAGCTCAAAGAGATGGCACAGACTTAGCAACATAATTAACACGCTGGCTTTGGAGGGATGTTTGTGTACAAATCTGTCCCCAGCAGAGAATGTGTATCCCTGCCAGAGATTTGTGGAATAATGTCAAAGTGGTCATGTGCCAGGCATGCAACAAGAACAACTCCGATTCCCAAACCAAAGCCCAGATATCATCAGGCCACTGAGATTATCACCCAACTGAAATCACCAGGCTACTGAATCTGAGCACACTGCAGTGAAACTGAAAAAGAACCATGTCAACAAAGGATCGAAGTTAATCTAACACCTGGGATTTGTAAACATGCTTATAAACACTCAAATCCCCCCAGAAAATACAAACTGAAGTTACAGACTATTGAGAAAGGAGCAATAATGAGAACATGGTACCCTAAACTCTATGGGATATATGCAGCCAAAGCTATGCTTTGAGGACAATGCATAGCTTTAAACCAGTACTTCTCAAGCTCAGACCACAGATGTTGTAGGCTGAATGACTCCTTGTGGTGGGGCTGTGCTGTGCAAAACTACCCCTGTTGCAAACCACTGCTTCAAACACTTTGTTGGTATAAAGATAAAAAATAATACACTAGTAATTCCAGAAGCTATGGAAAGAGTGATAAAGGCAAGAAAGTGGCCAGGAAGAAAGAAAGATTTTAGTTCACAATGTACAGTGGTAAAGAAAAATCTCTCCCCAAAACCAAGCCAAGAAAAACCCCAGCAGCTCTTATCAGCAGCACTGAAACCACCAATAGGTGAAGCAAGTCTCTGGTAGGTCCGATCAAGAAAAAATAAGAAAATAAACTATGGAAGAGCCAGTACTGAGGAACAAGCAGAAAGGCAACACCTTCAGAGAAAAGTTAGCACAGCCCTGGGCAGGCACTCACGTCAGAACAACTGGATGAAACAGGTGCCACCTTGCCTGTCAGCCGAGGAAGTGCAGCGGAGCGCAGGGAAATGCCAAGCACGGCGGAGTCCCTGACCCCACTGATCTTGGGTGTCCCACTTTGAAGGGAAAGGTGTTCTGGGTAGCACCAATGCTGAATGCACTCAGCTGCTCACCAAGAGGCTGGAGCTTTGCATCCATCCAGACAGGCCTTCGAAGTAAGACTTGCAGGCTTATACACACCCGACACCTCATGGGTTTGGTTCCTTGGTTTGCAGGTTTAGGGTCACAGTTTCATGGGACATCCTAGTTAACTGGCCTAATAACATGTCCCAGTTTGTTACATGTAGTGCCCGGGGGCTGAAAAGCTTGCAAGCGGCCTTCCAAGGCACAACAACTGGTCTCTGCTCACCTGGAGCAACAGAGGAAGCAGAGTCAGGAAGAGAAGGAAGACAGGGAAAGTGTGGCTGACTGCCTGCAGGAGCACCTGCCTCCTGGGCCGTGAGTCCAGACTGAACACTCGGATCAAAGATTCCCGCTAAGAATCCTGATCAAAAGGGGGAACTTTAAGCCACAAAGATCCTGAGATCCTTTTAAAACCAAACAGCAGATTCGCCCACTGATGAAGAGCGTGTGCCCTGAGCATGGTGCTCCTGGAAGGTCTGTCTACACGGCATCAGCTTGACAGCAGCGGCCAGCAGACTGGATGGGAAGCTTGAGGCAGTGAGCTCATGTCGGGGGCAGAAACAGCTTGCACAAGGAGGAGGAGGACAGCTGCACAACTCGAGTGGCTTCAACATCACCGAAACGTACATGGAAAAACTGTTGGACCGGGGCCTGTCTTGCTGGGTATGGGTTCAACAGCAAGAAATAAAATATAAGAAACAAACAAAAAGCTATACCCTGGCGCACATGGGGATGCCAGGGTGGAAGAGACCTGCTGGCAACTGGTTTGGTTTTTCCTTGTTTTATGGAAGGGAGACTCCCTGCCAGTGAGGCTCTGACGTGCCACGTCCGGAAGACACATCGCAGCTCCAGAAACAGTACAATGGGAAACTAAAACCACAACCAAACCCACTGCCGTTACGTTGATTCCAACACACAGTGGCCCTAAAGGACAGACCAGAACTGCCCCATCAGGTTTCTAAGGCTGCAGCAGTCAAGAAATCAGACCATGCACTGCACTGGGAAAATCTGCTGCAAAAGACCTCTGTAAAGTGTTAAGAAGCAAAGATGTCACTTTGAAGACTCAAGTGCGTCTGACCCAAGACAGGGTATTTTCAGTCACCTCCTATGCCTGTGAGAGCCAGACAGTGAATAAGGAAGACTGAAGAAGAACGGATGCCTTTGAATTATGAGGTTGGCGAAGAACTCTGATAACACCACGGAATGCCAAAAGAATGCACAAATCTGTCTTGGAAGAAATACAGCTGGAATGCTCCTTGGAAGTGAGAGTGGCCAGACTCTCACGTACTTTGGTCCTGTTGTCAGAAGGATGTCATGCTGGTAAAGCAGAGGGTCAGGGCAAAAAGGGAAGGCCCTCAACGAGATGTACAGACACAGTGGCTGCCACGATGGGCTCGGGCCAGCGAGGACCGTGAGGCTGGCCCAGGGCAGGGCAGGGTTTTGCTCTGTTGTACGTGGGTCCCTCTGAGTCAGGCCCGGCTGGTGCATGCCTGGTAACACATCTTTACGGAAGCAGACTGTCCCATCTTTCTCCTGTGGAGCAGCTGGTGGGTTCAGATGGCCAACTTTTTGGTTAGCAGCTGAATGCTTTAACCGCTGCACCACCAGAGCACCAGGAACTAGGTTTCTGAATTGATGAATCTCTTTGTTGCCAATCAAGCTGACGATGTACGCTGCTACCTGGTGACAGCAATCAGTCAACCTGTGTGCGTGCTCACTGCGAACAGACTTTGTAACACTGCGGTGACATCCACACAAGGAAACCCTTGCATCCCAGCATCTCTATGTCCCCAGCAGTGATGCTCATCACGTCCCCAGCTGTGCTACCATCACAGCGCCCAGCTGACCATGTCCTTTGTTGCCCTGAACAGACACTCAGTCCCTTCAGCGGCACCGCCCCTTCTCTCCCTGGACTGCTTTTTTCCTAAGAGAGCAATTTGGGAAATTGAAGCCAAAAATGTCCCAGACGTGCACATCTAGCAACTCAGAAGCTTCTAGGAAACTGTGCTGCAATGTAACAAAGGATGCGTGCCGAGTTTTCATTACACAACTGAACTGTTTATCTTATCACTCTGGTTATTTTTTTAAAAGTGCAAAGAACCTACCCATCTAGCGGCTAGGGGTGGGTTACTAAGCTACATCTGATCAGTCGGGACAGGAAGTGACCTGCTGACTGGACAGGGTTGGGCAGGGAATGCACTCACAGACAGACAGACCTCAAAGTACACACTCAGAGAAAGGCACAGGACGTGCCCGTGCTGACTGGAGGGTCTGAGAGTCTGCATGAATGTTGTCCTTTGCTTTCGGCCCACCTCTGCTTCGGAAGGAAGGAAGGTTTGCTCCCCTGACTGTGTATTGTTAGCATAAGAAGAGCCAAAGTCAAGGTGACAAAGAGGAAAATCCCCTCCTCTGAGGAGCCTTCCTGTGGGGCAGCTCCCGGGCAGGTCGGGCAGGTAGGGGCCGTGCGGACTCAGGGGACACTTACTGACGATCTGGCCAGCCGGCAGCACTTGTGCCCCAGTGTCGTTGGGGGGGAACGAGGACACAGCTGGGGAGAGAGCCAGAGTCAGCCGGGGACCCAGCAGCCCCTCTCGCTCCCCCTCCTCATGTCGGCCTCCCCCCAGGTCTCTCACGCCCCCTCCAGCCAGGGCTGAGCTGCGCTCCACAGGCAGGGCCAGGGGGCCCGGGGCCCGCCCGCCCGCGGGCTCCCCGGGCCTGCAGGCCACGATGCTCAGGTCTCAAGGCCCCACGCGGGTGCTCACGGTAGCAGCGCGGGAAGCCAGCAAAGCCCTCTGCGCAGGCGTCACAGCGCTCGCCTGTGAAGTTGGGCCGGCAGTAGCAGCGGCCTGTGAAGTCCTCACACGTGCCGTCCGTGAAGTCGGACTCACAGTCGCATCCTGGGCAGGGCCGGGGCAGAGAGTGTGAGACCCTAGCCCAGGACACATGCACCCTGGGGTCCCCAACTGGGCACGGGACAAGAGCCATGGCCACCGTTCCCAAGTGGAGGACAGCTCCAAGGACCCAGAGAGCCAGAGGCCCTGGGGTAGCTCTGCATCCATCCCATGGTGTGGACATCCCCACCAGGCAGATCCCGGGCCCAAGGATACCCCCACCCCAGCAGACCCTGGCCCAAGGACAGCCCCCCGCTCCCCCTGCTCCCCACTGGCACCCCTGCTGGACAGCCTCACTCACGGTGGCAGGTGTGGGGCGAGTCCACAGCATGGTGTGGGGAGTGGTAGAAGCCGGGCAGGCAGCGCTCACAGTTGATGCCAGTGGTGTGGTGCTGAGGGGGTGGGAGGGTTGTTGGGGTCACTAAGTCCAGTGTGTGGACCACACCTGACCTCCACACAGGCCCCGCCCATCCCCGTCCTTCCTGTCCCAGACCTGGTGGGCGGTCTCCTACCCGGCACTCAATGCAGACACCACCTCCCTGGTAGGTGTGGTGTGGTGCTGAGGGGTGGGAGGGTTGTTGGGGTCACTAAGTCCAGTGTGCGGACCACACTGACCTCCACGCAGGCCCCGCCCATCCCTGTCCTTCCTGGCCCCGCCCCTCCCCGTCCTTCCTGTCCCAGCTGGCGGGCGGTCCCCTACCCGGCACTCAATGCAGACACCACCTCCCTGGTAGACGTGGTCCTGGTTCTGGCTGGCATTCCGCTGATCCACCTCAGGGTCATAGTAACAGTCATGGGCGTGGCCGTGGCAGTTACAGGCTGGAGAGGTGGGGGCTCAGTTATCAGGCATGCCCACCGTGACCCTGAGCACACCACCTTTCACTCCTGTGTCCAGTGAACCATGACAACCCCAAATGTGGCTGGTTCAGGGGCAGAGCTGGTAGCCCACGTGTGTGTAGCCTGAGTGCACCAACAATGTGTATACATGTATGTGTGTGTATACATGTGTGCATATGGGCATGCACAGGCATGTGTGCACATGTGTACGTGTATGCGTGTATGCATGTGTGCACGTGCACATGAGTGTGCCTGTGTGTGTGTGCATGCAAGAGCAGTAGGGGTACTCACATTGGCATTCATTGGCACTGTCGGTGGTGGCTGGCCGCCATGGCTGCTGGTGAAAGCCTGGGCAACAGCGGTCACAGGAGCCCCCGCACGTGTTATGCTGGCAGGCACACTGTAGCCTGTGGGGACAGAACCGAGGGGCTCAGACCACCATGCATCTTGGCACAGCTGCTAGGACCTGCCTCAACCCACCCAGAGGCAAAGGCCTGGGGACGTGGGGGTGGCAGGCCCTCGGTCCCCATCTCACCGCTGCTGCCCTGCTATGGGGGGCAGGCTCATCTGCGCCCCCTGGCCTGTTTTCCGAGCTGTCAGCGGTGCCTGCTTTGCCCCAGCACCCCCGCTGCCCCAGTGGCTCTCCTCCCTCCCTGGACAAGGAGAGCAGGGAAGGATGCAACAGAGGGACAGGTTTCCACTGCAGCAGAGCTGCCCCTGGGCCCTCGTGGAGGGTGGAACTGGGGAAGAGGTGTGTGTGGACAGTGGGGCAAGGCTTGGGCCAGGTGTCTTCTTGTCAGAAGTGGCAGCCCCTACCTGCAGGACTAGGCTGTGCTTTCCCTGATGTGGGCAGCCCAAGGGAGAAGGGCGTTTTTCCAACCCCCTCCAGGGCCCAGATCTTGCTCAGCAGGCCATCCTGAGCTCAGCCAGACACCCCCACACATCCAGGGACGTCCCCAGGGGCAAGTGGCCGGGAAGTGCAGCTGGGGGTGGACACCAGGTGGGACAGCTAGAATGCTGTGTGTTGCTGCTGCGAGTAGCTCCTGCTGGCTCAGTGGGCAGGGGACAGCTGCTCAGATGAGGACTGAGCGGGGGCTGCCTGCTGCTCAGAACTAACCTGGACGTCCATGCCGAAGCCCACTCCCTGGCCACGTCTCACACCAGCTCAGCCAAGGAGGGGGCCGGAATGACAAGCTCTGATTGCTGCACTGCCCTGGCCAAGCCCCAAGGCCGTGGAGCTGTCCATGTCCTTAGCAAGACCCCAGCAGCCAGTCCACACAGAAGATGAGAAACCTTCAGGGGCCGTATCTGGTGTTTGCATTTTCAAAAGCCTGCATGGTGAGGGCACCTCTAAACCCTAACATACAAAGTGGTGCCAGGCTGGTGATACCCAGAGGCATGTGACAAAGACCCTTGAAAAACCACTATGGAGGGATTCTTAGAAATACAGGATGCGTAGGAAACACACAGATGAGGCTCCACTGAGGAAGAGCACGCAAGAAAACAAGGCACTGACACTACAAACAGCAAGAACAGATTCCAAGAACATCATTTAGTGGAGTGATCCAGGAGAAACTGTAAAGTAGGAATGCTTGCATGATGTAACAAAGGAACTTAAAACATAACAAAAACATCACAGTGCTATGAAAAACAGGCAAACATGAGGAAAAAGCCAATCAGAACGTCTATAAATGAAAAGGAAAATTATTGAAATTAAAGACTCAATGGCTGGGTTAAAAAGCACATGAGACGCAGCTAAAGAGAGATTTAGTGAACTAGAGGAGGAGCTGAGGAAGCTACCCAGGAGGCACCTCAGGAGACAAATGGATGGAAAATATAAGAAGTTATAAAACAAAGGAAAACCTTAAAAAATTCTCACCTGCACAGAATTCCAGGAAAGAAAAGGGGCACAAAAGAGCAAGAAGGTAACCAAAATCATGGAGAAAAGTCAAGTCTACAAGGCTGACAGCCTCCGTGAGTCATGACCTCAACTACCCTGAGACCAGAAGAACTAGATGGTGCCCGGCTACCATCACTGACTCATCTGACCAGGGACACAACAGATAATCCAGGTGAGACTGGGGAAAAATGAAGATCAAGACTCCAATTATTAAAAAAGTCCAGGCTCACTGGACCACCCATGACCAGAGGAGTCCTTGAGACTGTGGTCCTGAGAGGCTCCTTAAACCTTGAACACAACTACCCACTGAGACCACCTTTCAGCAGAAAAGCAGAGTGACACATAAAATAAAGGCATCACCCACTGGATCAGTGCTTTACTGAAAAACATCTGTAGGAGTCCAAAAGGTCAACATGTAATCCAGAGCAAAGACAAGAAGATAAAGGGCGGGGAATGAGAACACTCGAAGTGGGAAAACCAGACACAACTAGAGAGAGAGCTGTCACCATGTGGGAAATGTTACTGATGTCATTGGTCAGTTTGTGTGGGACAGGCCAAATGGAAAACCAAGTTGCTACATAAACTTTCACCAAAAACACATTATTTTTAAAAAATGAAATGTAACTTCCAAATTAAGAAACGGGAAGAGTGAATGAGGGGTTCGGTACAGAACTTGGTAAGCAATAATTACTCGGAATTATGGTGGTGGTGGCAAGTGAAGCTGGGTGAGATGGTGGTGCAGGTGGAGGCAGAGGGGATGGTGATGGCAGACATGGTAGTGGCAGTGATGGTGGCTTGGGGAAGGTGGTTCTGATGCCCATGGAGGTTGTGGTCGTAACACTGATGGTGGAGGTGAGAATGGTGACCCTGGTGGTAGAAGTGACCCTGATGGTGGAGGTGATGGAGGTGACAGTGGTGGTGGTTACAGAAGTGCTGGTGTGGAGATGATGGTGCTGATGATGGTGCTGATGGTGGTAGGGGAGTAGTGACAATAAGGGAGTGGTGTTGGAGGTGACTGTGATTTTCATGGTGGTAGCAGTGATGGTGATGCAGTGGTGACGATGCTGGTGATGGTGTGGTTGGTGGTGGAGGTAAGGAAAGGGACAAGAGCCGAGCCAGCAGGAGGGCAGAGGCCCCTGGACGACAAGTGGCTGTGGCCGCTGGAGGGAGAAGGTGGTGTCCAGGATGCTGGTGTGTGACGTGGCCTTCTGATAGGGGCTCTGCTGCTGTTTATGGTGCTGGGAGAGACGCCAAGCCCACGCACCCCTTACACCTTGCGGGTGAGCTGAGCTCGGCCCATGCCCAGGCTCCGGGGAGCCGGGGTGACGGCGTTGGCTTCTGGCAGGCAAGGGCAAGCCCCAGCTCGGCTCGAAGCCCTTCTCTCCTCTGAAGCCAATTTGGCCGCCCCAGTGGGCTCCCCTCCCAGGGCCTTGAGTTATGCTCCCTCTTGGCACCTAATTTCCCAGGACAAATTAGCTGTGCTTGAGCCGAGCAGCCTGAAGACATGCTGGCAGGAACCGCACCCAGAGGCCCACAGTGAGGCCAAGCCCGGGCAGGAGGGCCCCGGCCCGCAGCTCCCAGGAGCAGACTATGCCTCCAGCTCAGCGGGGCCGCCTCTGCCCCTTCAGGCCCACTGGCTCTGAACACGTTGGGGTTCACGTCTCGGCCCCGCTCTGACCAGGAGGTTGGGTCGGGGCTTCTCCCAGCTCCTCTGTGAATTGGGGGGTAGGGAGCACAACAGGAATCCAGCGGATGACACGGGGCGGCCCCAAACCCAACTGCAGAGCTCAGGGCTGCAGCACGGTGACCTGCCAGCTCCCTCCAGGAACGCGGGGCAGGGGTCTCGGCACAGGTTCCCTCACAAGGTCAGCCGCGTCTCATCACATGCCAGCTCTGTCATCCCTGCAGTGCTCAGCCCTTCTGGGGAGCCCCACTGCCTTCCCCAGAACAGCTTCTGGGACTCAGGGGGTCCCACCTGGTACACCCAGTACCCAGAACAGAGCCCTGGGCGTGTTTGGGGCTCGACGCACAGTGTGTGCGCAGGCACAGAACAGTAGTGTCCTTGGCACCACAGCTGAGTGGGGACGGTGGACTCTGGCCGAGGGCCGGGCAACGAGGTGGCTGGCACAGCCACTGATTCAGGTGGGTGTCTCTGCCCACCTTCAAGCACCAAGTCACCCAAGGATCTGGCTTGGGGCAGACATCTGAGGGCTGCCTGCCAGGAGTGCATTCCCAGGCCCTGGTTGTTGGCGACTTGGTTGCAGGGGACATTGTGCAGTGATGTGGGCTGGGCGCTAGCTATGCCATGTGGCCTAGAGGTGGGGGAGCCTCCAGGTCAGAGGCCAGAGTCCCCATGTCAGAAGATGGCTTCCCCACAATCAGGCTGGAGCCCGTGGCCATGACAGCAGGGGGCAGGTCTCCAGGCTCCTCCCCTACCCCAGCCACGGCCCCTGCCTTGGCGTTGGGGCAGGGATAGCAGGAAATATGGGGTCTGTGACCTGACGGAAGGTTGGGGCGCTGGGAGGCAGAGAGCCCCTCACCCTCCCAGGGGACGCAGAGATGCAGTGTGGGCCCTCCTTGCCAAGTGTTCTCCAGTGCCAGCTCTGGAGTAGGGGGCAGCTGTTGTGAGGCTCAGGACAAGAGCCCACCTCTGCTGGGAGAGGGCATGTAGCCCACCTCCCCTTCACCACAGAACAGAGAAACTGAGGTGCAAGGGAAACAGGGATGCAGAGGGCAACAGGCCTGCCTCCCGCACCTGGCCAGGCTGGGGTAATGTGGGTATTGGGGTGGTGTCTCACCTGTAGGGGTCTGTGGGGTCTTTGGCGTCACAGACATCAGCGTGGCCATGGCAGACGCAGCGACCGCCCACACTGATGTCCTTGATGCTGTAATAGTACTGCAGCCATGGCCCCATCAGCCCCACGTGGCACAGCCTGTTCACGCCAGTCCCCGGGGCCCCCACAGAGCTCCCCTCTGCCTGGCAATGTCAATCCCTGGGGCCCCCCCTGCCTTGACCCACCCCGAGTCCCTGAAGCCCCCACAGAGCCCTCCCAACCTGACCCACCCTGAGTCCCCAGAACCCCCCAAAAGAGCCCCCCCTACCCTGACCCACCCCAAGTCCCTGGGGCTCCCACAGGGCACGCCCTGACACACCCCGAGTCCCTGGAGCCCCCTGACAGTGCCCCTCCTGCCTTGACCTACCCTGAGTCCCCGGGGCTCCCACAGGCCCCCCCACCCTGACTCGAGTCCCCAGAGCCCCCTCACAGGGACCCCCAACCTGACCCACCCTGAGTCCCCAGAGCCCCCACAGGGCCCCTGCCGCCCGGGGTGGCTGCTCACTCTCCGAGTGACGGTGGGGTCCCGCAGCGCCTTGCCCATGAGGTGGCCCAGCAGGGTGTTGGTCCTCAGGAAGCGCAGGCGGATGTTGGTGGCCTTGGTGAAGTCACGCAGCAGTGGGGAGTAGGAGAAGTTCATGGCGCCTGGGCGCCCGTTCACCAGGGACACCACGATCTGCAGACAGATGAGGTGGGCGAGGTGAGGCGGGGCAGCCGCTGGACCCTGCCCGGCCCCACACGGCCGCCGCACCGCCCGCCATGCCCACCTCGCCGTTCTCTAGCGGTACAATCCGCGAGTACTCAGTGGTGCACACGATGTCGTCATCCCTCGAGACGCGATCCAGGGTCTGTGGCCCGAACCTCTCCAGGCAGTCCCGCTTGGAGGCTGGGGCGAGGAGCAGAAGCTTAGGGGCCCCTGGTCATCTTTGTCCTCTCCCAGGGGGGACTGTTCCCAACTGGCCCCTAGCCTGTGCAGTTTTGGGGGACATTCAGCCAAGGTGCACCCACTGGGAGCATCCCTGTCCTCACCCACAAGACCAGTTGGGATGGGCACATGATCCAAGCCAGCCACCTAGTTGGTGCCAGGATATGAGTCCTTTCCTGGCACAAGGTGCTGCCTGGGCATGAAGCCAGGCCCCAGGAGCTGGGAGAGATTGCTGGCACCTCCAGCCCTGATGTCAGGGGTGTGAGCCAGCAAACCTCCAGCTGCCCTCGGGGACTTTGAGTTTCTGTGGCTTATATCCCACAGTCCAGTCAATGTAGAGGCCGGACCCTCATGACCTGGGGAAAGTCCAGTAATGCAGCCTCCCCAAGGCCCCCTGAAACTCACAGGCAAAGTACTGCCAGGGCTGGTACGTGTGCCCAAAGTCTGTGGAGCGCTCCAGCACCCAGAGGTCTGGCCGAGGGGAGTTGGCGAACTTTATGAGCACATAGGCTACGTGGAAGACCTGTGAAGGCAGAGTGTGTGGTAGGCACCCTCATAGCACCACCCGACCTGGGAAGGCCCACTGGCCCCAGCAGAACTGGAGGCAACCTGGAGCTCCCAGGCAGCACCCTGTCCCCATACGGGCTCTGTGGGTTTTCCCAGGAGGCACAGACAGCCTCAGGCGAGGGAGCTGTGGGGCTCAGGGGACAGACACCCTTGCCCCACTGACCCCAAGGCAGCCCCTAAACACAGGAGAGCACAAGCTCGTTTGTGGGGTCCCCTGGCTACAACCCATCCTTTCCCCATCCCTCCCCTCAGGAGCCCAGGCAGTCACAGGAGCTGGGCTCAGTGGCTGCAGAGCCTGGAGAGGCCAGGACTGGGTGATCTCAATGGGGGGGGCACGTGTCTGTGGGTCCCAGCAGGGGGCTGGGCAAGGAGGATGCCCTGGTGGCCAGCCAAGATGGGTGGCCAGTGTCCCCAGAGCCCAAACAAGCCTATCTCCTCTGACTGTGAAGCGCCCAGTGACTCTACACCCTATCGCCCACTGCCACAGCCACGGGGGCCCACAGGGACAGGGCGGCATGAAGGGGATCCCCAGCCTGGGAGACAGAGGGGAACAGGCCTCTGGAGCTGAGTGGGAGTGGGGGCTGTAGTCAGAATGAAAGGGCCGACCAAGGAGAGGACCAGTTCAGGGCCCCCCCAAAAGCTGGCGTCTGGGCTCCATGGAGACCACGGCAGGGGGACTGGGCACCATCGATCGGCCAGAGGGACAGGCGCTTGGGGGAGAGGGGCTCCAACACCCAAAGGGCCTAGAAGCCTCTGCACCTAGAAGCCTTCTGGGTCAGCCTACGTGTGCAAGGGCGGCCTGTGTTGGGGCCCAGAAGGTGGGGCACTCTGAGGCCATCTCCCTGTCCCCCTGGGGGTAAGAGTAGGCAGTGCGCAGCCTCTGGGGCCAAGGATGGGACTGCACACCAGCCCGGTGCCTGGCCTCAGCCTGTGGTCCCAACACTGATCACATGGATTCCCAGCGAGTGTTAAGCCAGTGCGTCAGCTGGGTGGGGGACCCTGCCCCCAATCTCTCCCTGATAGCTGGCCTGGCTGTGCCCTCGGCCCTGGCTGCATCTTTCCCAGCTTGGGGCAGCGACATAAATATTAACGAGGAAACATGCATCAGGCAGGACAGGAGCAGAGTGGAAGTGGGTGTCCCCACCAGTACTCCGGGAGGCACCGCAATGGTTTGCCCATCCGGTCTGTTGGTCGGACCAGGCCCAGGGGGCTGGAGCAGGGAGGCCCCATCATCTGCACGGGAGTCCAGGCTTGTGGCCCCGGGCCCCAGAGCCCCCTCGGCCACCCTTGGCACAGTCCAGCAGCAGTTCGGACCCTGGCCTGCCCACCGTGGCCTCTCCCCTCTAGCCTGTCCACCGGGCCGCCTGCCCACACAGCTGACCTTTCCCGTTGCTTTGTGCAGTAGGAAAAAATGTCTTTTAAAGCAAAAGCTAAACAAAAGCTGGCCGGGTTATTTTTAAAAGTCTGCTATTTTGGGGCGGGCACGTCTCCAGGACGGCAGCCAGCCCGGCCTCTGGCCGCCGCACCCCCAGCCCCCTGCCCGCCTGAAAGGCCAGGGCTCTGCTCCGGTGACCAAGCCTAGTGGAGGCAGGGCTGGTCCTGGCCTCCCTGGTTGAGTGGCCGTGGGGTGGTCATTCCCCTGCTGGGCACAGGGCAATGACACAGAGACACAGAGGACTGGATGGACGATGAGCGGCTCCTGGGCCATCAGGGGGCCCCAGAAAGGAGGCTCTGCCATCCCTGGACTGGGCAGGGTCCCTAGCAGGGACACTGCAGAGGGCACCCTCAATGAGGGGGGCGGGTCAAAGCCACACAGGCAGGAGAGGAGCTAGAAGACACAGAGCTGACTGTGGACACAGGCGAGGCTGGTGACAAGAGTAGGCTCTGCAGCCCCACAGAGGTCCGCCTCCAGGGAGGTGGGCAGAAGGTGACCGGCTGACCCAGCAGCCTCCTGGGCTGGGGGACCTACACCTTGAAGGGATGAGTGGAGACCAGAACCTCAGCGAGTGTCCCTGGGGAGGGGGCCAGAGCTCACCCCCAGCTCTGCCCTGGCTGGCTCGGGGCTGGAGACCGCGGTGCCGGCAGCACCGCCTGTCCCGAGGGTGGGGAGGCCCTGCAGCCCAGCCCCCGCCTGGCGGATGACATGCATCATCACTGCCTGTGACTCAGGCCCGGCGCCACAGGAGGGAGGGCCTGGAGCCAGTCCTCAGGGATGGGCTGGGGTCCTAGGCTGTGGTTGACTGGAGACAGGAAGCCCCTCTGAGATGCAGGCGTCCAGCAGCTCCCTGACCACTGCCCTCAGACCAAGTGCTGGACACCCCAGGCCTCCTGGGTCCCCCCCCACTCCGTGCTCCCATGGAGCACATCTGAGATCCCTGATAAAAGCCAGCAGGACTGGGCCCCTCACTGGCTCGATACGCCCATCGGCACAACCAGATCGGTACCCCTTGAACAAACCCTTGAACAAACCAGGTCCTACAGAGACCTGGCATCCATCAGGGCGGGCGAAGTGGAAAGCCATGTGCACACACGGGCAAGGCCACCTCCAAGAAGAAAACAGAAACAAAGAAGCAGACAGAGGTCCCAGGGAGCCCCGGCCCTGGCCGGCAGGAACTTGCAGGAAGTGGGCAGGTGTGGGTGGACGCCTCTGGGTGTCCAGGAGCTCGCAGTCAGAGGAGAGGACGGGGGCCTCCCCTCACCTGTGTCCCCAGCAAGTCCTGGAGCTGGGCCAGGGGAACCCGGTGACCCGAACTCTTCAGCAGCTGTCCTCCCAGCCCCTGCCTTAGAGGGGCGGCTCTCAGGCCGGTTAAGGACTCCCCACTCCCTGGCCTGTCCTCCCTGCAGCCAGGCCCAGATGGTCAGCTGGAGCCATAGGAAGTGGAGTTTATTCCAAAGGGGCCCCCAAGGTCTGAAGGAAACTCAAACAGTTTAGTCTCTGCCAAGAGGGTCCTTGTTGAAACCAAAGGGGTTTGTTTAAAACACTGACTGAAAACAGGAAGCCCTGGGGGCTGCAGGGTCCGGGGAGCGTGTGTGAGATGGTGGTGGGCATCCGTGTGCACCCACAAAGTGAGCAAGCAGATGGGCGTGCCAAGGTGGGGGAGGGGGTCCCTGTCTTCTGAGCCCGAGGACCAGTAGAGAGATGGTCTCTGAC
>NW_006922056.1:1870996-1873783 GCF_000298275.1 Orycteropus afer afer | reverse complement strand
CCCGCCCCCACCTCCAGCTCCCGACCTCCCAGAGCTGGGCCAGGGCACTGCCCGTCCTGTGCCACCCCCCCCAAAGGCAGGGAGAGAATTGTGGGCATCCTCCCCGCTGCGAGGACTCGGCACTCCCCCGGGGGCGGAGCCGGGCCCTCCCTTGATCTGGTACGGCTCTGGGAAGGGGCCCTTGAGGACCTCCGGCTTCAGTAAGTGTCTGGAGCAGACAAGGAGGTGGGCAAGGCCCCCCAGGCCAGGAGGAGGCCCCAGGCAGGGTCACTCGGAGTCACCGTTCACCAGCCTCTCCCCAGGCCCGAGCCAATGGAAAAGTTCCCCCCAAGGCCTGAGCCCAGACAGGCTGACCAGGTGTCAGCGGCCCCGAGTGGGACCCCACAGGGAGCACCTGTGGAGCCACCTGGCTTCTGCGGGATCCAGTACCGTGCCCTGCTCACCCACCGTGCGCTTGGCCCTCACACCCAGGAGAGGCAGGAGCTGAGGCCTCGGGGCTCTTCACACCCTTCCTGGGGCCTCGTTTCTCCACCTGCTCCACGGGCAGGAGGAGGACCAGCGTTCCCCACCCCCACGCTGCGACGGGAAACAGTCAGAACAGAGAAGCCTTGACACCTATAGACAAGAAGCAGGCTCACCCGCTGAGGCCCCTCAGAGGTGCCCCGGCTCAGCCGTCCCCTCACCAGGGACAAGCTCCTGCCAGCTCCTGGGCACACACACCAGGCGTGAGACCCAGCGCTGACTCAAGGAGCAGGAAGCCCTCCTGGTGCCAAGTGCCAGTTGCCCACCCCGCCCCTACTTCCTAGGGCATCCGTTCCAGAGCCCAGAACAAAGACTGCTGGCAGCCAGCCCCAGGAGAGCCCAGACCCCAGCCCAGGACTGTGTCTTCCAGGACCCGCCCAGGCCAAAGCAGAAGAACCTTGGCCCAGGGTTAGGGCCCCTGGGCTCTGTGCCCTAACTATGCCAGCCTGGCCTGGCCCTGCCCTCTCAGGCTTCAGGCTTCCCTTCTGCACCAGCGGGTCTGCTCACAGGGTCCTGCCTGGGACAGCCTCTGTCTGACAGTGGGCCCCAGCCACTCCCAACACCAGACGTTCGGGGACAAGGACGCAGACCCCAGGGTCACCACGAAGGCCAGCTGGGCAGGGCTCAGGCCTACTCCTCCAAACGCCTCCCTTGAGCCCACCAGCCCACCAGCCCATGTACCCCCCACCCATGAAGCCCTTGTTTCTGCCTTAGTGTCCCCAGTAAGCACAGGCACGCCAGGGGCCGAGCCACTGGAAGGGGGGCTGGGGAGGGAGGGGCAGTGAGATCCCTTTCCGAAAGGGAAGGCGGGGAAAGGGAAATTCCTCGGGGATTCCATCACGGCTCAGGAAACTGGGTCCGCAGGAAAGAAAGTTCTCTCACTCATGGAGCTGGAAAGTGACTCAGCCCCCTGCTAGGCCACAGGAACCCCAGTGGTACAGTGCTAAAGCACCCGGCTGCTAACCAAAAGGTCGGCAGTTCAAACCCACTGGCTGCTCCAAGGGAGGAAGATGTTTGTGGTGGTTAAGTTTGTGTGTCAACTTGGCTGGGCCTGGTTGAGTGGCTGGGCAGCTGGATGTCGTATTCCCCATGATGAGACTGGCAATCAACTCCATGGTGGGATCTACTGTGAGCAGCTGAGTCGCTGCCCTAGGGAATGTGGTCTGCTTCCTGTATTTAAGGAGAAGCCTTGGGAATGGTCTCTAGCCCATGGCACGCCTGGACCCTGAATGTAGCTGTCATTGCTCAGCAGCCTGCCATGCTCTGCCAGCCATGGGACTTTCAATGGACTTGAATCAATGGCCTGCCGCATGGTTTGC
Organism: Orycteropus afer afer; assembly: GCF_000298275.1. NCBI lineage: Eukaryota > Metazoa > Chordata > Mammalia > Tubulidentata > Orycteropodidae > Orycteropus > Orycteropus afer. The sequence goes on along the minus strand of NW_006922056.1, from coordinate 1,871,942 downwards.
TAACATCGGGACTGTGCCATTTTATCTGTCGACCTTGGGCTTGTTAGCTTCAGCAGCCAGCAGCTATCTGAATGAAGAAAAGCCTCTAGCTTCAGTGGGCTGGGAGCAAGAGGCAGAGCTGAAGCTCAAGGTCAAGGGGCTTTCACACAGCTCCTAGGGCCTGGCACTTTGAACTTGGACTTAAAGCCTCCAAACTATGAAAGAATAAACTCCTGTTTGTTAAGGCCATCTCATTTATTGTTGTTGTTATGTGCCATCAAGTTGGACCCGACTCATAGCAACCCCTCCTTGGGTTTCCGAGGCAGTATCACTACGGAAGTAGATTGCCCAACCTTCCTTCCAAGGAGTGGCTGGTGGGTTTGAACCGCCAGCCTTCAGGTTAGCAGTCAAGTGCCTTAGGCACTACACTACCAGAGCTCCTATCTCATTTGTGGTAGTATATTTTTGTAAGAGCAGCACTAGGTAACCAGAACAATGTGGCAGTCTGCTTCCATAAAGACTTACAGCCTTGGAAACTCTATGGGACAGTTCCACTCTGTCCTGCATGGTCACTATGAGTTTGAATCTACTTGGCAGCAGTGGGTGTGGTTTGGGCTTTGCTGCCATATTCACAGCCTTGGAGCCCCTGCGGGGCTGTTCTACTCTGTCCTCTAGGGGCACTATGATTTTTGGTTTTGGCAGGCCACACCCCACCCAACTCTGAAGCACATATTTATGGCCGGTCCAATGTCCCCCTGGCCCATCCCAAGCAAGGCTGGCAGCCCCTTGACCCAAGCCAAGATAGGAGCCTTGGATTCGTCTGCAGATGGAAGAACGGATGGATGGAAGGATGATGGGCGGGTGGATAGATTAAGGGTGGATAGATAGATAGACTATGGGCAGATGGGTGGGTGGGTGGATGGATAGACGGATAGGTGGGTGGATGGTTGGGTAAGTGGGTGGGTGA
>NW_006922056.1:1864074-1869868 GCF_000298275.1 Orycteropus afer afer | reverse complement strand
TGGGTGGATGGGTGGGTGGGTAGGTGGATGGATAGTGGCAGAGCTGGAAAAGATTCCTCCCCCCTCAAAATCACTTTACAGCTGGAGAAACTGAGGCTCAGACAGGATGTGCACTGTTGAAGCTGGCTCCCCGGGCCAGGAACCGTCTGTATGGCCAGACAGCCCACAGTGTGCTCTAGGCCCAGAGGGCACTGGCCCATTCTCCGGATATGAAGACCAAGGCTCAGAGGGGCCCTCAGAGCCTGCAGGAGCAGCGCCCACAGGGCAGCATCGCAGCCCCCAAGGCTTCCCTCCTTGGCCTCACCCACTGCCCATCAGGTGCTGTGCCCACCTGCTCTGCAGCCACCCCAGGGTTACCATGGAGATGGGCCCTTGTGCACAGAGCTGGGGCCCTCTCCCTTGTCCCAGCCCAGCCAGGCCTGTCCGCCGAGGAGGAGGAAGGACAGGAAGAACCCAGAGCTCAGCACAGGTTCGCTCTGCCTGGCAGGGTGGGGGAGGGGCAGTCACACTCGGGTCCTCACAGAACCCACGGCTATGCCTGAGAGACATCCCAGAGGGCCTTCCCATGAGCCTCCAGAGTCCTAGGGTCAGGGAGCCCAGGACCGGTGGAAACCCTCCAAGCCAAGTGAGGTAAAGCCCACGCAGAGTGGGACAGGTGGGCACGTGAAGCCAGCAGGCACCCCCACCCCTGACACTCTGGGTGCTTCCTTGCTAGGCATCATGGTGAGTTCACTGTCCCCTGAAAATTCCAAGCTACTTGTTGGGACCTGAGCCTGTCCCATCATGGCCACCCTCAGGGCTGGGGGCAGGAGGTGTGGCTTCCCGGCCTGGGAGAGCCCAGAAGCCCACCTTTACCACCAGGAAGCTCACAGGAAACCCTGGAGCATAGACAGACCCACTCCAGCCACCCACCAGATGATGGCAGAGTCGGCCCGGACCCGGCCTCCATGCTGGAGGTTGGGCGTCTTCCTCGACCCCCGGGAGCACACGTCCAGGAAGCATGGGGCTGCTGGCCCATTGCACAGGCAGGGACACCAAGGCAGCAGTCACATAGGGGCGACACAGCCTGTGTCTGACCCAGCCCAGGGCTGAGGTCAGGGGGTCCTCGGCCCACCTTGGGGGCTCCCTCCTTGCTGGGGAGCGTCTGGCCCCACTCTCCCACCTGCACAGGGGCCTGGGAGACCTAGGAGGGCCTGGCCCAGGCTACACAGGTATCCTAGGAATGTTCACTTCCAGGGTTCCCGCATTCCACAGCCCCTCCCTGCCCGCCTGGCTCCCGCTGAGAAATTCCTCAGAGTACACACCAGTGGGTCGCCAGTGGGGCACCGGCACCTGCACCGTGCCCCGGAGGGTGCCCTGGCACCCCAAGGGGCCCCTCACCCAGGCCCCTCCTTCCCTGTGCCCAGGCATTGGGAGAGGACCAAGCAAGCTGCCCACTGGCCGCAGCCATGCTGCCCCACCCTGCAGCTGTGCCCAGCCCCAGGGGGAGGCGGAGCTGCGGTGGGCAGCAGGGACCCTACCTGGCCCAGGTCCAGGGTGACGTTGACCTCATTGTACTCCAGGCCTCGGGACAGTGGCGGGCTCTGCCACCAACGTTCGGTGCCATCGATGGCGTTGCTCACGGGGTGGGCCTTGTTGATGTTGGCAGCTGTGCAGATGTCACAGTACTGGCCCTGTGGGGACAGCGGGTGAGGTGAGGGCTGAGACACCTGGAGACTCTCACCCCTTCAGAACCACCCTCTCAACCTCCCTCCTGGCCCGGCCAGCATGCATCAGTAACGGCGGTAACTTCAACTCAGGCCAACACTCCCAGGAGGCAGTGCCCCACCGACACTGCTCGTGAGAGCACCCTCGTGGGACGGGAAACTGAGGCAGGCCTCCCTGAGACTGTGGGGGTGAGGAGAGGGCGTTCAGCCAGAGGGCAGGGCTGGTGAGGTGAGGAGCACTGGGGCCGGGAGCTAGTGCCACTAGCCCTGCTGCCACCACGGGGCCGAGACTCATTCCTGAAGCTCCAAAGGGTCCAGGCAGGGCTGCAGGGAACAGAGGGGATCAGGACCAGGGGCTAGGTCTCCATTCAAGGCTAGGGATCACCAGGGGGCCAGGCCCCCTCCACCCGCTGGCTCCCAGCCCCCTCTCGCCCTGAGCTGCCTGGATTAGGGTCTCCCGAGAGACGGAATTAACCGTTCCAGCGGCCTGTGGGACGGGCCCAAGTGGAGGCGGGCAGGCAGCTGACAGTGCAGCCTCAGGCCTCCCAGGCCGGCTGCTTCCGAGCCCTGGGACAGGGCCAAGTCACGGCAACGTCAGGACCTCAGTATCCCCATCCACAGAGTGGGGACGATGCTGCCACTGCCCAGGGCCACTGCACAAAGTATAGGGACCACACTCCGGGCCTGGAGCTTGTCTGTCCTGCTCTGCTCGGACACGGAGGATGAGGCACCTGGCAGGGTCCCGAAGGAGGAGGAGCAGGTGCTGGGAGGCATATGGGGCTTGTGGGGAGGGCCTGCCGCCTGAGTGGAGGCCCGCCCGGCCCCCCGGAGGCAGCCAGCTCTGCCGCCCTCACACACAAAGGCGCTCTGAGACTTGGCACTGACGGAGGCCCAAGGGGCCTGTCTGGGAAAGACGGCAGACTCAGCCGGCCAGCTCCCTGGGGGCCAGTCCTCATTCGCGGAGGTAGGAGCGTGGGAGATGCCCTGCCCCAAGGCCCAGTGGCCACGACAGCCCCTGATCCCTGCATACGAAAGGCATGGCCCTGGGACAGCCAGACCCAGCACAGGGCTCAGGCCGGCGGGCTCCCAGGACCCGTGTGGTGGTGCTGTGGGAGCCCCTTCTCTGTCTTCCACTGTCTGGTCCCCCTCGTCTCTGTGTAGCTCATCCTTGTCCTTCAGTCTCAGATGTCACTTCCCCTGTGGACCACCCACGATGCTGAACCTGACTCCCCCACTAATACATCACCTGTCTCACTGATTGTACTGCCCGAGTCAAGACCCGGAACGTTCTGTCAGTGGCTCTGATGTTTATCCAGTTCCCAGGGGCCAGGGAGCTCTGTTGGTAGGGGTGCGCCTGTTCTCAGCCGTGTCTCCAGGCCTACCGGCCCAGAGCTGCCACACAGAGGGGCTTTGTAGGAGCCAGCTAGAATGACACAGGACTACAGAGGGAACACCCATCTCCCCTGGGGAATCCTGGTAGGTGAACCTGGGAGGCTTCCTGGAAGAGGTGGGCATGGGCAGGGCCTCCTGGCTGGAGTGGGAAGGGCCTTCAGAGAAGGCTATCTGCTCAGACAAGACCCTCCCAGGCCCATGAGCAGAAGCAGGGGTCAAGTGTCAAAGGTTGCTCTCCTCGGAGGTCAGGCACAAGTCTTCCAAAAGGTGGTTGAGTCCCTCCTTGGCTACCTGGCCACTTGCTGGGCCAGAAACCTGAGCCATACCCCTCCCCTCTGCCCACATTTGCGGGTGGGGTGCCCTCCACCCCTTCTGCTACAGAGGGTCCGGCCAGGAACAGAGCAAGGAAACAGCTCAGGGGCCGATAAGGACGTCCCCCCCGTGAGTCATCAGGCAGCTCGCTGGCGGCTGAGCCCCTAACTTTCCTGCTGGGCCCCTGGCCAGCCAGGAAGCCCTCCACTCACAGCCCACCTGGGGTGCCCACACACTGGCTTGCCCAGACCTGGCTTCTGCCCACACCTGACTCCTGAGGTCCCCAGTCCCATTGCGCCTCATGTCCTGCAGGCGAGCCTGGAGCCTGGGGGCTACGCTGCCGGCCTCCCGGAAACTCATGGGAAGGACCCATCCCCCACGCTGGCGCAGGACTGCACTAAGAAACAGCAAGTGTGGCTCCAGCCGCCCCGCCTCCTGCGCAGGCCCTGCTGGCCTCCTGCTCCAGATGGGCCCTTGGGCGCCGCCAGCCCCAGCCCTTGCCGACTGCCCCAGAGAAGAGAAAGAGGCCCCGACAGGTTTGGTGATCCGCGCAAGGTCACATGGCTGTGTCTGGCTGCAGTTCCTCCTATCACGCCCGGCTGGCTCCGGTGCTAACTACTACAGCTGATGCTGAGTTCGGTGGTGGGGCTACGCAGGGCCAGTTCTGAGGCTTCGTCGCCGCTAGCCTCTCGGCCACTGCGCCAAACACTGGCTGACGGCCTCACGGCCGCAGGCGAGGCCCTCTCCTTGTGCCCCTTATACAGATGAGGAGGTCGAAGGTCAGGAGGGAAAAGCACCAACCCCCCAGGGAAGGAATCCACCAAGCTGGCCCTCACCAAGGCCTACGGTCCCGAGCCGCTGGCACAGACGGGGAGCAGGTGGGTGGTCTGGGGTTCGGAGGCGCCCTGGAGCCCCCCTCTACCTGAATTCCTATCTGAGCAATGAGGAGGAAGCAGGGAGGTCTGGAGACGCCCCACGTGAACTCCTTCCTTTAGTGGCCCCTCTGCCATCAACCAGGTGCAGTGCAGGTGGGCAGCCCGGAGGCGCCCAGGTGTCCACCACTCACACAGCCCAGACCTGTTCTGGCTGTGGGGCCTGAAGCCACTTCCCCACCGTCTCTGGGCCTGGACGAGTTCTGTCTTCTGACAGCGGGTACAGGGGCTGTCTCAGGACGGGCACCTCAGGAGCGGCTCATCCCCAGGCCCCTTGCCCTCTTCCCCCACCCCTGCTACTCCCCTCTCCCCGCCCCAACCCTCCCTGGGAGGTGGAGCCCAGGCCCCTGGAGGAGGGGCTCAGGTTACAGGCGGCTCCTAGGGCCCCACTCTCCTGAAGGTGGGGGAAGGGTGGGAACGGGCCTGTTGCAGGGTGTCTGGGGTTACAGCTGAGGCAGCCCTGGAGCTGACTCTTGTTCCCCTGGGGGACCCCAGCTGGCCTTGCTGGACCCCGGCCCCAAGCCCCTGGCCATGTAGTCACCCCCTGTCCAGCCCACCCCACCACAGGCTCTCCAGAGGTTGAAAGCTCTTCTTGGAGAGATTCTTGGAAAGAGGAAGTCCCGGTGCCCACCACTTCTGGGCCCAGGATCGGCCCCGGGGATTCCCACCCCCCATGTAAAAACCCGCTGCCTGCCGGCCCCCCACCTGCAGGACAGGCCCATCACGTCCCTAGAGCCCCAGCGGAATGCCGCCTTTCACCTGGGCTTCCCGCTGGGGGAGGAGAGGGCGGCGCGCCCCCATCCCTGCGCCCAACCCGACGCCAGCAGGTTCCAGCCTGCCCCGGGGAAGGCAAGCCCGGCCGCCTCCTCCCCACAGGCTGCCCGCGCCGGAGGCCAAGTCCCGCCCTCTCCGCGATCCCAGGACTTCGGGCCGCTGGGGACCAGGCGTCAGGCCCCCTCCGCCCGGTCACCGCCGCCGAACTCGCCCGGCGTCCCCACCCGGGTACGCAGCGTTCTCTTTCCGGAGTGGCGCGCACTTGCCGGGCCGAGCCTGAGTGGCCGGACTGGGGCTCCGCTCCGTCCCCCAAAATGTGGAACGCGGGGGCTCCGGTACGTACCCAGACCCTGCCCGGCCCAGGCGGTCCCTGGACGTCAGGCTGGAGTTCGGGGATCAGATTCGCCCCCGCGCCCCCGGGGAAAATTCTCGGGATCACGCCCCGACGCCCCCGACGCGGCGACCCTGCCGAGCTCACCTGGATGGTCTGGTTGGGGTCCCCACCGGCCACCGGGCCCCCCACCAGCTTGCAGTAGAGGTCCTCGGTGGGGCGCGGAGCGCCGCGCGCCGGGGCCTCCTCGCCGCAGGTCGCCGACGCCGCGATGCGGGAGCCCTCGGCCAGGTTGAAGTAGGGTGGGTGCAGGCTGAAGTCCCCCGTCGCCGTGGTCCGCGCCCGCA
>NW_006922056.1:1855096-1863778 GCF_000298275.1 Orycteropus afer afer | reverse complement strand
GGCGGGCCGGCTTAACCCTTCGGCCCCGGGCCCGGCTGGCCTCCCGGGGACACCTGCTGGCCGCAGGCCAGGCCACCGAAACCCAGCAAACCCTGCGCCCACGCCGGTCGCCGCTGCGGTCCGGGCGGGCCTGCGCCCCCGCTGGGCGCCCCCAGCCCTCAGCGCCCCTGCCCTCGGCGGGCGGGCTAGCTCTTCCCGGGTCAGCGGCCTCCTCTTTGTTTCCCCAACTTCAATCACCTCCCGGGCGCTTCAAGCCGGCGGCCGAGCGCTCCCCGCTGCCCAGCACAGGGCCGGGACCAGAGCGCTCATCCACCACCGGCACCCAGGCTTTGGTTTAGAGTAACCAGCTCAGCTCCCCGGGGGGCACTTCGCAGCTGGGATATTCAGGCCCCTTGGGCTTGGGGGTGACCCGGCACCTATCTCAAGCCCCAGCCCAGGCCTGGTGTGGGCTCTCCCCCTTCCCCCTCTCACCTACCCCCGCCCCCAGACTGCCAGCTGTGACTGGCCATAGCTGGAAGGCCCGGGAAAGTCCCAGACCTGAAGGCTGAGGACACTAAGACTGGCCTCTCTGTTCCCTTGCCCTCCTGGGCAGCCCCCTCAGAATGACCTGACCAGGTCCTCCCATCCCAGTTGGGCTAAAAAATCTCTCAGTTCGAGAAGAGGAGGGACCCTTCCACCCTAGAGACCCCTGCGTTGGGGGTGGGGGCTCACTGCACCATGAGTGCGGTGGGATTGGCTCCTAAGGGGATGTGCTCCCTCATGCGACGACTGAGCACCTGCTGTGTGCCTGGGAGAGCCTACCCTCCGCCTGCTGCAGACTCACCCCAGTGCCACCTGCCAGCCCCCTGCATCCTCCGGCTCCCCAAGCGCTCCCCTGTGCAGGGCAGTGACTGGCTGGAGGATGGGGCCAGGAGAAGCTCCACCGGGGCCCAGCTGTTTCTGCATTTAGGCAGCTGGGGCCACAAGGTCTCCTCCCCCTGTGGCCTCTGGGCCAGCGCAGCCTCCAGGGAAGCCCCAGGCCCCAGGGGGTGGGGAGGGGCGGCAGCTGCCGGGCTGGCAGCGCCTCCCAGTCTCTCAGAGCCAAGCCCGCAGAGCCAGCAGGGCCATAGTCCCACGTGGGCCGTGGGCTGACATCACCCTTGGCCCCTGGAGGTCTGCGGTTCCTCGGGAGAGTGCAGGGAGCCTGCGGCCGAGCCTGGCCAAGGTCCTGGCCCCACAGCTGTTCCCGGAAGGTTGCACCACCCGCCCGGGCCTCCTGTAAATCCCAGCTCCCCAGAGGCTGCGTGAGTTCGGAAATGGGCTGTGGGGATGACACCGCCCTCCCCCAGGCTTCCGTAACTCCACTCTCCCTGTCCCACCTGGGGGAGGGGAGGGGTGGCGCCCTGCGGCCTGGCTGCTCCAGTGGGGGGAGGGGCAGCTGGGGGGCTGTCCAGGCCCCCTGAGTCTGGGGCAGACTCTGCCCTGAGCTGGTTCACGATCCAGGGGACACGGATGGAGCTGCCCTCGGGCCGCAGCCGGGATCCCCAGTTGGAGACTTGTTCCGCCCTCTCTAGGCTCAGAGGCCTTTCCCAAGAACAGTGGGCTCTGGCCCTGGCAGCCTGGGACCTGGCTGTGTCCCTGCGTCCCCACTGGGCCCTGCAGGGTTCAGTGGGCAGGGCCTGGGGGGGAGCCCTCTGAGTCCCCCAGCATCCAGGCTGGCCACCACTGTTCACTGATGGGGGAGGGACGGCCTCCGGCAGAGGACACGCTGAGTCAGCCGGACACCAGGGAGAGGAAGGACAGCTGCCCTGCAGCAACTGGCAGGGGGTGAGGGGGCAGAGGAGGGGGTGGCACAGGAGGCTGGGGGTGCCCACCCCAGACAGCCCCTGCCACGTTTACAGTGAGTGGTCACCAAACGGGCCAGCAAGTGTCCCTCCCTGTCTGTCAGCCTTTCTATTTACAAATGGGGAGACTGAGGCCAACAAGACCAGGGTCAGTCAAGGGCACACAGCAGGTTTGGGGGGTTAGCAGTCACTTTCTGCCCCCACACTTACTGGCAGCTTTTGAGCACCAAGTCCTGACGCAGCCTCCCGCCCTGGCAAAGCCGGCAGCCCCAGTTTATCACGTTGAGAATCCCCCGGAGAAGGGGGTGGAGGAGGCCCCAGGGTCCCAGGGGCCTGGGTCCTGTGGGGGGTCGGAGACAGAGGAAGGGGTGCCCCTGGCCCTGGAGAAGGTGAGCAGTGTCTGCCCAGCACTCACCCCACTCCTTAGGTTGCTGGGAGCCATGGCATGGCCCCCCTGGAAGGGCAGAGGGGCAGTTACAGGAGGCCGTAGGGCCGAACCCGCTATCAGAAACAACCCTAAGACGGAGCGCTGGGACCCCTGGGGAGCAGCTGTATGGGGCGCCTGGCTTGCACACTCACACGTCCTAGTGTGTACATGGGCCAGCACACTCACACACTCATACCCATGTCCGCCCACACACTCACATACACACATACTCGCTGTCACCACACGATCACCTGCCAGCAACACACTGCTAGTCGGCCACAGATGGCTGTCTTGAACCTCGTGTCTCCAAACCCCACTCTCCCAGGGCCCGTGTGGGGTTCCAGGTCTGTGCCCCCACCCCTAGGCCTCAAAGCACCTTGAGTCAGTGCTGGCTGCGACCAAGGGAAGTCCGGGCCGGGCAGCTGGCTGCTCCTGGCTTCCTTCTGGGAAGGGTGGCCTGGTGGGTCTCTGCTTCGTAATGGGAGTGTTTGTCACAGTGGGAAGAGGGTTTCGGGGGAGCCAGGGCTGTGGTTCGGAACATCAGAAACAGAGTTTCTGGCTCGGGGCTCCTCCGCTGCCTTCCAAGGTGCCTTTTCCAGGGTGGGTGGGAGTGTCCACCTGGCCCGTGGGGCAGAGACGCGGGGACGCCAGGAACAGGTCACTGACTGACCGCTGCAGGCCTCTGTCGGCCCAGAGGGAACTCCTAGTCCTAGAGGAGGACATGGACGCCAGGCACCCTAAGGACTCCCAGCTAGGAGGTAAGGGGACGCTTTCAGCCTCTGGGGGCCATCTCTCAACTGGGAGCTCTCCCGTGGCCCTCTGCTGCTCCAGCCCAAAGCCTGGGGAACGAAGTCTGAAGGCCAGTAGGCAGCAGGACAGGGCTGAGGGGGTCTAGCCCTGGGGCTGTGGGGGCCCTTCTCAGGGCCTTCTCCCAGACGCCATCTGTCTCCCACCCCCTGAGATCCAAGGACTTCTGTCCTCAGAAGGATGGGCCCAGCTGAGGGCAGGGGAGTCCTGGCTGAGAAGAGTCCAGGCCCTTTGTTGGGGGCAGAGCCATAGCCTCTTCTCCCAGGCCGGGCTGCTGCCTCCGGCTGGGCGGTCAGTGGCTCCTGGCCCCTGTGGGGTTGTCAGACCCCGACACTGGCCAGGAATCACAGGCTTGACCCATGCACGTGCTGCCTGGCCCAGCAGCCTCCACTGGGCGTGCACCCTGCTCCAGGAGGGCATCTCACCAGCTGCCCACACCCCAGGCACTGCTCGGGTACGCAGGCCCTCCACAGAGAAGCTGGACTCTTCAGAGCCTTTGGCCAGTGCCCAGAGCCCAGCCTGTTGTCACTACAGAGGGACCAGGGCTCAGAAGGGCCTGGGGCCTGCTCACTCCTCACACTGCCCACCCACCAAAGGCCTGGCCATGGTGGTCACTGGGCACAGATAAGGCCTGATAGACCTCATGTCCCCAGGATAGTACAGATAGACCCAGGAAGGCTGTTGAGGGTGGTGCTTCTGAAGTGTGGAGTGAGCTGGGAGGAACTGGAAGGCCCTCTCTGGCCTGTGGTACCATGACCATAGCAGGGCCCAGTGCAGGGCCTCCCCCACTCCCACCTCCGTCCATCCGTGATGGGGCCCCAGCCCCTGTGAGCCCAAGGGACGCCCAACCACCACCTTCCATGGGGCAGTGCCTGGTTGCAGACTGCACCTGTCTTTGACCTCATCACCCACCCACAACACAGTGGACCTCTTGCTACCCCTTTGTGTGGCTGCCCTCCCACCCAGGGCAGCCCAGCCTTAGGCAGGGAGCCACCAGCGGGCCTTCTTGGTGGCAGCAGCATCTTATGGCCTCTGTTCTGGAGCTCTCTCACGTGTCTGCACCCACACCTGGGCACCTGGCAAAGAGGGGAACCACATGCCACCCAGTGCAGGCCTGGTCCTTGGACCGACTGCTCCAGACAGCCCTGCTGGGGGGCCCAGACTCTGTAGGGGGTTAGAGGGAGGCCCTCTATCCACTGTGCCCACTTCCCGCCCTGGACCCTAGTGCTGGGGGGGGTGGCTTGCCCCTAGAATGGTGGGGTGCAGGCAAAGCTGCTCTCTGTGACCCTGTCCTGGGCCAGCCAGGCTGAGGAGCACAGCCACCAATAAATCACTCAGCTGTCAGCACCTGGCCCCGAGCCCCAGCCTCAGGGAAGCCCCAGCCATCGCCAGCCATCGCCAGCCATCGCCAATGGGTGAGTGTGTGTGTGAGGAGGAGGGGTCTCTTAGGACCCCAACCCCATGGTGACTCTGGCAGCTCTGTGGTAAGCCTGTGGGGGGACCCCAGAAAAGGGGACCCTCGTTTAAACACCTCCCAGAGCTTCAGCTCAGCATCTAGGTCTGACCCCCAGGCCGTTTCCACGGCATCATCTTTTATCCCTTTCAACCTTAGGTCCTCCCCACCCCATCCTTACCACCTCCCTCCCCAAGCCAGACAGCCCTGGCATCAGCAGAGACTTGGAGCTGCTGGGACAATCGGCCAGTGGCACCAGGAACTCTGAGCCCAGCCCTGGGGGCCTAGCTTGCCGGTCCCCTCCCCCTCACAGGACCAAGGCTCCAGCAGGCCCCTCCCCTGCCTCTGTCCATGGGGGCCTGGCCAAGCTCTGGTTCCCGTGGCACCAGGAACTCTGAGCCCAGCCCTGGGGGCCTAGCTCGCCGGTCCCCTCCCCCTCACAGGACCAAGGCTCCAGCAGGCCCCTCCCCTGCCTCTGTCCATGGGGGCCTGGCCAAGCTTTGGTTCCCACGGCGGGGTGAGCGAGGCCCCGCAATTCCTCCAAGAGGTGCCCACAGGCAGCCTTATATGGCCAGGAGCCTCGAAGCCCAGAGGACTGTCACCCCCCGGGAGGCCCGGTGGGCAGAGCCAGGCCTAGGCAGGGACCTGGGTCCCGGCACAGCCCGGGGCTGCTGTGAGCTGTCTTATGAGAGGGTCCCAGCTCCTGTGGACACCAGCCTCCTGGGCAGACTGTCCTTGGAGGCGCCAGTTAGGCCAAGACACGCTCTCCAGCTTTGTGATGTGTGGTTGTGGCCTGTGACACAGGAACAGCTGCAGCTCCCATGGGTGCCCCCCAAGCCGTGCTGGCTCCCTGTGCTGGAAGAGCAGCCATTTGGAGGTCCCCCACACTCAGGTGCCCTGTTCTCCCCTCTGTCCCCGGCCTGGGATCAGCCCCTCCTGGGAGCAGTGGCCCAGGTCTGGTCTCCTGGCCGGGGCTGGGACTGCTGGACCCCAGCCTCTCCCACCCACAGTGCCCCGGCCCTCCTCACCTCCCAAGTCGACTTGTCCCTCTTTCCCCATCTCCTCCCCTCTCCCCTCCCTGCTCTCCCTCCATCTCTCTCAGAGACAGTCTCTCTCTCCTTTGTGTCTCTCCCTGGCCCTTTTCTTGGTCCTTCTCCTTCCCTCCCTCTCTCTCCCTTCTCACTCTTTCTCTTCTCTCTCCCCACCCCTTTTCCTCATTCCTTCTCTCCCCCTCTCTCCTGCCTGCTGCCCTGGATCTCTCAGGGCCCCTTGACCCCTGAGCCCAGACTCTCTGGGCCTTTGGAGACAGGCCTTTGTTTCTGGCCAGGGCAGCAGGGAAGGTGCTTTCCGGCCTGCCCTGGGACTGAGTGGGCAGAAGCCACTTCCTCCAGGAGGCCAGGAAGCCCACCCACTCGCCCACCCACTGTTAGTCCGCACTGCACTCCGCACTGGCACTGCGCAGGAAGGTCCTGGCCTGGGGTAAGAGGAACAGGTGTGCCTACTGTCGGCCCCACAGCCGTGCTCCACCAGCCCCGGAGGCAGGGGCGGTCACTCCAGAGATGACCTGGAGCGGGGACAGCCAACACAGTGCTCTAACAGAGGAGGAGGGGCCCTCAGGCAGACATCTGTCCCCACAACCTCTGAAGAGGACTTTCCTCTCCAAAGACACGGAAAAGGCCAGGAGCCAGCCACGCCAGGCTTGGTGGCTGAGCTCTGCAAGGGTCTGGGTCGGAGGCTCCATCCTGGGGTGTCTGCCCCCTGTCTCCCTTTGGGTCACACTGAGCCTCCTCTGGGTGGCTGGGGGGGCCTGGAAAAGCCTCGGGTGACCTCATCCCACACTGAGTCATGCCTGCTCAGTGCTAATTGCTTTAAAAATTCTTTTATTCATGCTTTTAATTTTACTATTTTGTCTTGTCTTTTATTTTTGAAAGTAATTTATTTGATTTGATTTTTTAATCTTTTTAAAAATTATTTATGTTTTGTTATTTTTTATGCTTAAATCTTACATATTTTATTTTTACTGTTATGTGATGTTATTATTTAATTTTTATTCTGTTGATTTTATTCTAGTTATGTTCTTATTTATTTTAATCATATTAATTTTTATTGAGTAGCTATATAATTTCATTTTTATTTATTTAGTTAGATTGATTATTACTTCATGGAAGCAGATCACCAGTTTTTTGGTTTTTTTTTCCAGAGTTGATGGGTGTGTTTGAACCACCCACCAATTATCAGTCATTGAAAACCTAGTAGGGCACCACTGATCTCTGACACTTCCAAAGTCGTCATTGGTCAGGATCTACTCCTCAGCACTGTTTCCTTCTTTTGGTAATGCTATTTTCTTTTATTGAGTTTATTATTTTATTTTAGTTATGTTTTTATTTTACTTTAAGAATCACCAGTAGTTGGTAAATATGATCTTGGTGACAGAAATGACAACAGAGATCACATGATAGAATTTTGCAAGACAACAACTTACTCATTGCAAATACCTTTTTTCAACAACATGAGCAGCAGCTATACTCGTGGACCTCACCAGACGGAGTACACCGGAATCAGATGGACTACACTTATGGAAAGAGGTGATGGAGAAGCTCAATATCTTCACCCAAACCAAGGCCAGGAGCTGATTGTGGAACAGACCATCAATTGCTCATATGCAAGTTCAAGTTGAATCTGAAGAAAATTAAAACAAGTCCATGAGAGCTAAAATATGACCTTGATTATATCCCACCAGAATTTAGAGGCTATCTAAAGAATAGATCCGACTCATTGAACACAAATGACCAAAAACCAAAGGAACTGTGGGATGACATCAAGAACATCATACATAAAGAAAGCAAAAGGTCATTAAAAAGATAGGAAAGGAGGAAAAGACCAAAATGGATGTCAGAAGAGACTCTGAAACTTGCTCTTGAATGGAGAGTAGCTAAAGCAAATGGAAGAAATGAAAAGATAAAAGAGCTGAACAGAAGATTTCAAAGAGCAGCTCGAGAAGACAAAGTCAATTATTATAATGAAATGTCCAAAGACCTGGAGTTAGAAAACCAAAAGGGAAGAACACGCTCACATTTCTCAAGCTGAAAGAACTGAGGAAAAAAATCAAGCTTTGAGTTGCAATGTTGAAAGATTCTATGGGCGGAAACAAAATGTGTATGCACGGCAATGTGGAAAATGAATTTGCTCTGTAAAATTTCACCCAAATCACAATAAAAATTTTAAAAAAAGAAAAGAAAATCAAGTAACCATTAAAAAGAGAAGAATAAGAATGTGTGGCTTAGGGAGAGAAGAGGATAAAGACAGAACCCTGGAGTTCACCAATATTTAAGGGAAAGACAGAGAAGGAATGAAAAAAAACAGACGATCACTTCCTGTAAGATGGCGGAATAGGCAGACAAACTCCACAGACCCTCTTCAACAGAGAAAAGAAAAATTGATTGACAGAGATATAGAAGATAATGCTGGAGCCCTGAGCTTTGAAAGGAACTATACAGAAGTGGATTAGGCACCAACTAGTGGAAAAACCTGAATTAAAACAGTGAGTACAGAGACAGTCAGAGCTGCGGACTCTCAGCTACTCTATGAGACTAACAGCCTGAATATTTCCAAGTGGTGTTGGGACCTGAGAATTGACCTAAAGATCAGCCCTGGTCACCAAGGGCTGCAGGGACGACTGCTCTGGTGGTCTGTGACTAGGAAGGGAAACAGCAAAGAGGGAGACAACCTGAGCTGTGGACTTTCTGCTGTCCAGAGGGCTCAGCCATTTTGATTGTTTACACATGGCAGCCATTTTGGATATTTAAAGTGACAGCATTCTCATTCGGATTCAATTCCAGGGACCTAAGAATGGGCTCTGTTTGCCAAGGTCAGCAGGGACATAAGAGAGGCTGACAACAGGAAAAGAGGTGGTGAGTATGTAAGTGCTACCCACTAGCAAATAGAGGAGCAAAGCACAGTACCCTGCTTGCATAGATAACATACAAAGAAAACCAAAATCGTGGGCAAGTCACTCCAACATACAATCCCCAATTAAATATAAACACAAAAACATCACAATGCCTCAGAGACAACAGAGCATCACAGTCTACATAAAGAAGCAAGATAAAGTAAGAGAAACAAGGGACCAGGATACGTACCCAAAACACATTCCTGAGGATGACGCCACATTG
>NW_006922056.1:1853788-1854441 GCF_000298275.1 Orycteropus afer afer | reverse complement strand
TAACACACATGATGATATAACCCAGAAACCAACCCAGCTATGGAAGTATCCAAAGTAAAGAAACCTACAAGATTGTAAACAGGGAACCAGAGACATCATTTGACAAATGAAGACAACTACAAACCAAAAAGAGGGAAAAATCTGTGTCATTACAGAACTTCTAGATGGTAAGGAAGTCAAGACAACTACAAGATAGAACAGACTGATCTAAACTTGGGAAGAAAACTGTAAATCACAGGGTAACCTCAAAGAAAAATGATAAACCTCCACATCAAAAAAGAGGACCAGCACAAATATTCAGCAAATATTAAACAATAGCAATGAAGGAAGTGATAACATGATACATAAACAAAACAAGCTCAGCATAGAAAATTATATGGAATAAAGAAATCAACACCACAAAAAGCACATAACAAAAATGACAGCAAAAAATTCATATTTGCTGATAATTAGATACCTGGCACGGGACTTATCACTAAGATTTAAAGCAGAAGAGTGGATGACCAAATTGTGGCACATACACATAATGGAATGCTATGCAGCACTAAAGAATAATGTGGTCCATCAACTGAGGAATGGATAACCAAACTATGGTACATACACACAATGGAATACTATGCAACACTAAAGAATAATGTAGAATCTGCAAAACA
>NW_006922056.1:1833794-1852538 GCF_000298275.1 Orycteropus afer afer | reverse complement strand
AAAAAAAAAAAAGAAGAAGAATGTGGTCTGCAAAGCACTGCATAATATGAATGAACTTGGAGGACATTATGCTGAGTGAAATAGGTCAATCACAGAAGGACAAATACAGTCTTAGTTCATTGTTGTGGAGGGTCAAGGAAAGGTTTATACATGGAGGAAAACTTTCTTTGGTGGTTGCCAGGGGTTGGAGGGGAGGGAACACTGAAAAAAAAACAAAAACGCATTGACCCATGTCACTTTAGTTTTGTGCATTTCACTGTACATAAATTATATTTCAGTAAAATGCATTCAAAAAAAGAAAGAAAGAAAGATTCTATGGGAAAACTATTGAATGGTGTGGGAAACATCAAAAGAAAATGGAAGGAATACATAGAGTCACTGTACCAAAAAGAATTGGTCAATGTTCATCTATTTCAGGAAGTGGCATATGATCAAGAATCAATAGTATTGAAGGTAGAAGTCAAAGCTGCATTGAGGAATTGGAGAAAAACAAGACTCCAGGAATTGACAGAATACCCATTGAGATGTTTCAACAAACAGATGCCCTGCTGGAGGTACTCACTTGGTTATGCCAAGAGATTTGGAAGACAGCTACCTGGCTAACTGACTGGAAGAGATCCATATTTGTACCCATTCCAAAGAAAAGTGGTCCCACAGAATGTGGAAATTATTGAACAATATCATTAATATCACACACAAGTAAAACCTTGCTGAAGATAATTCAAAAATGGTCGCAGCAGTATATTGGCAGAGAACTTCCAGAAATGCTAGCTGGATTCAGAAGAGAACGTAGAACAAGGGATGTTGCTAATGTCAGATGGATCTTGGCTGAAAGCAAAGAATACCAGAAAGATGTTTACTTATGTTTTATTGACTATGTAAAAGCATTTGATTGTGTGGATTGTAACAAATTATGGGCAACACTGAAAACAATGGGAATTCCAGAACACTTAATTGTGCTCACAAAGAACCTGTATATAGACCTGGAGACCGTCATTCGAACAGAACACGGGGATACTTCATGGTTTAAAACCAGGAAGGGAGTATGTCAGGATTGTATCCTTTCACCATACTTATTCAACATGTATGTTCAACAGATAATCTGAGAAGCTGGACTCTATGAAGAAGAATGTGTCATCAGGCTTGGAGGAAGAGTCATTAACAACCCGCGATATGCAGATGACACAACCTTGCTGCTGAAATTGAGGATGACTGAAAGCATTTATTGATCAAGATTAAAAACTACAGTCTGCAGCGTGGATGACATCTCAACATAAAGAAAATGAAAATCCTCACAACTGGACAATAAGCAGCATCACAACAAGTGGAGAAAAGATTAAAGTTGTCAAAGATGTCATATTACTTGATTCCACAATCAAGACCAATGGAAGCAGTAGTCAAGACATCAGAAGACGTATAGCACTGGGCAAACTTGCTGCAAAAGACATCGTTAAAGTGCTGAAGAGCAAAGATGTCACTTTTAAGACTAAGGTGCACCTAACGGAAGCCATGATATTTTCACTTGCCTCATATGCATGTGAAAGCCAGACAATGAATAAGGAAGACTGAAGAAGAGTTGATGCTTTTGACTTGTGGTTCTGGCGAAGAATGCTGAACGTCCGTGGACAGCCAGAAGAACTAACAGATCTGTCCTGGAGGAAGTGCAGCCGGGTGCTCCTTGGAGGCGAGAACGGCCAGGCTTCGTCTCACCTACTTTGGTTTTGTGTCAGAAGAGACCATTCCCTGGAGAAGGATGTCATGCTTGGTAGGGTGGAGGGGCAGCGAGAAAGGGGAAGGCCCTCAGTGAGGTGGACTGACACGGGGGCTGCAACGATGGGCTCGGGTACAGCAAGGACCGTGAGGCTGGCAGAGGACTGGGCCGTGTTTCTTCTGTTGTTCATGGGGTCGCTGTGAATCGGAGCTGACTCCACGGCACCCAACAACAATAACATTTTACTTATTTCATTTTAATGTTTTAGTTATGTTATTCTATTATTTTAGTTATGCTTTTATTTTTATTCTTTTCATATTATTTGTTTTTATTTTATTGTTTTAGTATATTTAATGTATTTTAGTTTTAGTGATTTTTTATTGTTTTATTTTATCAAGTATTGAATTTATCTTTTTGAAGTACTTTAAGTTGTAGTATGTGACTTTGGTTACATTTGCATTTTGTACATATATATAAATTATTTGTTTTTGATGTTGTTGAGGACACACACCAGGCCAACGGGCCCTGCAGATACCACTTAGTGACAATGGTGACATTCTTCCAGCCTGCCCCTCTTCCTGCCCTGCTTCTCTGAACCATTCCTGCCCCGCTGACATATCTCATTGGCCCCAAGCATCCTATCGACTCGTTCTTCTTCTTGTTGTTAATTTTATCTCATAAATATCTTCGTTGTTTGTTGTTGTTGTTATGTGCCGTCGAGTTGGACCTGACTCATAGCAACCCCTCCTTGGGTTTCAGAGGCGGTATCACTATGGAGTAGATTGCCCAACCTTCCTTCCGAGGAGTGGCTGGTGGGTTTGAACTGCCAGCCTTCTGGTTAGCAGTCAAGTGCCTTAGGCACTGTGCTACCAGAGCTTTTTTCCTTCAAATTTTATTGTGGTGACGTGTCTATAACAAACACCTGGCCACTTGAACTGTTGTGAAGTGTACAATTCACTGGATTGATTACATGGGGTGCTTCGTGCTACCATCACCGCTCCCCGCTCTCCCGTTCACAGGCCCCCAGACGGATGCTCAGGACGCCTGCAGCAAGGCCTCCCCTCTTCCCGCCCCCAGGCCCCGGTAAGAACCCGAGCACATGCCTGGTCTGGATATTTGCGTATAAATGGGACCTGAAATATTTGTGCTTTTGTGTCAGACTGCTTTCTTTTCTTTTCAACTTCGTGTTGTGATTTGGGTGAAAGTTTACAGAGCAAATTTGTTTTCCACACAGCAGTTCATATACATTTTGTCTCGTGACGCTGATTACAGTCCCCACAGTGGAACAGCTCTCCTCCCACTTCCTCCCTGTGGCCACCTCTTCCCTGTGTCCTTCTGCCCCGTGCGTTCCTGCCCTCTGCGCTGTCTCCCTGCACACATGCTGCCCTTCTCATCTCCTGTGGCTGATCATTCTAGGGAATGTACCGACCTCGCGTAATTGTTCACCTCAGAGCCTAAAAGATATTATTTTATACTTTATTTTTAGTGATGCTTTTATTTTAGTTTAGTTGTGCTATGTTATCTTATTTTGTTACACTTATTTTATTAATTTTAATTTTGTCTTATCTATTTTGTTGTTGTTATGCGCCGTCCAGTCGGACCGACTCATAGCGACCCCTCCTTGGGTTTCTGAGGCAGTATCACTACAGAAGTAGATTGCTCAACCATCCTTCCGAGGAGTGGCTGGTGGGTGTGAACCACCAGCCTTCTGGTTAGCAGTCAAGTGCCTTAGGCACTATGCTACCAGAGCTTTTCATTTTAGGGAAGTTTTTACTTTAGGGAAGTTTTTATTTAAGCTAGTCATGCTGTGCTACGTCCTTTACGTGTTCATTTTGTTTTGTTCTGCATTTTACTCGCCAGGCCCAACAGCAGGTCGGCGGTGACTGTTGGTCCAGTGTGCTCCCTCCTGAGCCCCTGACGTTGTTCTCACGTACCTGCGGGAGGCACCGTCCCGACCCCCACAGCTTGTCCTGAGGCCTCTAGTGGCTGGCCGCTGGAGGGCCTGGCCCCTATCACCTTCCTGAGGGAGGGCGAGGCGGCGGCCAGGTCTTGGACATCCAAGCTCGGGATTCCTTTCCTGGCTCCCGAGGTCCGAGGTCCCTGAGGGTGCTGCGGGGCTACAACCATGGGGCCTGTCGCAGTCCAGGCCCAAGACGCCAGGGGCCTCGGTGTCAAGACCCAGCTCTTTCAGGAGCTGCCTGGGCCCCAGGGCTGGGCCAGTGGATGGATCTCAGCCATGGCCTATCTTTTTTTCTATTTTAATCTGGATTGTGATTTGGGTGAAAGTTTACAGAGCAAACTCATTTTCCCTACAGCAGCTCACATACACTTTGTCACTTTGTCTCATGACATTGACTACAATTTCCCACAAAGCAACAGCTCCCCTCCCACTTCCTCCCCATAGCCACCTCTTCCCTGTGTCCTTCCCTCCATGCACCCCTGCCCCCCGAGCTGTCTCCCTGTGCACACACAGCCCTTCTTTCTCCCAGGATTGCTCTCTCCGCCATGGTCTTTCTAGTTGGCACCCCTGGGCCAGGGGTTTGGGGACTGCGTGGGGGCCATGGGAGGCGGTGCTTGGTTGCAGGCAGGCCTGCAGGTGGGAGTCACATTCCCTTGGCCATCCCAGGACCACCCACACCTCAGCTGCTGGTGGCTGTCCCATGCCCTGGGAGGGCTCTGGACCAGCATGGGCCTGTGTTTAGGCCCGAGACTCAGCATGAGGGCCTGGAGGCCCATGAGCAACGGCTGAGCCGGCCCACCTGCCCTCTCTCCTGGGGAGTCCCGTCCATTGCCGCCACTGGCCTGTCACTGCAGGGTTAGCCTGGCAGAGGCCTGGGTAAAACCTGCCCCTCCTATCTGGGCCCCGGGCCCCTCCTGCCCCATCCTGTGGGGGCCACCCGGGCCTCAAGCTGCCCAGGGGACCCCCACCACTTCTGCCTGTGTAATTCACAAGAGGAGGCCTGGGAGGAAGGAGGCAGTCTCTACCTGGGCCTCCTGGGCTAGACAGGGAGTCGCTGCCGCCTCCAGGAGGCCCTTGCCCACTCTGCAGTCCGGAGTCTCCAGCTGCATGGGGCTGGCTGGGAATAGGGGCTGGGCCAGGTAAAGAGGCCCCCAGGATCCCAGCTGGCCGGCTGCCTGGGTGGGGGATGGGGGATGGGTGGGGGTGGGCTCAGCTCCAGGCCTCCGTTTGCCCCAAGTTTCAACATTAACAAAATGTTTGTCCCGGGGCTCCTTTAGAGAAACATTTCCGTGGGGAATGTAAACATGCAGGGACGCAGCGGGCTCCTGCTGGCCACCGTTGGGGGTGGTGGGGTCCCTGGGAGCACAGGCTTCCTCTGAGCACGGAGTGGCACGCGGAGGAGCCGGGCCTGCTTGCCGCCCCTCTGGGTTTGCTGTATGACCGAGGGCCGAGCATGTCTTCCCCGGACCTCGCGGAAACGGGATGGTCATGTCTTCCTGCCTCTGCCCCCCACCCTGGGGGCCACCCTGAAGCCGCCATTTGTGGAAGCCTCTGGCCAGGTAGCCGGTCTCAGTGCTCTCTCTTCACGGATGGGAAGACTGAGGACAGAGATTCCAGGGTCACCCGGGGCACTGCCCCTGCTGGTCAGGAGGACCCAGACACGGCACGGTGGGAGGCTGCGGGTGGTGCAGCTGATGGGGTCCGCGGCGCACTGAAAGGCTGGTGGCTGGAGACCACCCAGAGGCGCTTCGGAAGAAAGGCCAGCTCTACCTCTGAAAACCACCCAGTGAGGGCCTGTGGGACACAGTGTGACTCTGACACACATGGGGGTCTCTGGGAGTCGGAGTCGACTCCCTGGCAACTGAGGGTCTGCACAGTGCTCCCTCCCGGCCCCGAAAGTCCCCCCTTGGCTGGACGCATTCCCACAGGCCCCTGGGTGCTGCCCAAGTGCTGTCAGTGAGCCCCCCTTGCCCAGCCCCCCACGCTGGGTTGGGCAGAACCTGGTCGGAGGTTAGCTGGGGCCTGGAGGAGGCTGGCGTGGACTTCGTCCGGCCTCTTGTATCTCCACCAGGAATGTGCCGAGCCCCCCACTCCCTGCCCACCCAGGTGGAGGAATGTGGCAGAGGCTGCTGGGAGCTGGGCCCTGGGAGGAGGGGAGGTGCCGAGGCCTCCTGCCCCTGGGCTGCCCTGGCCCTGGCACCAGGCACGGCCTCACCAGATCCACCCCCCAGCTCAGCCTGGGCTCTTGGTTGAGGACCACCAGCCGGCCTAGTTCCACCTCCTGAGAGACCAGCCCAGCCCCAGCGGCTGTAGCCGGGCCTGTCATCGGTGCCATTGCCCTTCAGAGGCCTGGACCAGGCTTCTCAGGGGCAGCAAGGCTGACGTTGAGGGTGGGCACTCTCTGTGGTGGGGCCAACCGTGCACTGTAGGGTGTCAGCACCGTAGGACCCTGCGCCTGCCCCAGTCACGATGGCCACCGAGGTCCCCGGACATGGTCGAGTGTCCCCTGGTGAGGCTCACCGCACCAGACTGTCCTGAGTTGCCTGTTGCCTCCCCCAGCTGTGGGCTCCCTGCACACCCAGAGCCCCCGCACCCACAGGGCCTGGCACACAGCAGGCGCTCAGGTAGTCTTTGTGGAATGAGTGAGCATGATCGAGTGCCTACAGCCCGATGCCTGCAGAGGTCCCGCTCGGGCAGTGCCAGGTGGCTGGGGCCGTGCTGACCCTGGCTGGGGTCTCTGGGCTTCAGCTGGACGGTAGAGACAATGGAGCCGCCTTGGAGTGCCTGTAAGGTCTGCCGAAGGGCACAGGCAGGCCTCAATCCGTGGGGCACCCCTCCGCCTGCCTTTGGGGGAAAGTTCCAGGTTCTGGACTTGATGTTGCAGGGTCTCTGGCAAGTCCCTAGGAACCCACTGGCCCCCATGGGTGGGTCCTGCTGACCCAGGGGCTTCCCCGCATGGCCAGGCACTGGGGTAATGCTTAGTGGATGGGTCTGGGGTTCAGGCCAGCCGTCCGCTCCCTGGCTGCCTCTCTCTGCTGTCCTGCCACCCAGCCTGGCGTCCTGTGGCCACGAGGAACGTCCAGACCCACTCTGCCCACCTGCCGCCCAGCAGCGACCCGACCCTCCAGCTCCACTCCAGTCCCTCCCCAGGAAGCCAAGGGAGAACCAGGCCTGGGGCCTTGGGGTTGCAGCAGGAGGGGATGCCTCCTGGCCAGCCCTGTCCCTCGGAGCCTTGTCCTCCCTCCCTGGGATACCCAGGGCCTCAGAGTCAGGAGGGCCGGCGGAACCTGCCAGAAGGTGGGCCTGTATAGGGGTGGGCCGGCTGACAAGCCCAGACAGTGCCGCTCCTGGGGCAGGAATGTGAGTGCAGTCGCTTTCCACCTGGCTCCAGGCCACACAGACCTGTGCCTCTGGCGTGTGCAGGCAGCTCCTGGGCGGGCCTGCAGCTCAGACCGGCCAGGCTGGGCCGGAGAGCAGGCCTGGGCTGTCCATGGCCCAGGAGGTGGGTGCTGGGTGGAAGGCCGTTCTCACTCCCTGCCTCGGGGCTACTCCTCTCTACTCCACCCCAGGTGCCAGCCTTTGTACAACAGGAGGTACAACAGGAGCTGGAAAGGGCGGCCTCTGGGTCTATAAGCCTGCCAGGGCCGCACCTCAGTGTCAAGCGCCAGGCGTCTCATGGCCAGCGCTGACGCGGCCTGCCCGAGCTGGCAGCCTCTGCCCTCTGCCTCCCAGCTGGGCCAGTCTTGCGCAGTCTCCGTTTGCACCTCTATAAAATGGGTGAATGACTGTACCCCCAGGACCCCCTCCTCTCTGCTCCCAGTCCCCAGGCGGGAACACTGAGCTCACAGGCCATGCGCAGGTGGACACACACCCTGGCCCTGGGTCCCGTGGGCTCCCCTCCCCCCGGGTGCCTGCGGTCACCTGCTGACCCAGACAGTCTGAGTCTTTCTCCTTGGCAGGAGGAGCCAGGCCCCAGAGACCCCCAGACGCACAGGCAGACAAATGGACGGACATCCAGGCTGTGTCCACTGGGGAGAAAAGCAGCAAAAGCATGGGAGTGGAGTGCCCGGCTCCTCCCTGGTGTCCCTGCCTGCCCCATGGACGAGGCTCCTTCCTGTCCGGCCTCCTCCACTTGGGCCAGGCAGGCGGGGGAGGAGCCGGGCAGGGGGACGTGACCACAGAGCACGGGCGTCTGCGTCCCAGGCCCACACCTAACCACCGTGCTGCCTGGCGCCAGATGGTGAGACAGGGCCGGGCTCGGCCTGTGCCTGGGTCAGAGGTCAGCCTGGGGTCAGTCCCACAGGTCTCAGGTGGGCCAGCGGGAGGAGAGCTGGGCGAGGTGGCTGACCTGGCTGCCTACCGCTCCACCCTGCAGTGGCTCCCTCTGAGCACGAATCCCAGCGGCGTTAGGGCTGGAGAGCCTTGACCGTGGCAGGGCCCTCGGTGCGTCTGCACCTGGGATGAGTCCTCCTTCCCACCTCGTCTTGGCTCGGACCTCTGTGGGCACACTGGGGGAGGGGGTGCCCGGAGATGGGACGTGAGGCGCTCTTCCTGATGGTGTCTCCCCACAGACCAGGCCCTGTCACAGGTCAGCCCCCCTGCTACGGCTCTGGGCCTTCTGGCCTCAGCGTCCTCACCGGAAGCCTGGGAGGAGGTATGAGGGGGCCCGCCACCTGCGTGTGCACAGGGTCACACGCAGTGAGGCGAACACCCGGGACGTGTGCCCTCAGGAAAACCTGACAACATAAAATAAAGGAAAACAGCGCGAGGTAGATGGCGAACACTAGATCCAAGTGCATGTGGGTCAGCTGGCCCAGCGCCGCAGCCTCAGGGCCCACCTGCTCCCGGCTCCTGGAGCCTTGATGAGACAGGGAGGCGCTGTCATGGCGTGCATCTCCGGGACCAGAGAATCTTCCAGAATCACGGCTGAGGCAGCGGTGCAGACCTGCCTGGGCTGCTCGGCCTGTGCGATGCCCCTGCCTCCCCACCATGGGCCCCACTGTACAAGCGAACCATGGAGGCCGCTTTCTGTCCTGAGCAGGCCTCCTCCCTGAGCTGGGGGCAGGCGGGAAGGGTGGCCTGGGCGGAAGGCCTGTCCCTCAGCCCTGACCTGCTGCTCACCCGGCGCCCCGCCCAGGACGGACGGATGGAGGATTTCCTTGTTCTGGGCCGGGCCCCTTGTAGGCACAATGCACCTCAGGGAGGCCAAGCTGGCCGCGAAACAGCTGCGAGGGTGGAGGCCAGGGCTCCACTCCAAGACTGCGTCTGAGAGCCTCAGGCCACCTGTCTGTGAGGTGGACCCCCAAGATGGTGGTGCAGGATGATGCCCAGACACGGACCCACCGGTGTTGGCCATGCTTACCCGCCGGGCACCCTCCGTGTGGGAGCTTCCGGGAATTCCAGCCCAGGATTCAAATCTCACCAGGTGGCCTGGGGCCATGACGGTGGCGCCACTGTTGTCATCATCTCTTCGCAGCAGCAACAGGGGCGAGCATGCCAGCTTATGAGCTCCTGACCCAGACCACTGGCTCTTTGGGGGGCTCTGTACCGACCACTCCCTGCACAGAGCGAGGAGGAGGCACGCCCGGCCGACCCCTGCTGGTGTCCCCCCCAGGGCCACTCAGAGTACTCGGGGGCCGGTGGGGGCCTCAAAGACTCATGTCGGGAGCAGACACATGTTCTGAGGGGGACACTGGGGACACTGAGGACCTGACAGACCACCCTGCCGTTCTGAGCCTCCAAGGGCTGCCGGAGGTTCTGCCAGAGAAACTGAGCCCCAGCCTGGTCTCCGAGGGCCTCCTGTCCCCCCCACTTCCTCCTTCCCCTCTGGCCTTGGGCCATTTCCCAGCTCAGAAACCCCGCTGGAGGTGCAGCAAACAGTGTATCACACAGGCAATTGCAGGGCAGAGGGGCTGGCAGGGAAGCAATAGGGCACAGGACCCCAACCTTGAGTCCCTCGTAGGTCAGGACACCCCACCAGGAATGTGGCTACCAGGGGCAATAAGGCAGGGTGTGGGGGCCACCCTTCAGCTCCTTCAGCTAGTGGTCTGCCGCCCCCCCTCCAGAGGAGACCTGCTGACCTCACGGAGGACCCCACCAGGGTCCCTCAGGGACCACTGCCCCCCGTCCTCTGTTTGGGATTCGTAAGTAGGCTTCCTGGAAGAGAGGAGGGGGACAGCAGCATTGCCTTTCGAAGGCCTTGGTCTTGAAGTCCCCAGGGCCAGGGAGAGACTTTGATGCAGAGCACGTGTGTGTGCGTGTGTATGTGTGTGCCCGCACAGGTGTCTACCTGTGTGAATGTGTGTGCATATCTGTGCGCGTATGTGTTCGTGTATGTGCACACACAGGTGTGCATGTGTGTGCAGGTGCGTACGTGCAGGTGTCTGCCTGGGTGGACGCGTGCGCATATGTGTGTGCATATGTGCTCATGTATGTGAGCGTGCAGGTGTGTGTGCCCGCACAGGTGTCTGCCTGTGTGGACGTGTGTGCATATGTGTGTGCATGTGTTCCTGTATGTGCACGCACAGGTGTGCATGTGTGTGCAAGTCTGTGTGTGCAGGTGTATGCCTGTGTTATGCGTGTGCATACCTGTGTGCATGTGTGTATGTGTTCACGTGTGTGTGTTATAGTCTTCCCAAACACCACCTGTAGTTTTTAACGAAGGTCTAACTGACATGAAATCAACTGCACATATTGAAAGTGTACAATTTAACAAGCTGTGGTGAATGCACCTGTGAAACCACCCCACAGTCAGGACGGTCAGCATGTCCGTTAGCCCCCACAGTTCTCTGGGCCCCTTTGCAGGCCACCTGCCCGCCCCAGGCAGGCCTTGTGCTGACTCTTGTCACTACAGGTCAGCATGGTCTGGTCCCATCAGTGGAATCACGCAGGATGCAGTCTCTCTGTTCTGGCTTCTGTCGTGCAGCATAATTACGTAGATTCATCCATCATCAACTACCAGTAGCTCCTCTTTGTTGCTGAGTAGTGTTCCACTGTAGGAGCCCTGGTGGCGCAGTGGCCAAGTGCTCGTCTGCAAACTGAAAGGTGGGCAGTTCAAACCCACCAGCTGGTCCATGGGAGAAAGACGAGGCAGTCTGCTTCTGTAAAGGTTGACAGCCTGCAAAACCCCGTGGGGCAGTTCTGCTCTGTCCTCTAGGTTACTAGGAGTCGGAATCGACTTGAAGGCAGTGTTTGTTGTGTTTTAGTGTTTGTTCTGGTTCCCTAGTGCCATTCTGACAGGAATATACCACAAATGAGATGCCGGCTGTGATGGTTATGTTTGTGTGTCAACTTGGCTAGCCCTGGTGGAGTGGCTGGGCAGCTGGATATAGTATTCCCCATGATAAGACCGGCAATCAACTCCATGGTAGGATGTACCACAAGCAGCTAAGTAGCTGCCTTTGGGATGTGGTCTGTTTCCTGTATGTAAGGAGAAGCCTTGGGAATGGTCTCTAGCCTATGGCACGCTTGGACCCTGCATGTAGCCGTGTTGTTGCTCAGCATCCTGCCAGGCTCTGCCGACCTTAGGACTTACAGTGGACTTAAGTTAATGGCCTGTCAACCTTTTTATTTGTCAACCTTGGGGCTTCACAGCCTCAGCAGCTAGCAGCTGTTTGAGTGAAGAAAATGCCTCTAGCTCCAGTGGGCTGGGAGCAGGAGGCAGAGCTAGACCCCAAGGTTGAAGGGTTTTCACCCAGCCCCTAGAGCTTGGCACTTTGAACTTGGACTTAAAGCCTCCAAACTGTAAAAATAAACTCTTGTTTGTTAAGGCCATCCCATTTGTGCTATATTTCTTGTCAGAGCGGCACTAGGGAACCAGAACGCTGGCCCACTGACGCTAGAGGCATCTCTTCACTCAGGCAGCTACTGGCTGCTAAGGCTAACAAGCCCAAGGTCGACAAATAAAATGGCACAGTTCTGATGTTAAAAAAAACCACATGGCAGGCCATTAATTCAAGTCCATTGAAAGTCCCAAAGTTGGCAGAGCATGGCAGGCTGGTGAACAACGACACGGCTACATGCAGAGTTTAAGTGTGCCATAAGTTAGAAATCACTTCCAAGTCTTCTTATATACAGGAAACAGACCACATCCCTAAGACAGCAACTCAGCTGCTCTCAGTAGATTCCACCACGGAGCTGATGACCAGTCTCCTCACGGGGAAGACTACATCCAGCTGCCCAGCCACTCAGCCAGGCCCAGCCACGTTAACACACCACCTTAACCACCACAGTGTTCCATTGCATGGATGTTGTCTTGGTTCTCAGTGCTGCTATTACAGAAACACCACAAGTGGATGGCTTTAACAAACAGGAACTGATTCCCTTACAGTTTACGAGGCTAGAAGCGCACATGCAGAGGGCCAGCTGTAGGGGCTGGGTGGAGGCCCCTCAACCTTTGGCTTCAGCTCTGCCTCTTGTTGCAGGCCCACTGGAGCTGGAGGTGTCTCCTAATTCAGGCAGCTGCTGGGTGCTGAGGCTGATGAACCCAAGATCCGCAGGTAAAATGGCCCAAAATGTGACAAAAAGCTAGAGACTGTTCCCAAAGTTCCTCCATACATGCTGGAAGCAGGCCACACCCCAAAGGCAGCTTTCCTTCAATAGATTAGGTGCTCCCAGCAGATTCCACCATGGAGGTGATTACAATCTCATCACGGGGAATAATTGCATGCAACTGTCCACCAGAACCACGCCCAGCACGTTGAAAGGTTAGACAGGAAGCTCAGGGCCAGTGAGTTGATGTGAGTGAGGAAGGGTTGACTCAGAGAAGGAACGTGGAAATGGTTGCGCAACTTGAAGAATGTTATCAATCTGGGGCCTCTTTGTCTTAGTCTCCTGGCTCTGGGGGAAGGGGCTTGGCTCTTCAGCTTCTGTTTCCTGGATCCTTGGAGGTCTCTACGTGGCTTGGCACCCATCTTCCCCATGTCTGCTTCCTGAATCTGCTCTTTTTAAATCTTGTCGGAGATTGACTCAAGACACAACCTGCATTAATCCCATCTCGTTTACTGTCTTTTGCAGATCTGGCCAATGCAATACATTGTTTGATCTCTTTCTTTCTTTCTTGAAATTTTTATTTTATTATTTTATTTTTTATTGTGCTTTGGGTGCAAATTTACAGAGCAGAATTTGTTTTACATTCAACAGGTCATGTACATTGGCTTTCACTCCCCAAGTACCATCCCCGACCCTAGCCCACTCTCTCCTCCTCGCCCTTCCCAGTGAGCTCCCATCCCTGTGCCCTTCTAGTTATGTACTCCTGTCTGTCCAGCTTTCCCTCCTCGTGAATGTTGCTCCTCTGGTGCCCATGGCCGATTGCTCCAAGAGATGAATCTCCATAGAGTAGGTGGGTACACTGCTGGGGTAAAGATGGGTGTCAATTTGCCAGGGCCTGGCTGAGTGGCTGGGCAGCTGGTGGTAGTTATTCCCCGTGATGAGACTGGCAATCAGCTCCATGGTGGGATCTACCACAAGCAGCTGAGTAGCTGCTTTGGGTGTGTGGTCTGCTTCCCGTATATAAGTAGCAGCTTTGGGACCGGTCTCTAGCTTATGGCATGCTTGGATCCTGCATGTAGCCGTGTTGTTGTTCAGCAGCCTGCCATGCTCTGCTGACCTTGAGACTTACAATGGACTTGAATGAATGGCCTGCCATGTGGTTTGATAACATCGGGACTGTGCCATTTTATTTGTCAACCTGGGGCTTGTTAGCCTCAGCAGCCAGTAGCTGTCTGAGTGAAAGATGCCCTAGCTCTAGTGGGCCAGGAGCAAGAAGCAGAGCTGAAGCCCAAGGTCGAGGGGCTTTCACACGTCCCCTAGAACCTGAGACTTTGACCTTGGACTTTTAGCCTCCTGAACTGTAAGAACATTAACTTCTGTTTGTTAAGGCCATCCCATTTGTGGTATATTCCTGTCAGAGCGGCACTAGGGAACCAGAACAATCGCCCTGGGTTGGGTGTTCTGCATGTAAGTCTTATTACTATTGGTCTGAGAGCTAGCCCTTGGGAGTGAGTTTCATCCCAGGCCTGAAGTGTCCCACGGGCATAATCTTAGGGGTCCCACCAGACTCCATCCGACCAGTAATTCTGGTTGTTATTATGTTTTTGGAATTTGTTCCACATTTTCCTCCCCCTCTATCCAGGATCTCCAGTTTTGATCCCCTCCTGAGTGGTTGGCATTGGTAGCCAGGCACCATCTGGTTCTTCTGGTCTCAAGGGCCATCATGTCCTTGGCTGATTTTTTCCAAATGCCTGTGGTTTCTTCACTCTTCTTTGCTTCTGATGAAAGGAGACCATTAGCTGCATCTTAGATGGCTGCTCGAAGGCTTTTAAGACCCCAGTCGCTACTCACCAAAGTAGGTTGTAGAACAAGATTTTTATGTATTATGTTGTGGTAATTGAGCCTGGTGGCCCCCAGTACTATGGTCCTGAGTTGGCAGATCTGGTGGTTCTCTCTCCCAAGGTGTCTGGCTGTCTCTGAGGGATTGTTCCATGTCTGTCTTTTTTGAGTTGTTTGATTTCTTGACTGCTGCTTCCATGGGCATTGATTATGGATCCAAGGAAAATGAAATCCTTGACAACTTCAATCTTTTCTCCATTTATCATGATCTGGCTTATTGGTCCAGTGGTGAGGATTTTTATTTTCTTTATGTTGAGGTGTAATGCTTACTGGACACTGTAGTCTTTGATCTTCATCAGTAAGGGCTTCAAATCTTCACTTTCAGCAAGCAAGGTTGTGTCGTCTGCATATCACAGGTTGGTAATGAGTCTTTCTCCAATCCTGATGCCACATTCTTCTTCACACAGTCCAGCTTCTCTGATCATTTGCTCAGCATACAGATTGAATAAGTGTGGTGAAAGGGTACAACCCTGACGCACCCCCTTCCTGATTTGAAACCATGCAGTGTCCCCTTGTTCTGTTCAAACAGCAGCCTCTTGGTCTATGTACAGGTTCCTGATGAGCACAATGAAGTGTTCTGGAATTCCCACTCTTCTCAATGTTATCCATAATTTGCTATGATCCACATAGTCGAATGCTTTTGCACAGTCAATAAAACAGGTAAACAGCTTTCTGGTATTCTCTGCTTTCACCCAAGACTCCTCTGACATCAGCAATGATATCCCTCATTCCACATCCCCTTCTGAAGCTGGCTTGAATTTCTGGCAATTACCTGTCTAAGTACTACTACAACTGTTTTTGAATTATCTTCAGTAAGATTTTACTTGTGAGTGATATTGATGATATTGTTTGATAATTTGCACATTCTGTGGGATCATCTTTCTTTGGGATGGGCACTAACATAGATCTCTACCAATGGGTTGCCCAGGCAGCCATCTTCCAGATATCTTGGCATAAATGAGTGAGTGCTTTCAGCAACACGTTCCTTGGTTGAAGCATTTCCACTGGTATTCTGTCACTTCCCAGAGCCTTGTTTGTCAACAGTTCCTTCAGTGGCTGGCTTGGACTTCTTCCTTTAGTACCATCCGTTATTGATCATACGACCTCTTGAAATGGTCGAATGTCAACCAGTCCTTTTTGGTACAGTGACTCTTTCTATCCCCCCCCCCCCTTTTTTTTTTCAATGCCTCTTGCATCATTCAATTTTTTACCCATAGAATTCTTCAATATTGCAACTCGAGGCTTGGATTTTTTCTTCAGTTCTTTCAGCTTGAGGATGCTGAACATGTGCTCCCCCTTTGGTCTCTAACTCCCAGTCTCTGCACACCTTGTTGTAATGCTTTGTCTTCCTGAGCTGCTCTTTGAAATCTTCTCTTCAGCGCTACCACCCCATCACCCTTCCTTTCGCTTTAGCTGCTCTCCATATAAAAGCAAGTTTCAGAGTCTCCTCTCACATTCTCGTTGGTCTTTTCTTTCTTTCCTGTCTTTTACTGACCTTTTTCTTTCTTCGTGTGTGATATCCTTGATGTCATCCCAAATGACATATGCCAGTGGGCAAATCTGCACGAAACTTTTTAAAGTGTTAACAAGCAAAGATGTCATTTTGAGGACCTGATCCAAGCATGCCATGATATTTTCAATTGCCTCATGTGTGAACAAAAGCTAGCCGATGAATAAAGAAGATCAAACAAGAACTAGTGCGTGTGAAGCATGGTGTTGGTGAAGGACACTGAAAATACCACAGACTGCCAGAAGAATGAACACGTCTTTCATTCTGGTGAGACTTCCACCATCTCGTGTACTTTGGACATGTTGTCAGGAGGAAATAGTCCCTGGAGAGGGACATCACACTTGGTGAAGCAGAGGTCCGCAGAAGAAGAGGACCCTCAATGAGATGGTTCAAACACAGAAATGACTGTGTGATGACGCAGGACCAGGGGACACTTTGTTCTCTTGTACACGGAGTTGCGATGAGTTGGAGCCAACTCAACAGCATTTAACAACTGTACTGGTGTGGCATCAGACCTCGTCTAAGTTCATGGGGACAAGGAGAGTCAGCACAAAGCTGAGGCCTAGGATGCAGAAGCCAGGATACCTCTGGTCTCCAACCTTTTCACCATCTCCCCCACGGAACTCTCTCCTCTCCCGGGTTGAAGAATTTGTTGCATTAGCCCACGCAGGACTCAGACCATACTCATGCTTAGGGGTTATTAGGGAAGCAACAGGTTGCAACCCAGGCTCCGTATCAACTGTTTGCATCAGTTCATCAGTCAGGACGACTTCCAACCAAGACAGCCCTCAACTCCTATTCTGGCCAGCCCTTTGCTCAGGGCTGCAACTGGCCCCTTCCACTTGGACCTACTGCCCTGCTCATGCAAGAGTTACGGCTTCAGCTCTGCTGGTAAGTGCCTGGGCACCCCACTCTGCCAGGAAGCCTCCTGCCCGATGGCTCAGCTCTCCACGGGTCCGAAAGGTCACAGCAGCTGTCTTGTGTCACTGCCCCTACTGCTGTGGTGCTGTCTTGTGCCATCTTTAGCATTATAGCACTGTCTCTTGGGTCTAGGGGGTTCTCAGCACAGATGCCCCAAGTCTAAAGTTCATACTCCCCTGTGGGGTCTTCTTTTTGATGGTAGTGCAGCCCCCCCAGCCTCTGTGGGACTGGCTTCTTTAAGCCCAGCAGGATGGCTAAACTAACCAATCCCTTTGGTAGACCATAGGCCCCTTATTTGCATTTTCACTGTCCAATCCCTATAAAGAATAGGAGCTCTGGTGGCATAGTGCCTAAGGCATTTGACTGCTAACTGGAAGGCTGGTGGTTCAAACCCACCAGCCACTCCTAGGAAGGAAGGTTGGGCAACCTACTTCCATAGTGATACCACCTCGGAAACCCAAGGAGGGGTCGCTATAAGCTGGATCCGACTCCAGGCAGTGAGTTTGGTTTATTTTCTTGGATTCCCTACAGGAGTTTTAACCACCTTATTTGCACCGTCCCAGCCAATCATTCTGTGGGAGTTAAGAGACTGTGGCTAGAAAGGCCACAGAAAAGCAATTTGCCAAAAACCACATTAACATAACAAAGAAACGCCATTCCCAAATGGCATTCCAACCACAGGTGTGGGTTAGGGTTTACAATCATGTTTTTTTGGGTCACAGTTCAGTCCATGAGACCCTTGTTCCAAAAATGTTAGGGATTTCAAGATGGCGACAGGAAAACATTAGCCAAGTACAGGCTCTCAAGTGCCACACATGTGGTACCCCAGGAATCCAGCCCTGTGTGGCATGCTCACTCTTCTTTATAGTCATCAGTTTAATAATTAATGGAGTAGTGTAGCATCCTAGTTTTAATTTGCAGTTGCCTAATGACTAATGACTAATTAGGAGCTCTGGTAGCATAGTGCCTAAGGTACTTGACTGCTAACCAGAAGGCTGGCGGTTCAAACCCACCAGCCACTCCTCGGAAGGAAGGTTGGGCAATCCTACTTCCGTAGTGATACTGCCTCGGAAACCCAAGGAGGGGTCGCTATGAGTCGGGTCTGACTCGACAGCAAATAACAACAACAACAATGACTAATTATGGAGCCCTGATGGGGCAGTGCTTAAAGCACCCATCTGCTAACTAAAATGTCAGCAGTTGGAGCCAACCAGCTGTTCCATGGGAGAAAGATTTGGCAGTTCTCTTCAGGAAAGATTACAGCCTTAGAAACCCTGTGGGCAGTTCCACTCTGTTCTCTAGGGGCGCTGTGGGTCGGAATCGACTCCCTGGCAGTGGGTGTGGTTTTAATGACTAACAATACTGAGCATCTTTTCATATGCGTATTTGTCATCTGAGCATCTTTGGTGAAATGTCTCTTCAAATCTTCGGCTTTTTTTTTTTAAATTGGGTTCTACTCATTGTCGTGGAGTCAGATCTGACTTATAGCGACCCTCCTTGGGTTTCTGAGGCCCTATCACTACGGGAGTAGATTGTCCAACCTTCCTTCCAAGGAGTGGCTGGTGGGTTTGAACCTCCAGCCTTCTGGTTAGCAGAGTTCTTTCCATATTCCGAATACAAGCCTTCCTTCAGATACAGGCTTTGCAAACATTATCTGCCAGCCTGCGGCTTGTAGTTTCATTCTCTTTAACAGCGCCTTTTGAAGAGCAGAAGTGTACACTTGTGGTAAAATTCAAGGCACCAATCTGTCCTTTTAGGAACTGATGCCTTTGGCGTCGCGTGTACAAACCTTCACCTAGGCAAGATCACCAATATTTTCTGTTTTCTTCTAGAAGTTTTAGTCCTACATTTATGTTTCCGATTCACCGTGGGTTGGGTTCTGTATTTTGTGTGAGGTGTGGATCCGGGTGGCCTTGCGTCTGCATATTCACATATTCCAGCGTCGTTTGTCCAAATACCCCCCTCCGTTGTGTTGCCTTTGTATCACCGTAAAAAAATCAGCTGTCCATCAGTTGAGGAATTTCTGTTCCATCCCTAGTTCCCCGAGTTTGTTTAAAATCAGGAACGCGTGTTGGATTCTGTCAAATACTTTTTCTGCATCTATTGAGAAAATCTTTTCTTTTTTTAAGTAGTTGAATACAGTGAGTAATTTGATATTCGGGTGTTGAATCCGCACGGCATCCCTAGGATAACTCCCGCTGCCCCGATACTCCTTCACGTGTCATTTGCTGTAGCTCACTGACCTCTGCTTTA